>NC_133619.1:654443287-654777454 GCF_048593235.1 Sminthopsis crassicaudata
TCTGGAGGACCTGAGGTCAAATCTGGCCTCAGACACTTAACACTTCCTGGCTGTGTGACCCTGGGCAAGTCACTTAACCCCAATTGCTCCTCCCCCGCCCAAAAAAGTCTATTGAACAAAAGGCTCACTTCACACAAATGTTAGTTGGTTCAGTGTCTGTGAAGCTTGAACAATTACCTTTCAAAAAGCAGGGCCAGAGGCAGCTAGGGGCGCAGTGAAGAGAGCACCAGCCCTGAAGTCAGGAGGACCTGAGGTCAAATCTGGCCTCAGACACTTAATATTTCCTGGCTGTGTGATCCTGGGCAAGTCTCTTAACCCCAATTGTCTCAGCAAAAAAAAAAAAAAAAAAAAAAAAAAGCAGGGCCTGTTGAGGCTGAAAAACCAGTCCACAAAGGAGAGGCTATTCAAATGGATTGCAAAAAAAAAAAAAAAAAGTTTATTGCAAAAATTGCATTTGGTTGGAGCCTAGTTTATAACCAGTAAAAATAATTAGTAGATTGGTATAGTTAAATTCATCCAGATGGTGAAAAGACTATATTCCTCTTTCTGCCAGGGTCTGTTATATGATGCAATGAATGTGTAGATTGACCAGTAGCCTCTTTCATGGCTGCATAAAGACATAGTACAAGCAGATTTCCATATTAGCTTAAATAAAATTGATTTTTGCATGAACATAACACAAAATACTCCATAAATTAAGTTTAAAATATTTATTTATTTTAATAATTTTAAATTTAAATTTAATAAAAATTTTTAATTTAAATAATTTTAATTTAATAAATTTAATAAATAAATTTAAATTTTTAATAATTATAATACCTTTTTATTTTAAAAATACATGCAAGGATAGTTTTCAACATTCACCTTTGCAAAACCTTGTGTTCTAGATTTTACTCCCTCCCTCCCCTAGACAGTATGTAAGCCAATATAAATTAAACACATGCAGTTCTAAACATAGTTGCACCTTTGTCATGCTGCATGAGAAAAATCAGAACAAAAGGGAAAAAAATACAATAAAGAAAAAAAGCCAGACGATAACAACAAAAATATGAAAATACTATACTTTTATCCATAGTCAGTCACCATAGCTCTCTGGATGTGGATGGCACTTTCCATCCCCAGTCTATTGGAATTGGTCTGAATCACTTCATTGTTGAAAAGAGCCCTGTCTATTATAGTGGATCATCATATAATCTTGCTGTTGTGTACAATCTTCTCTTGGTTCTATTCATTTCACTCAGCATCAGTTCCGGTAAGTCTCTCCAGGCCTCTCTGAAATCATCCTGCTGGTCATTTCTTACAGAACAATAATATTCCATAACATTCATATATCCAGCCATTCTCCCATTGATGAGCAGCCACTCGGTTTCCAGTTTTTTGCCACTACAAAATGGCTGCCACAAACATTTTTGCACATGTAGGTCCCTTTCCCTCCTTTAAGATCTCTCTGGGTTATAGGCCCAGTAGAGACACGGCTGGGTCAAAGGATATGCACAGTTTGATAGCCCCAAAGTTACATCTAAGACCCCTAAATTCTCTAACTTGCACTTCATTGGAGTAGCAGTTGGTTCTGACAAGCTATTGTGTCAATAGATCAGTGTTTTCTATATCTAGTTACATGTGGATCACTAGGCCCGATATTCGTGTCAATCCTGTGATTTACGTGGTTCAGATGAAAAAAAGCAAGATCTCACCTACTTGCTTTGAATATAGAAATTTGCTATAACAGATAAAAAGCAGGGGCATGATTATAGCAAATACAGCATCATCTTTACCTTTGACTTCAGGTAAGAATCACAAATGACGACCACACATGTCATAGCAATCCCACCCTTTTGCCAGATTTAGGAATAATTGGGTGAGGAACATTTATTTACAGAGGAATCCAATTGGGAAATAAATGTTCAAAGGCTCTGACCTTATGTACAGTTCAAAAAGCTGTTTTTCCAGATTTTTCCCAGATGCAAACAAACCTTTATGTGTACCCTCTGAGAAGTTGTGACATTTCTCTGGAATGGAGGGTTTTCTGACTTAATGGTCCATTATCCACACTTTTATTTAAACTCAAAAGAAATAACATTAGTTATGGTCCCAAGAAATTTTCTCTCAAATAGCCAAATCTCACATCAGAAGCTTCAGATCTAAAAAAAAGGTTTAAAGATCATTATGCATAACGTAAATTATTTCAGAACTGATAAGCAAATACTCAGTTAACTCTGTGTAAACATAGGTTATCTCTTTAAACAATAGAAACAATTTAAAAGTAAAAAAATTTCACTTAAGTAGCTGTGGGGCTCAGAAAGGGACTGAATGGGAGTGAATGGTTTTGGTTTTTTTTCCCCACCTTTCCCAATTAGTGAACCAGGGAAGAGATAGGGCTGGGTCTCAATGGGGAAGAGTGGATTATGCACTCATTTTTCAAGCCAAACTAATTTAAAATTAAAATTAAAGATTTCCCCCCCAGCTTTGTACTTCCTTTTTAATCTTGTTTTTGTTGGTTTTGTTTGAGCAAAACCTTTTTAATTTAATGTCATCAAAGTTGTCCATTTTACCTTTCCTAATGTTCTCTAGTTCCTCTTTGCTCATAACTTCCTTCCTTCTCCAAAGATCTTGGGTAAATTATCCCTTGTTCTCCTAATTTATATGATATCATTTTTTATCCCCAATTCATGTATCCATTTTGATCTTATTTTGGAATGGAGTGTGAGATGTAGGTAATATTTTCCAGTTTTCCCCGAAATTTTTGTTAAATAGAGAGTTCTTATTCCAGAAGCTGGAGTTTGGGGATTTATCAGATATTAGATGGCTACAGGCCTTGATTATTGTGTTGTGTGTATCTAATCGATTCCACACTTCACCATTCTATTTCTTAGCCAGGATCAAAAGGTTCTGATGACCGCTGCTTCGTAATACAGTGTTAGGTCTGGTACAGCTAAGCCCCCATAGGATGGATATTTTCTATGGAAAGGTAGGCGTAGGGAGGAAGATGTTTATTCCCCTCTCAGGGAGGGTCTTAATTTCTTAACCACTGCTCTTAAGCACGTGTTACTTCTGAACCATTGGCCACATTTTGAGGAAAATGGGGAATAGAAGCATGGAGCAAGTCCCAAGCTCCCTGGCATCTTGTGTCCCAGGGCCCAAGCTCCTGGTAGCCAGGGGTGTGCTTGGCCATGGCCTGTTTATCACAGCCCAGACCCTGCCCCTGCTCTGGTGGGCAACAGTGACTTGTTCTCCTTCCCCTGTGCCCGACTAATAGAGGCCCTGCAGGGCCCATTTGTTTCCCCACTTTTTGTTTTGGGAAGCCAGGATGTAAGGAGGTAAGTTCTGTCAGCTGCAGCTGCTCAGAGCTGGCCAGGGACAGAGAGGGCCAAGCAGGAGCTCTTCTGTTCTGGCCGAGATGCTTCAGGAAGTGGGGTGGGAAGCTTTGGGTCGCAGGTAAAGCAGGTGTTGGCGAGACTTCTTAGAGGGATTGTCCATGGGAGTTCTTCAAGACTCTCCAGAAGTCAGGATGAGGGAGACTTCCCCGGGATGGGAGTCCTAGAAAGGTGACCCTAAGTCCCCCAAGCCCAGTGGGGGTCCATAAGACCTGAAGATCTTTAGAACACCAGGGTCATGCTGTTTGCATAAAGCTGGGGAGACTTAGGGGAGTGTCTCCCCCTGCTGGTAGGCTGAAAGGGGAGCTGTCCTTACAGAGCCCACAGGAGGCAAGCTTAAGGAGATGTAAGGTCTCCTTGGCCTCTGGAAACGAAGGACGAAGGGTCAGGGGACGGAACAGAAGCCGTGCCCTCCACGGGTGACAGCTCATGACTGAGAAAGGGCCTTCCCCTGCATCCATCCAGGGATGCACAAAAAGGAAAGGAAGATGAGGGGGTGGCAAAAAGCAGCAGTTCTTGACCTGGGGGCATCAGTAATCATGCTGCCTCTTCAAAGCATAGATCCTCCCCTAGTTCACAGCAGTAAGATGGCTGACTGATTTCTGAGGAAATGGGGAAACTTAACTCTGGCACAGTGTGTCTAAGTGGACTGCCCTTCTGGTTTGACTGCTGTGAGAGCAGAAAGAAGAACTTTAAGAGAACCTTTTAATTTTTTTAAATTGTATTTTATTTTTCCAAATCCATGCAAAGATCTTTTCAACATTCACCTTGGCAAAACATTGTGATCCAATTCTTTCTCCCTCCTCCTTCCCTTGTGCAACAAGTAATCCAATATAAGTTAAACATGTGCAGTTCTTCCAAACATATCTGCACATTTTTCATGCTATGCAAGAAAAATCAGATCACAAGGGGAAAAAACCACAAGAAAGAAAGAAAGCAAATAATAAGAAGTAAAAATATTATGCTTTCATTCACATTCAGTCTCCATAATTCTCTCTCTAGATATGGATGGCACTTTCCATCACAAATTTGTTGGAATTGTCTGGAATCACTTCATTGTTGAAAAGAGCCACGCCCTTCACAGTTAATCATCACATAATCTTGCTGTTGCCATGGATAATGATCTGGTTCTGCTTATTTTACTCAGAAGCAATTCATATAATTCTCTCCAGGCCTCTCTGAAGCTGCTTGTTATTGATAATAGAACAGTAATATTCTATTACATTCATTTACCATAATTTATTCAGCCATTCCCCAACGGCTGTGCAGCCACTAAGTATCTAGTTTCTTTTTTTTCCCCTGGGGCAATTGGGGTTAAGTGACTTGCTCAGGTCACACAGCTAGGCAGCTCTAAAGTGTCTGAAGTGAGATTTGAACTCAGGTCCTCTTGATCTCAGGGCTGGGACTCTATCCACTGCGCCATCTAGCTGCCCCTAGTTTCTAATTCTTTGCCACTACAAAAAGGGCTGCCACAAACATTTTTTGCACATACAGGTCCCTTTCCCCCCGTTAGTATTTCTTTGGGAAATAATCCCTGTAGAAACACTGCTGAGTCAAAGGGTATGCACAGTTTGATAACTTTTTGGCATAATTCCAGATTGCTCTCCAGAAACTTAGTGGATACCCATTGATTGGAGAATGGCTCAATAAGTTAGGGTATATGATGTTATGGAATATTATTGTTCTGTAAGAAAGGACCAGGAGGATGATTTCAGAGAGGCCTGGAGAGACTTATATGATGCTGAGTGAAATGAGCAGGTACAAGAGAACATATTACACAGCAACAGCAAGATTATGTGATGATCAACTGTGATGGACATAGCTCTTTTCAACAATGAGATGACTGAGGCCAGTTCCAAGAGATTTGTGATAGAGCCATCTACACCCAGAGAGAGGACTGTGGGGACTGAGTGCGGATTAATTACAACATAGCATTCTCACTCTTTTTGTTGTTGCTCACTTGCATTTTGTTTTCTTATTCTTTTTTTTCCTTTTTGATTTTTCTTGTACAGGAAGAGAATTGCATACATGTTTATACATGTTGGATTTAACATATGGTTTAACATGTTTAACATATAGTGGATTGCTTGCCATCTAAGGAAGGGGATGGGGGGAAGGAAGGAAAAATCTGAAACACAAGGTTATGCAAGGGTCAATATTGAAAAATTATCCGTGCATATGTTTTTGAAAATAAAAAGCTTTAAAGTTTAAAAATTAAAATAAAATAAAATAAATGTTAAAAAAAAAAAAAAACCACAACCAGATTGCTCTCCAAAATGGTTGAATAAGCTTACAACTCCCCCAACAATGTATTAATATTCCAATTTTCCCACATCCCCTCCAACATTCAGCATTATTTTTTCCTGTTATTTTAGCCAATCTGAGAGGTGAGATGGGAAGTGGTACCTCAGAGTTGTCTTAATTTTCATTTCTCAAATCAATAATGATTTAGAGCATTTTTTCATATGACTAGATATAGCTTTAATTTCTTCATCTGAAAATTGTCTGTTCTTGTTCTCTGGCTATTTATCAGTTGGGGAATGGCTTGTATTCTCATAAATTTGAGTCAATTCTCTATATATTTTAGAAATGAAGCTCTTATCAAAGACTTAGGTCCCCCCCCCCCCATACTTTTCTGTTTCCCTTCCAATCTTGGCCAAATTGGTTTTGTTGGTGTAAAAACTTTTTAACTTAATATAATCAAAATTATCCATTTTGCATTTTTTAATATTCTCTAGTTCTTTTTTTGGTCATAATTTCCTCCCTTCTCCCAACTTTTCCCCTCCCCCCCACCCCTTCCCCTAGATGGCAGGTAGTCCATTACATGTTAAATGTTTTAAATATGTTAAATACAACATATGTATACATATTTATACAGTTATCTTGCTGTACAAAAAAAAAAATCGGATCTAGAAAGAAAGTAAAAAACCTGAGAGTGAAAACAAAAATAAAAGCAAACAACAATAGAAAGAATGGAAATGCTATATTGTAGTCCATACTCAGTCCCATGGGCCTCTCTCTGGGTGGTAAACTCTATTTATTCCTGTGCTCTCTAGTGTTAATAAGAATAGGTGTTGTATTTTGTGAAATGGTTTTTCTGCGTCTATTGAGATAATCATATGATTTCCGTTATCGATATGGTCAATTATGCTGATAGTGTTTTTTATATTGAATGAACTCTGTATTCCTAATATAAATCCCACTTGGTCATAATATATTATAATTTTCTGTAATCTTTGCTAATGTTTTATATAAAATTTTGCACTCACTAGGGAAATTAGTCTGTCATTTTCTTTGTTTTGGCCTTTCTTGGTTTAAGTGTCAGCCCCATATCTGTGTCATACAAGGAATTTGGCAGAACTCTTTCTTCCCCTATTTTTTCAAATAGTTCATGTAGTATTGGAATTAATTGTTCTTTAAATGTTTGGTAAAATTTGGACATTTTTTTCTTAGGGAGTTCATTTATGGTTTGTTCAAATTTTTTTTAATGGGGTTATTTAAATATTTTATTTCCTCATCTAATTTATATTTTTTATATTTTTTCAAAGTATTTATCTATTTTACTTAGATCATCATATTTATTGGCATACAATTGAGCCAAATAGCTCCTAATTATTATTTTAATTTCCTCTTCATTGGTAATAAATTCACCCTTTTCATTTTTTGTATTATTAATTTGGTTTTGTTTCCTTTTTCTTTTTTTCTTTTTTGTTTGTTTTCATAAAACCAACTTTTTGTTTTGTTTATTAATTTAATAGTTTTCTTAGTTTTTAATTTATTAATCTTTCCTTTGATTTTCAGAATTTCTAATTTGGTATTTAATGGGGGGTTTTAACATGCTCAATTTGTTGATCTTTTTCTCTCTTTTATTCACAGAAGCATGAAGAGTTATAAAATTTCTCTCAAGGACTGCTTTGGCTGAATCACATACATTTTGGTAAGTAGTCTCATTATTGTCATTCTCTTGGATAAAATTATTGATTATTTTTATGATGTGTTTGATCCATTCATTCTTTAGGATTAGATTACTTAGCTTCCAACAAAATTTTGGTCTGTTTTTCATGGCTGTTTATTGCATGTAATTTTTATCTGAAATGAATGCATTTACTATTTCTGTCTTTATGCATTTGATTTTGAGGTTTTTATGCCCTAATATATGGTCAGTTTTTGTGCAAATCCTATGTACCACCTCATTCAGTATTTTCCAAAGATCTATTGTATCTAACTTTTCAAAATTCTATTTATCTCCTTTTTGTTTGGGGTGTGTGTGTGTGTGTGTGTTTAGATTTATCTAGTTCTGATAGGTGGAGGTTGAAATACCCATCTAGTATAGTGTGGCTGCTGTTTCTCCTCACAACTCACTTAACTTCTCTAAGAATTTGGATGCCATAATACCATTTGATCCTTGCAAAACCTTGTGTTCCAAATTCCCTCTCCCTTTCTTCATCCTCTCCCCTTCCTCCATCCCCTCCTCTAGATGACAAGTAATTCAATATATGTTAAGTTTGTAAAAAATATATACGTTAAATCCAATATATGTATATGTTTATATAATCATCATGCTGTGCAAGAAAAATCAGATCAAAAAGGAAAAAAAAATGAGAAAGAAAACAAAATGCAAGTAAAAAATAACAAAAAGAGTGAAAATGCTATGTTGTGATCCACACTCAGTCCCCACAGTCTCTCAGGGTGTGCTGGCTCTCTTCATCACAAGGTCATTGGAATTGGCCCAGGGGGTACTTGAGGGTCTTAGAGAATAGATGCCCACCAAAGAGGGGCCTGCTCAAGCTGGAGAGAGCTTCTTAGTCAAGTGAGGAGCCCCTGAAGGCAGCCGCGGGGCTTCCTCTGTAGAGGTTGGGCCAGACACGGCTAGCCGGAAGTGAGGAGACCCCTAGGAATGGGGCCCTTCATCTCCATCCCCACATTAGGCGCCAATTTGTAAAGTTCTGATCGTCTCTCAGTTGTGATCCTTCCCTGGGAGGAGGTTTCTTTTCTGTATAATCTTTTCCTCTATGAGCAGATTTCTTGGGAGGCCTCTTCTTCTTCCTGAATCTTGGCTCTGAATCTCCTCCAGCTCTTGTCCTTCCCCAGTCCACACTGCTCTCCAGGCTCAATGTTGCCTCGTTTTATCCTCCCAGAGAATGGACTTGTGGGTACTCCCAGGGGCTTATGGGAATTACTTACAACCAATGAACTTGTTCCTCTTAGAATTCCTAAGGTGTAAACTCCCTTTAAAGGCCTGAGCCAAAGGTCTGAACCAGAGACTGTTAAGTCCACCTGAGTTCTCACCTTGTAATTGTCTAGACAACCTGAGTTCTCACCTGGTAATCCTAACACATAAACAAGGAAGGGCTTGGCGGGCAAAGTAGTGCCAGCTGGAGGAGTCACAGAAGTAGAGCCATCTTAGATGGGAGGTCTCAGCCAAACAGACACAGGCAGCTAAGGGGCACTAAACACCGATGGACAGGGAGGTCCTCGGAAGCCCAGGTCCTGGGCATTTCCCAGTTTGGGGGTTGCCATCTAAGCCCGGAAGGGGTTGAGGGGAAGGATAGGAAGCACCAGAGGAGGTGGGGAGGACAGAATAAGTGACTCCCATGGCTTTACCCTCAAGTCCAAAGTCACCCTCAGCTCAGCCAGAGAGACATACAAGGAGGGGTCCAAGTCCGAGCTGGCTTCATGCTCCCTGCCACCCACCTGGGGCAGTCTCATTCCCGGGGTCCCTCCCCAGTTACAGAGAGGGCAGGGCCCAGAAAGCCGCTGTGGACTCGAGGACCTGAGAGGTCAGTCTCTTACATTTAATGCTAGACTCCGGTCGTTGGCCATCTCCTCCACCTGTACCATGTCCATGTCCCTGTTATTCTAGGCCTTAAAGGCCACATCAAATGGTTCCTGAAGAGGATTTCGGGGGGCCCTTTTCAAATTTTTGGAGCTTCCAGCCAACGTCTCGAGCTGAAGTTGAAATAAATTGCACGACCAGGACTGTGGCCTCTAGCTGGGATTCAGGGTCTAGTTCAGGGAACCGTGTCCCGGTCTGGCCCTAAAAGTGCCTTGGGGGAGCAGGGGGGAACCATGGTTTCTAAGTCCTGCAGGATGCTAGTTAATCCAGAGAGCTTCCAGCTACCAAGTTGCCCAATACATCTGTTTTCCAATTTGTCTTAATTCCAAACTACAGACACTAGAATAGATGCAGTGAGTGACATCCGGTCCTGTTTTCCAAAGTAAGGCACAGAATCTCAGTTTATGATTTCCTTTATTTAGAAGAACGTTTTACACAAGGGCTGTTTATTCTAAGAATTTCTTATTATGAGCTTCACTATTTTGGGCCAATCCTCTGTCAAAGATTTTTCAAATGGCAGCAATCTGCCCCAATTATCACACTTCAGAATACATCAGGATTTAATTCAAATATGGGTTCTGCAAACTCAGAAGAACAGACGCTTCTCAGTTTTTCTCCTGGCTTTCAGTAACTTCTTCAAACCTTTAACAGTACTTAAACCTTCTGTTTAGCTTGTTTCTCTCTTACAGTTTGAAAACCCAAATCTTTATTTCCTATCATATTCTTTCCAAATCGCTTAAAAACTCTTTGTTCAGACTATACAACTTCCTCTTGTTTGCTTTGGATCCCAGACTACCTTCATTCTGATGAATATTAAATATGGGAACACATTGATCTCTCTTCTCCTCCTCCCCCTCCCTCTGGGGTTCTGGGCAGTCTGTCCCATCTCCTCTGGGGGTGGGTGGAGCTGTCTCGGGTCTTCTGCCCAAAGTGGGCACTTCCCTGCCAGCTTAGTGGGCGGAGGTCCTCGAAGCAGGGCCCGAGCCGGGGTTTGGAGTTGTCGAGCCAGGGCACTGGTGGTCCAGGACCGATGCCCCAAGCCTTGTCAGGAGGGGAGAAGCATGGAAAATGCCACAGAGAGTGGGCAGTCCCCCCACAGACACAGACACACAAAAGCACAGACACAGAGACACACACAGACACAGACAGACCAACAAACAGACACAGAGACACAGTTAAAGATAGAGACACACATTCATATAGACAGACACACAGACACGTAGACAGACTGACAGACAGACACAGAGACACACACAGCCAGATAGACATAGAGATACACAGACACAGACAGACCAACAAACAGACACAGAGACCCACAGATACACAGAGACAGACACAGAGACACACAGATACACAGAGACAGACACAGAGACACACAGATACACACAGATACACAGAGACACATTTCTATAGACAGACACAGAGACACACAGATACACACAGATACACAGAGACACATTTCTATAGACAGACACAGAGACACACAGATACACAGAGACACATTTCTATAGACAGACACAGAGACACACAGATACACAGAGACACATTTCTATAGACAGACACAGAGACACACAGAGACACAGAGACAGACACAGAGACCCACAGATACACAGAGACAGACACAGAGACACACAGATACACACAGATACACAGAGACACATTTCTATAGACAGACACAGAGACACACAGATACACAGAGACACATTTCTATAGACAGACACAGAGACACACAGATACACAGAGACACATTTCTATAGACAGACACAGAGACACAGAGATACACAGAGACAGACACAGAGACACACACACACAAAGACACACACAGCCAGATAGACATAGAGATACACAGACACAGACAGACCAACAAACAGACACAGAGACACACAGATACACAGAGACAGACACAGAGACACACAGATACACAGAGACACATTTCTATAGACAGACACAGAGACACACAGATACACAGAGACACATTTCTATAGACAGACACAGAGACACACAGATACACAGAGACACATTTCTATAGACAGACACAGAGACACACAGAGACACAGAGACACATTTCTATAGACAGACACAGAGACACACAGAGACACAGAGACAGACACAGAGACACACACACACAAAGACACACACAGCCAGATAGACATAGAGATACACAGACACAGACAGACCAACAAACAGACACAGAGACCCACAGATACACAGAGACAGACACAGAGACACACAGATACACAGAGACAGACACAGAGACACACAGATACACAGAGACAGACACAGAGACACACAGATACACAGAGACACACAGATACACACAGATACACAGAGACACATTTCTATAGACAGACACAGAGACACACAGATACACAGAGACACATTTCTATAGACAGACACAGAGACACACAGATACACAGAGACACATTTCTATAGACAGACACAGAGACACAGAGATACACAGAGACAGACACAGAGACACACACACACAAAGACACACACAGCCAGATAGACATAGAGATACACAGACACAGACAGACCAACAAACAGACACAGAGACACACAGATACACAGAGACAGACACAGAGACACACAGATACACAGAGACACATTTCTATAGACAGACACAGAGACACACAGATACACAGAGACACATTTCTATAGACAGACACAGAGACACACAGATACACAGAGACACATTTCTATAGACAGACACAGAGACACACAGATACACAGAGACACATTTCTATAGACAGACACAGAGACACACAGATACACAGAGACACATTTCTATAGACAGACACAGAGACACAGAGACACAGAGACAGACACAGAGACACACACACACAAAGACACACACAGCCAGATAGACATAGAGACACACAGACACAGACAGACCAACAAACAGACACAGAGACACAGTTAAAGATAGAGACACACAGACATGTAGACAGACACACAGACACGTAGACACAGAGACAGACTGACAGACAGACACAGAGACACACAGACATTCATATAGACAGAGACACAGACAGACAGAGACACACAGAGACACAGAGACAGACACAGAGACACAGAGACAGACTGACAGACAGACACAGAGACACACACACACAAAGACACACACAGCCAGATAGACATAGAGATACACAGACACAGACAGACCAACAAACAGACACAGAGACACAGTTAAAGATAGAGACACACAGACATGTAGACAGACACACAGACACGTAGACACAGAGACAGACTGACAGACAGACACAGAGACACACAGACACAAAGACACACACAGCCAGATAGACATAGAGATACACAGACACAGACAGACCAACAAACAGACACAGAGACACAGTTAAAGATAGAGACACACAGACATGTAGACAGACACACAGACACGTAGACACAGAGACAGACTGACAGACAGACACAGAGACACACACACACAAAGACACACACAGCCAGATAGACATAGAGATACACAGACACAGACAGACCAACAAACAGACACAGAGACACACAGATACACAGAGACAGACACAGAGACACACAGATACACAGAGACACATTTCTATAGACAGACACAGAGACACACATACACAGAGACAGACACAGAGACACACACACAAAGACAGAGACACATTCCTATAGACAGACACAGAGACACACAGAGACACAGAGACAGACACAGAGACACACACACACAAAGACACACACAGCCAGATAGACATAGAGACACACAGACACAGACAGACCAACAAACAGACACAGAGACACACAGATACACAGAGACAGACACAGAGACACACAGATACACAGAGACACATTTCTATAGACAGACACAGAGACACACAGATACACAGAGACACATTTCTATAGACAGACACAGAGACACACAGATACACAGAGACACATTTCTATAGACAGACACAGAGACACACAGATACACAGAGACACATTTCTATAGACAGACACAGAGACACACAGATACACAGAGACACATTTCTATAGACAGACACAGAGACACACAGATACACAGAGACACATTTCTATAGACAGACACAGAGACACACAGATACACAGAGACACATTTCTATAGACAGACACAGAGACACAGAGACACAGAGACAGACACAGAGACACACACACACAAAGACACACACAGCCAGATAGACATAGAGATACACAGACACAGACAGACCAACAGACACAGAGACACAGTTAAAGATAGAGACACACAGACATGTAGACAGACACACAGACACGTAGACACAGAGACAGACTGACAGACAGACACAGAGACACACACACACAAAGACACACACAGCCAGATAGACATAGAGATACACAGACACAGACAGACCAACAAACAGACACAGAGACACACAGATACACAGAGACAGACACAGAGACACAGTTAAAGATAGAGACACACATTCATATAGACAGACACAGACAGACACAGAGAGAGACACAGCCAGATTGACATAGAGACACTATATAACATGTTTTGCTTGCCATCTAGGGGAGGGGATGGGGGGAAGGAAGGAAAAATCTGAAACACAAGGCTGTGCAAGGGTCAATATTGAAAAATTATCTGTGCATATGTTTTTGAAAATAAAAAGCTTTAAAGTTTAAAAAATAAAATAAAATAAAATAAATGTTAAAAAAAAACCCACAACCAGATTACAACAGATAGACACAGACACACAGAGACACAGAGACAGACACAGAGACAGACACAGAGACACACACACAAAGACAGAGACACACAGACATTCATATGACAGACACCAGACAGACACAGATGGACAGAGACAGAGATACACACAGACAGATAGACATAGAGACACACAGACACTGACAGACAGACACACAAAAACACATAGACACAGAGACATACGCAGCCAGATAGACATAGACACATAGACATAGACAGACTGACAGGCACAGAAACAGACAGACACAGAGACACACAGACATTCATATAGACAGAGACACAGACAGACAGAGACACACAGAGACACAGAGACAGACTGACAGACAGATACAGAGATGCACACACAAAGGCAGAGACACACAGACATTCATATAGACAGAGACACAGACAGACAGAGACACACAGAGACACAGAGACAGACACAGAGACACACAGACATTCATATAGACAGAGACACAGACAGACAGAGACACACAGAGACACAGAGACAGACACAGAGACACACAGACATTCATATAGACAGAGACACAGACACAGAGACACAGAGACAGACACAGAGACACACAGACATTCATATAGACAGAGACACACAGAGACACAGAGACAGACACAGAGACACAGAGACAGACTGACAGACACAGAGATGCACACACAAAGGCAGAGACACACAGACATTCATATAGACAGAGACACAGACAGACAGAGACACACAGAGACAGGCACAGAGACACAGAGACAGGCACAGAGATGCACACACAAAGGCAGAGACACACAGAGACAGGCACAGAGACACAGAGACAGGCACAGAGATGCACACACAAAGGCAGAGACACACAGACATTCATATAGACAGAGACACAGACACACAGAGACACAGAGACAGACACAGAGACAGACTGACAGACAGACACACACACAGAGACCGACATTCGTATAGACACTCGCAGACAGTCAGAGACACACAGCCAGACACACAAGAGACAAATGACAGAGCCTTTTAAACCCTAGATGGTCAGATGTGCTATTATTCTCCTTTATAACGTTGGGGAGTGAAAAGCCCCCTAGGGATGAGGTTTAGGGAACCCAAATGAAATTAGGGTTCCTGGGGGTCAAGGAGTTAAATGAGGTCTAGTGGCAGGTTTGGGGTTCAGGGAGTCAAATGGAGCTTCTGTAACCCCTCAGAATTTGGCGCAAGGGTAGGGAGTTTGGGGGAACTCCCTTCTGGCAGTGCAGAAGCTCCCTGTAAAGAAATTTACAGACCCCAAACCCTAGATTGATAAGAGGTTTATTATGGGGACTGGAAGTAGGGTTCTAGTTAAGGAGAGAGGTGAGGACGGCACTGGAAACAGTGTTCCGGTGGGCAGAGGCCCTTGGTGTGCCAAGCATGGTGCCGCCATGTTTGAAACCCCTGCAAAGAGAGGGCTCCAGGCTGGCTCTTTTATAATGGGGGCTTTGGCTACAAGCTGAAGGGGCTGGTGGGAGGAGTCCCGGGTTGGCTCCTCTGAGTTTCAGCCAGGGTCAGAGTTTGAGTTGAATTCAGTGGGTTTCGGGACTGAGCCGCCCACCCGGATAACAAAGATGAAAGCTTTGTGCTTGGGGTGGGGTCCCCTCCCTGAGGCAGAGTCGAAGGAGGTTTTCTCCTTTAAGGATTTTCAGAGTTTGGGGCTCCCTCTTCACTAGGAAAGACAAGTCAGAATGCAGCCCGCCCGAGAGGAGCCAGGGGCCGTGCATCTTACTGCAGCTGTCCCCAGCACAGACCCCAGTGAGCAAAGTCACGGGCGGTGGGACAGGACGCTCCTGGCCTCTCGTTCACCTGCCTGCGGGGGGCGCAGGCCAGGCGTGGGGGCTCCCATTTCTCTGTTTCGCTGTGATAGACATCACCCAGCCTTCTCAAGGGCGGAACCTTCCTTTGTGTTGAGGAGGTGGGAGATTTCCAGCTATGAGGTTCGGCACCAAATAATTAGGTTGGGGTGGAAGCCCTAGTTCAGAATACGGGGCCCAGGGAGGAGGCCCCGATGGCGTCAGCTCTTTGCCAGAAAGTACCTTTATGGGAAGAGGCTACAGACAAAAGGAAGAGGAGGGAAAATGGCCACTGGGAGCAGAAATGTCAGAGTCGGAGGGCAACAGCAAGAAAAGGGGTTTTAACAATTAATAATGGAAATGACAAGTTCCTCAGTGGAACTTACCGTTAACCAGGAGAAGGCGACGTGCCGTAAGGGAAGGAGTATTATGGCATTAGCTGGCGGCCCACAGAGGGGTTACGAAGGAGGGGGATCATGCATCGCCTGGTGGGCCAGTCCTAAAAGGGATTTCGCCCCCTAAGTTAGCTGTGACGGGGAGAGACACTGGGGCACGGGGAGGGGGGGTTTAGCAGGGGTGGCAGCAGGCCTTGGGCAGATTTCTGGGGAAGGCTCACCCTGTGGGGGGAGGGGGTGACTTCTTGATAGGACTTTCTTTTTATTTATTTATTTATTTTTAAATTTTAATCGTTTTTATTTACCAGGTATATGCATGGGTAATTTTACAACACTGACAATTGCCAAACCTTTTGTTCTAATTTTCCTCCTCTCCCCCCCGCCATGGCAGGTTGACCAATACCTGTTAAACATGTTAAAGTACAAATTAAATACAATGTATGAATACTCCGACGTGACTTTCTGATGGGGTTCAGCGGGTGAGGTTTCCCAAGCCATCCAGAGGGGTGGGACTGGAAGGCCGAGCTGATCCCCTCGGCCTTCCCTGTGCGCCTCGGGGACTATTAGAATCAATTAATGCTTCACTTCCTCCCCGTCCCACCTGGATACCCGGGCCTCATAGAGACCCTGAGAGGCCAAGGAAGAGACAGGTGGGTCCTTCTGCAGACCCCGGAGGGCACCAGGCTTCCCATGTGCTCTTCACAGGCTCGGTCCTTGGGAGACAGAGGCAGAGTAGCAAAGGAAGGGGGGAAAGGAAGAAGGAGTTACAAGAGCTGAGAGCAAGCGGATGAAGCAAGGGCCTGGAGCTCCCAAAGCCGGGCCAGGCGCCAGAAGTGCCAGAGAAAACCCGCTTGTACCTCTCTTCTTGCCTTGGCCTTGTGGAAATGGATCCCTCCTCCCTAGATTTCTGTTACATCCAGTGTGAAAGTGGGGAAAGGGAAAGGACGTTAGCAGAACTAACCAGGGCAGAGTGTCGGGTGTGAGTCAGGAAGACCTGAGTTCAAATTCTGTCAGATACTGGGACTCTGGGCAAGTCACTTCACCTCATCTGTAAAACGAGCTGTCCGTTATTTTAGCCAAGAAGTCTCAGAACCCCCCTTCCAAAAAAGGAGGGGTCACGAAGAGTAACATGTGACTGGAAATGGCCAAATAACAACAATAACAAAATCTAACCGACACATCAGCCATTCAACAGCCCAGGAAACTCCCCACAACCAGATTTCCCATCTTTGTGTTTAAAGGGAAGAGCTTCATTTTCTGGGGAGCAAGCTTAGGTATTCTCATTTTGCAGCATTTTTTAGGACTTTGTTCTTTATTTATTTTATTGTCATTTTACATATGTTCTCCCTGGGTAAGGACCTCTCTCTGTGCTTCAGAAGTCTGTGCCTCCGAGCCCCAGGGTTTGGGGGGTTTGTGCGTGTGCCCCCAGAGGCTCACCCTGGTCTGTGGGGGCCAAGAACCAGTTTAATGGAAGGTGGAATCTGGATTCCGAATCCCCAGATCCTCCTAGGACCAGGAGACAGGGAGTGCCTGGTCTTTGTGCCTGGGGAACCTTGCTTCATGCACTGGAGCCTGGCAGCTTCATGGCCCTGTCTCAGGCTGCCCCTTCCCCACGTATCCACAGCTTCGAGGAAGATAACTGAAAACATCAAAGGTCCTCATCCCGAGTTGGGTCTGCCAGGGGCCAGAGGAGACCGAGTAGGCAAAGAGCTGGGCCAGGGAGCTGCCAGGGCCCTGCCCAACCCCGTCTCTTTAGGAGACCAGGCCCTCTGAGCTTTTCTGGAGACCCTCTCCACTCTTTGACCTAACAAGGACAAGAGGCTGTGGGACATCTCTGGCCCAGCCAAGGGCCCCTGCCCTCAGGGCGCTTCTTTTCTACCAGGGGGACAGCATGCAGAGCAATAGCTTCTTCCAGGGGTCACAGCCAAGAAGGTAAAGCCAGTCTTGGAGGGGAAGGTTCACTCACTGTGGGGACATGGATGGGTCCCAGCCTCGGCCACTCTGAGCTGAGCTCCAGTCAGTCAATCAGCAAACACTTCCCGGGCCCCGTCCTTACAGTCTAGTGGGGGAGACATTTAAGCACATGGGAACAGACAGGCCTATGGAAGATAAACAAAAATCCTTAACAGGGAAAGGTTCTAGAAATGCAGGTGGGGGAGACAAAGTCAGTGCCATCATACCTAGAGAATAAAGTTCTTTATTTTTTTTTTACAGCTTTTTATTTTTCAAAACAAATGCATGGACAATTCTTCAACATTAGCCCTTGCAAAACCTTGTGTTCCATTTTCCCCCGTTCTTCCACCCCCTCCCCTGGATGGCAAGTAGTCCAATATATGTTAAACATTGTAGAAATCTATGTTAAATCCAATATATGCATGCATATTTATACAATTATTGTGCCACACAAGAAAAAAAAAGGGAAGCAAAACAAAATGCAAGCAAAGAACAACAGAGAGATGAGAATGCTATGTTGTGGTCCACACTCAGTTTCCACAGTTCTCTCTCTGGGTGTAGATGGCTCTCTCCATCACAAGTCTAGTGGAACTGGTTTGAATCATCCCATTGTTGAAGAGAGCTACATCCCATCGTATAGTCTTATTGCCGTGTACAATATCCTCCTGGTTCTGCTCATGTCATTTAACATCTCTCCAGGCGTCTCTGAAATCATACTGTTAGTCGTTTCTCATAGAAAAGTAATATTCCATAGCATTCATAAGCCATAACTTATTCAGCCGTTCTCCAATTGAGGGGCACCCACTCAGTTTCCAGTTTCTAGCTACTACAAAGATGGCTGCAAAAAACATTTTTGCACATATGGGTCCCTTTCCTTTCTTTAAGATCTCTTTGGGATATCAGCCCAGTAGAAACACCTCTGTGTCAAAGGGTATGCACAGTTTGATGACTTTTGGAGCATAGTTCCATATTGCTCTCCAGAATGGCCAAATTTGTTCACAATTCCACCAACAATGGATCAGTGTCCCGGTTTTCCCACATCCCATCCAACATTCAGCATTATCTTTTCCTGTCATCCTAGCCAATCTGACAGGTGTGTAGTGGTATCCCAGAGTTTCTTAATTTGCATTTCTCTGATTAGTAATGATCTGGAGCATCTTTTCAATTTCTTTGTCTGAGAATTGTCTGTTCATATCCTTTGACCATTTATCAATTGGAGAGTGCCTTGATTTCTTATAAATTAGAGTTAATTCTCTATATATTTTGGAAATGAGGCCTTTATCAGAACCTTTGACTAAAAATGTTTTCCCAGTTTATTGCCTACGTTCTAATCTTGTCTCCATTAGTTTTGTTTGTACAAAAACTTTTAAATTTGATATAATCAAAATTTTCTATTTTGTGGTCAATAATGAATTCTAGGTCTTCTTTGGTCACAAATCCCTTCCTCCTCCACAGTTCTGAGAGGAGAACTGTCCTATGTTCTTCTAATTTATTTATAATCTTATTCTTTATGCCTTGATCATGAACCCATTTTGACCTTATCTTGGTGTGTGGTGTTAAGTGTGGATCAATGCCTACTTTCTACTATACTAGTTTCCAATTTTCCCAGCAGTTTTTGTCAAATAGAGAATTCTTATCCCAAAAGCTGGGGTCTTTGGGTTTGTCAAACACTAGATTATTGACTATTTTGTCCTGTGAACCTAACCTATTCCACTGATTAACTACTCTATTTCTTAGCCAATACCGAATGGTTTTGGTGGCTGCTGCTTTATAATATAATTTTAAATCTGGTACAGCTAGGCCATCTTTGTTTGATTTTTTTTTTCATTAATTCCCTTGGAAGTCTTGACCTTTTGTTCTTCCAAATGAATTGTGTTATTTTTTTCTATGTCAGTAAAATAGTTTCTTGAGAGTTTAATTGTTATGGCACTAAATAAATATATTAGTTTAGGTAGTATTGTCATCTTCATTATTTTTGCTTGACCTATCAAGAGCATTTGATATTTTTCCAATTGTTTAGATCTGACTTTATTTGTGTAGAAAGTGTTTTGTAGTTTTGCTCATATAGTTCCTGATTTTCCCTTGGCAGATAGATTCCCACATATTTTGTACTCTCAGCAGTTATTTTAAATGGAATTTCTTTTTATATCACTTGCTGCTTGACTTTTTTGGTAATACTAAAAATGCTGACAATAGATTTATTTTGCATCCTGCAACTTTGCTAAAGTTATGGATTACTTCTAATAGTTTTTTAGTTAATTCTCTAGGATTCTTTAAGTATACCATCATATCATCTGAAAGAGTGATAGTTTGGTTTCCTCATTACCTACTCTAATTCCTTTTATCTCTTTTTCTTCTCTTATTGTCAAAGCTAACATTTCTAATACAATATTGAATAGTAATGGTGATAGTGGGCAGCCTTGTTTCACCCTTGATCTTATTGGGAATGGTTCCAGTTTATCCCCATTACATATGATGCTTGTTGATGATTTTAAATAGATGCTACTGAATATTTTAAGGAAATATTCTCAAGTGTTTTTAAATAGGAATGAATGCTGGACTTTATCAAATGCTTTTTCTGCATCTATTGAGATGATCACATGGTTTTTGTTAATTTTATTATTGATATAGTCAGTTATGTTCATAGTTTTCCTAATATTGAACCAGCTCTGCATTCCTGATATAAACCTACTGGATCATAGTGTATTATCCTGGGCATGATTTTCTGTAATTTTTTTGCTAATTTTTATTTAATATTTTGCATCAATATTCCTTAGAGAAATTGGTCTATAATTTTATTTCCCTGCTTTCAACCTACCTGGTTTAAGTATCAGTACCATGTCAGTGTCATGAATGGAATTTGGTAGGAGCTCTTCATTCCCTATTTTTTTCAAATAGTTTATATAGCATTGGAGTTAATTGTTCTTTAAATGTTTGGTAGAATTCACATGTAAATCCATCTGGTGGTGGGGATTTTTTCTTAGGGAGTTGATTAATAGCTTGTTCTTTTTCTTTTTCTAAAAGGGACTATTTAACCAATTTACTTCTTCCTCTGTTAATCTGGGCAGCCTATATTTTTGAAGGTAGTCATCCATTTCACTTAGATTATCACATTTATTGGCATAAAGTTGGACAAAGTAACTCCTAATTATTGCTCTAATTTCCTCTTCATTGGTGGAAAGTTCTCCCTTTTCATTTTTAAAATTAACAATTTGATTTTCCTCTTTCCTTTTTCTAATCAAATTTACCAAAGGTTTATCTATTTTGTTGGTTTTTTCATAAAATCAACTCTTAGTTTTATTTATTAATTCAATAGTTTTTTTTTTTTTGCTTTCAAATTTATTAATTTCTCCTTTTAATTTTAGAATTTCAATTTTAGTATTTGATTGGGAGTTTTTAATTTGCTCTTTTTCTAGCTTTTTAAATTGCAAGCCCAATTCATTTATCTTTTCTTTTCTCTATTTTATTCAAGTAAGCCTTATTACCCCATGAATTTTGGTATGTTGTCTCATTTTTGTCATTCTCTTGGGTGAAATTATTAATTGTGTCTATGATTTGCTGTTTCACCCATTCATTCTTTAGGATGAGATTATTTAGTTTCTGATTAATTTTTGGTCCATTTACCCCTAGCTTTTTGTTAAATGTAGTTTTTATTACATTGTGATCTTAAAAGGATGCATTTACTATTTCTGTCTTTCTGTATTTAATTTTGAGGTCTTTATGTCCTAATATAGGGTCAATTTTTGTATAGGTTCCATGAACTGCTGAGAAGAAAATGTACTTCTTTTTGTCTCCATATAGTTTTCTCCAAAGATCTATCATACCTAACATTTTTAATATTCTATTTACCTCTTTAACTTCTTTTTTATTTATTTTGTGGTTTAATTTCTAGTTCTGAGAGTGCAAGGTTGAGATCTTCCACTATTATAGTTTTGCTGTCTATTTCTTCTTGCAACTCTCTCAACTTCTCCTTTAGGAATTTAGATGCTATACCACTTGGTGCATATATGTTTTAGTATTGATATTGCTTCATTGTTCTATGCTATCCTTTAGCAAGATATAGTTTCCTTCCTTATCTCTTTTGATTAAATCAATTTTTGCTTTTGCTTGATCTGAGATAAGGATGGCTACCCTTGCTTTTTTGACTTCACCTGAAGCATAATAGATTCTGCTCCAGCCTTTTACCTTTAGTCTGAATGTATCATCCTGCTTTAACATATTGTAGGATTCTGGCTTTTGATCCAGTCTGCTATCTACCTCCACTTTATGGAAGAGTTCATCCCATTCACATTTACGGTTAAAACCACTAATTCTGTATTTCCTACCATCTTATTCCCAGATTATAATTTTTATTTTTCTTACCCCTCATTACCCCCCCCCTCGTATTAAACTGGTGCCTCATGAAGCTCTCCCTCTTTAGAATCCCTCCCAATCCCTGGAGTCACTTCCCCTTTCTTATACATTTCCCTTATTTTTTCCTGTATTCCCATCTATTTAGCCTAGTTTTTTCCTTCTCCCTGTTCCTCTCCCACTTTTTAATAAGGTGAGAAAAGTTTCTTTGTAAACAAATATGTCTAATATTTTCTCTTTGAGCCAAATCTGATGAGAGAAAGATTCACACAATGTTCCTTCCCCTCCCTTAATTCCATCAGATATGCTAGGTTTCCTTTGCCTCTTCATAGGATGTAATTTCCCTCTTTTTACCTCCCCTTTTCCCTTTTTCTGATGCAATCCTCTTTCCATTTCTAATTCTATTTTCTTAATATTATAACAGTAAAATCAAATTATACATGCATTCTTTATGTATGCCCATAACAGAAATACAGTTCTCAAGAATTCTTTTTATCTTTTTATGATTCTCTTCAGTCCTATATTTGGAGGTCACATTTTTTGTTTAGCTCTGTTTTTATTCATTAGGAATAAATGGAATTCATATGTTTCATTGAATGTCCATCTTCTTCCCTGGAATAAAATGGTGAGCTTAGCTGGCTAGTTTATTCTTGTCTGCATTCCAAGTTCTTTTGCCTGTCAGAATATCAGATTTCAGGCCCTTCGATCCTTTAATTGGACAGTGCTATATCCTGAGTGATCCTTATTGTGGCTTCTCAGTATTTGAATTGTTTTTTTTTTTTTTTTGTTTTGTTTTGTTTTTGTTTTGTTTTGGTTTTGTTTTTGTTTTTTGTTTTTTTCTGGCTGCTTGTAATATTTTTTCCTTAGTCTGATAGTTCTGAAATTTAGCCACAATATTACTTGGAGTTTTTATTTTGGGGTCTCTTTCAGAAGGTGTTTGATAAATTCTTTCAATGCCTATTTTACCTTCTGATTCTGTTACATCTGGACAGTTCTCTTTGATGAATTCCTGAAAAATAGCATCTAGGCACTTTTTTTCATCATGGTTTTCAGGGAAACAAATAATCCTTAGATTATCTCCCCTAGATCTATTTTTCAGGTCTCTTGTTTTTCCAAGTAGATATTTAACATTTTTTTTTTCTATTTTTTCATTTTTTTGGTTTTGCTTGACTGATTCTTGATGTCTCAACAAATCATTCACTTACATTTGTTCAGTTCTGATTTTTAATGAGTTATTTTCTTAACTTTTTTTTACTTCTTTTTGTATATTTCCAATTGAGTTTTTAAATGAGTTGTTTTGCTCTATGGATTTTTTTCCCATTTCACTAATTAATTTTTAAATTATTTTTAAAAAATTAATATTTTTAAATATTTTCACTAATTAATTTTTAATTATTTTAATTATTTTCTTTTTCCAGTTCACAAATCCTACTTTCCTGAGAGTTCTTTATCTTTTCCAATTCACATTTCAGGAAGTTGTTTTTCCACTTTATCAAATCTTTCTTTTAATGAGTTACATGCCTTTTCCATACTCTCTTGCAGAACTTCTCTTTCCTTTCCCCACTTTTCTTCTAGCTCTCTTTTAAGATCTTTTATAATTTCTTCTAGGAGACTTTGTGTGATGGGGACCATGTTATATCTCCCTTTGGGGTTTTGTCTGGAGATCGTCTGCTATTAGTCTGCTCAGGGTTGGAAATCTGCTCTCTTTCTGTATAGAAGCTATCTATAGTTAGAGCTCACTTGGCTTTTTTACTCATTTTTTTTTTAAAAGCCCTTGGGATCTCCCTTTCAGAGCAGGGAGGTTCCCAGCTTCTTCTATAGACAGGGAAAAATGGACAGTAGCTGTCCTTCAAATGGGCTGTTGTAAAGGGCTAGAACTGAGCAATGCACTTGGATAATGAAGCACGTGAGACTAATTGCCAATTGGACGGTTCCCTATTAACTTGTTTAAGGTTGACTCTCCCCACAGTCAGTGCAGACTCGATGTGGTGTAACAAACAGGAATTGTACATGCAAGTAGTGATATAACAAACAATATAAATCAACATGGTATTGTAAGAGATTTCCAGAAGTCCTAGAAGGAGGGTATGTAAACACCAGACACACATACCCCTTCTTCAGCAACCAAGAGATAGTCCAAAACCAATCTATTGTCCATCTTCACTGTTAGGGAATCCAATGATCCCCACAAGGTTTTGAAGTCCAGCAACAGTCTTATGATGCCTCAGAGAATCCAATGATTCCTGAGGACTTTCAGTCCTACAATAGTCTTATGATGTCTCAGAGAATCCAATGATTCCTGAGGATTTCAGTCCTACAATAGTCTTATGATGTCTCAGAGAATCCAATGATTCCTGAGACTTTCAAGTCCTACAATAGTCTTATGATGTCTCAGAGAATCCAATGATTCCTGAGGATTTTCAAGTCCAACAGTTTTTGATGTCCATGGGTCAAACATCATAACTGCCAGGTTCTTTCAGTGGTGGGCACAGTCAGCAATGGAACCACCCGATGTTTCTTGGGCCTTCTCCTTCGTTTCAAGGGTCTGCTCTGTCTCTCTCCGATGGACAAGGCGAATACGGTTCGTTGGCACCCATCTGATTCCTTCTCCATCTGTAGAGATACAAGCAAACCCTCTCCCCCAAGCAGTTAACCTATCTGGTCCCTTCCATTCACCACTTTCTGGGTTTCTCCACATCACTTGGCGATTATCTAAAGACAGTGGAGCTGCTCGCACTGGACACTGCCCTTCCGGTGAGTTATAAAACCTGTCTGCTGGAGCCAGTGCATCTTTGTCAAAAATTTAAAAATTAATGGTATAGAGAACTAAATTTAGAAGTTCTCTAGGGTTACCCGTGGCTCCCCCTTTCTTTTGTTTTTGGAGGAGTGTCTTAATATCTCTGTTTCTTCTCTCTACTATTGCCTGCCCTTGAGGATTAAAGGGTATGTCCGTGGTATGTAAAGTCTTATACTGTGCACAAAAGTGTGTAAAATGTTTAGATGTATATGCAGGTCCATTGTCTGTTTTTATTGCTTGTGGCACACCCATAATTGCAAATGCTTGTATAAGGAATTCAGTGACCACTCGGGCTGTCTCTTTTGCTGCTGGCATTGCAAATGTGAATCCTGAAAAGGTGTCTTACCACGACATGGATAAAAGATAGACGACCAAAAGATGGGGGAGCCACGGGTAACCCTAGAGAACTTCTAAATTTAGTTCTCTATACCATTAATTTTTTAATTCAACCTTAAACAAGTTAATAGGGAACCGTCCAATTGGCAATTAGTCTCACGTGCTTCATTATCCAAGTGCATTGCTCAGTTCTAGCCCTTTACAGGCTGTGAAGAGCAGTGGGGCTGCAGAAGTGCCACTGCCCTGGGCAGAGGACCCCCCCCATCCCCCAAGAAGTGTGACTGCCCCGGGCAAAGCCCTGTGTTGCAGAATGCAGTTATGCAGCTGTAGTATGGTCCTTGCTGAGTCACTCAGCTGGGTGGGTGTGGCCAGGTCCTGTGAAACTCTGATGTTTTGGGTCACATTCTACCTTTGGTGTTTGTGTAACTTCTCTGCTGATCTACTGCTTTGCAACCAAAACAGAGCAGCCAACCTGTGATAGAATTCTCCTTACAAATTCTCCACCTAAGGAGACCACCCCCATCCCCGGGCTGCTCAGTATATTAGCCTCTGTGTTCTGCCTCCCTGCCTGTGCTGACCTCCTCCCTCCTGATCAGGACAAACCTTTTCTGGCAATCTTCCAGATTATCTTCTGCTTGTAATTTGTTGTACTCCCAATATTCGTTTATACTATCAGTCAAGCACGATTTCAGAGGCTGAATTTGGTCATCTATAGTGAGGGTAGAAGGGAATTCAGAATGAAGCATGTGTCCTCTCTGCCATGATGGCTCCCCCCCTCTCCATTGCTTCCTTTCTAATCTTATCTGCATTAGTTTTGTTTGTACAAAAGCTTTTTAACTTGATATAACCAAAATTTTCTATTTTGTGATCAATAATGATCTCTAGTTCTTCTTTGGTCACAAATTCCTTCCTCCTCCACAGGTCTGAGAGGTAAATTATCTTATGTTCTTCTTATTTATTTATAATCTCATTCTTTATGCTTAGATCATGAACCCATTTTGATCTCATCTTGGTGTATGGTGTTAAGTGTAGGTCAATGCCTACTTTCTGCCATAGTAGTTTCCAATTTTCCCAGCAGTTTTTGTCAAATAGTAAATTCTTTTTTTTTTTTTTTTCCCCCTTTTTTGAGGCTGGGGTTAAGTGACTTGCCCAGGGTCACACAGCTAGGAAGTGTTAAGTGTCTGAGACCAGATTTGAACTCGGGTCTTCCTGAATTTAGGGCTGGTGTTCTATCCACTGCGCCACCTAGCTGCCCCATAAATAGTGAATTCTTATCTCAAAAGCTGGGGTCTTTGGGTTTGTCAAACACTTGATTATTATAGTCATTGACTATTTTGTCCTGTGATCCTAATCTTTTCCACTGATCAACTTTTCTATTTCTTAGCCAGTACCAAATGATTTTGGTGACTGCTGCTTTTATAATAAAATTTTAGATCTGGTATAGCTAGGTCATCTTCATTTGCTTTTTTTATTCATTAATTCCCTTGAAATTCTTGACCTTTGTTCTTCCAGATGAATTTTGTTATTTTTTCAAAGTCAGTAAAATAGTTTCTTGAGAGTTTAATTGGGGTATAGCAGTAAATAAATATATAGTTTAGGTATTATTGTCATCTTTATTATATTTGTTTGACCTATCCAGGAGTTCTTTAGGTCTGACTTTATTTGTGTAGAAAGTGTTTTGTAGTTTTGCTCATATAGTTCCTGACTTTCCCTTGGCAGATAGATTCCCACATATTTTATACTATTAGCAGTTATTTTAAATGGAATTTCTCTTTGTATCACTACTGCTGTACTCTGTTGGTAATACATAAAAATGCTGACAATTTATGTGGATTTATTTTGTGTCCTGCAACTTTACTAAAGTTGTGGATTACTTCTAATTTTTTTTAGTTAATTCTCTAAGATTCTCTAAGTATACCATCATATCATCTGGAAAGAATTATAGTTTGGTTTTCTCATTACCTACTCTTAATTCCTTTCATCTCTTTTTCTTCTCTTATTGCCATTGCTAACATTTCTAATACAATATTGAATAGTAATGGTGATAGTGGACAGCCTTGTTTCACCCCTGATCTTACTGGGAATGGTTCTTGTTTATCCCCATTACATATGATGCTTGTTGATGGTTTTAAATAGATGCTATTTACTATTTTAAGGAAAAGTCCATTTAGAGAATAAAGTTCTCTGTACATGTCCTCTGCTGCACTGTCTTAGACACCTTTTCCCTGACATGGAAAAATAATCATAGTTACTCCAAGGGGACTTTTGCGAAATTCTCAAGTTTGGAAAGTACTTTGTATTCATGATACCATTTGGCTCTCACAACTCCCGTGAAGAGCAAGTTCTTTAGTTACTTTTATCCTTCTCTTCCAAGTGGAACTGAGGCTCAAAGGGAATGTGATTTGTATGAAATCCTATCTAAAAAGTGTTTGGTGGGATTTGAACCATGGTCTTCTGACAGCCAGAAGAGGCTGGGCTTGAAATCTCAAAAAATTGTCCACTGTTGTTTTTTTGAATGTCTGTCCATGAGCAGAGATTGAATCGTCCAACTCAGATCTCACCATCCAGTTGGAAAGAAGAGAATCTCTAAGAATGTTAAAGAGCAGAGATTCCAAGGATAAAAAAATCAGGTCCAGGTGAGGGAGTGAAAAACAGGAGGATGGGCATCAGATCTGAGTGCTTTAATGGGGGGGGGCAGTTCCTGAGTTGTGTTGTATCAAGCATTCAGTAAACATTTATGAAGTGCCTTCAGTATGTCAGATGCCATGCTAAGCTCTAGGGATACTAAGAAAGGCAAAAGGTAGCCTGACCTCAAGGGGCTTACAAGGTAATGAGGAAGACAAGATGCAGAAATCACAAACCAGCTGTATCCCAGATAAATAGGAGATCATACACAAAGGGAGGGCAGGAGAACTAAGAGGGGTTAAAATGGGAATGAGGGACACAGAGCCAGTGCTGTGACACATGGAAAACTCAATATTCCACATGCATTATCCGCTGGCCTTCTATGCTGAGCTTTTCCCTGATGGAAAAGTAATTCTACTTATGCCAACAGAAACTTATGTGCGATTCTTAGTCTGGAAGTTCTCTGTGTGCTCAAGATCTCCTTTGGTCCTCACAGCATCCTGTAGGGCAAGTTCTACTAGTCCTAGAGAAACTGAGGCCAGTGAGACAGGTTTAATTTTAAAGTGGAGAGTCCAATAAGCCAGTGGGCCCCATGGGAATGTTTCCAAAGCATGTGGTGGAAGGAGTCCGAGGTGAAGGGAGGAGCCTGGGGTGCAGGGAGGAGCCAGCCCCAGGTGTAGGGCAGAGCCCCAGGAGCTGGGCTTATAGAGGGAAGCTGAGCTGTGATTATTCTGAAGTCTTGCAGCTATTATCTTGTGGGAAACAAAGGCAGATGAGGGAGGCAAGGGCCTGAGCCCAGGGGAGCCATAATCCCAGGGAAGGACAGGCCTGTCAAGGTATGAGAATGGAACTTAAACTTTGACAGTACAGGAGGCAAGATGAGAAAGTCCTGGTCTTGTGGAGGGAGGGAAGGCTTGCCCTGTCAAGGATAGAGATAGGGAAGTGGCCCCTGGACGATGTTTTCTTTGTTATCCTCCGCTGT
Source organism: Sminthopsis crassicaudata (assembly GCF_048593235.1). Taxonomy (NCBI): domain Eukaryota; kingdom Metazoa; phylum Chordata; class Mammalia; order Dasyuromorphia; family Dasyuridae; genus Sminthopsis; species Sminthopsis crassicaudata. The sequence continues at coordinate 654,472,456 of NC_133619.1, forward strand.
GACTCAATGGTGTATAAAAGGGGAGTTGGAGTCTCAAGGTTTAGGGCTCTCTTCCAAACTCAGTTTTCCCAGCCCTAATTGCAAGAAGTGTGTGTGGGGGGGGGCAGGGGGGGACATGCTACCGCTTATTATTCAGGGCCAACACTATAGGTACTTTTCTTTTTATTTTCCAAGTGAGGAAGCTGAGGATCAGAGAGTGTAAGTCATTAGTATGAAATCATTCCTGAGAAGTATTTGGTCAGATTTGAACCATGGTCTCTCAGAAGGGGCGGGGCTCGTGTTCTCAAATACTTGTCCCAAGGGGCATTTTCAAATCTCCCTCGATGAGCAGAACTTCTTTAACTGTCCACCTTTGGGGGGGGCCTTCACTTTGGAAAGAGAGTCACCATACATGTGGGAGAACAAAGAGTCCAGTGACAGTGACTCCGGTCCTGGTGAGTGAGTGAGAATGGCTGAGCCATCGATTGGGGGGCATTGCATCAGCCCATCAATAAACATTGATTAAGCACCTACTGTGTGCCAGATGCTGTGACACAAAAAGAGGCAAAAGAGTCTGCTTTCAGAGAGCTCACAATCCATGGGGATGACAATGTGCAAAAAAGTGAACAAACGAACTGCATCCTGAATAAACAGAATTCACAGAGGGAAGGCACTAGAATTAAATGGGGTGGGATGTAATGCCAGAGAAACTGAGGCAAGATAGAGATTTTAATATTTTATTAATTGGAGAGTTTAATTGACTGGACAGGACTCTGGTCTCAAAGTATCCAGTGACGAAAGGGAGAATGCCAAACCCTTTTGTATCTTTCAAAGAAGAGCGGGAAAAGTTCTTACAGAACCTTTTGGTTCTGTCAGGATGGGGAGAGGCAATAAAGTCTTACTGAAAAGCCAGAGTCAGGATGTTTGAATAAACAGAAGTAAGGATATCAATTGAAGTATCCGGGATGGTCTTATCTCTTGGAATATTTTAGAGGAACGGTGTCACAAATTCTTTGAAGGCAGAGGGAGCTAGGAACCAGGATGTCTGATCTGCTCATCTCCCATTGACAATTTATAACCTTACAGCAAATGGTCCTCAGCCTTAATGAACCAGAGCGTTTTACAACTTAAAGGCACTGAGGCAGAACAGTCAAGGAAACTGAGATAGAACAATTCAGGGAAACTCAGTCAGGACAATAGGGGAAAACTAGTACCGGGAAACTGAAGTAGAACAGCTCAAGAAGACTGTGGCATAACAGGGAAGGGAGTTTCGGGACACAGAAATTCAGTGCCATGATACATGGAGAATACAAACTCGATAAGGTCTTTCTGTATAGGGTCTGCTGGGCCTCCTTTCTACATCTTTTCCTTGACGTGGAAGAATGTTAACAAATACGCCAGCAGAGACTTTTTGAGAAATTCTCACGTTTGGAAAACTCTCTGTGTGAGAACCCATTTGGTCCTTCCAGCCACCCTGTAGGGCAGGTTCCATAGGTCCTTTTATTCTTATTTTCCCAAGAGAGGAAGTTGAGAACCAGAGGGATCGTGTCATTTGTGTGAGATCATCGTCAGAGTTTTTGGTTTCCCAGAAGGACTGGGCCTGCATTCTCTAATAATTGTTCCAATTTCCCTCCATGAACAGAGTTTCAAGTATCCACAGAAGAGGTAATGTTCCAATGCGAAAATTCAAAATCAAAATGGATCTGGAAGACACACTATTCCAGTGAAACTGAATCAGGTCCAGGTGAGTGAGTGGAAAACAGGAGGATGGGAGTCAACGCATTTGGGGGGGTAGTCCCTGTGTTGTCTTGTATCAGTCATCAACAAACATTTATTAAGCACCTGCTGTGTGCCAGATGCTGTACTAAGCTCTAATGATACTAAAAGAGGCAAGAGTTTGTCCTCAAGGAGTTCACAATCTAATGGGGAAGGTGCAGAGGAATGTGTATAAACATGCTATTTTCCAAATAAATAGGAGCTCATTCAGAGAAGAAAGGCACTAGAATTAAGAGGGTTTGGAATTAAAAGGGAAGGAGAAAGTTAGTGCCTGATATAAAAGGAACGTTATAAATGTCCTTAAGATATATGGTATGTTGTGTTGGGCCTTCTTAATACATTTTTTTCCTTGACATGGAAAAATGTTTTTTTTTTAATTTTTATCTATCTATTTATTTATTTATTTTTTGAGGCTGGGGTTAAGTGACTTGCCCAGGGTCACACAGCTAGGAAGTGTTAAGTGTCTGAGACCAGATTTGAACTCGGGTCCTCCTGAATTCAAGGCTGGTGCTCTATCCACTGCGCCACCTAGCTGCCCCTTGACATGGAAAAATGATAAGTATGCAGACACTTATGAAATTCAGGTTTGGAAAGATCCCATTTGGCCCTCACAACTACCATGGAAGGCTATGTCTGATGATACTTTTACCCCTATTTTCCAAGGGAGGAAGCAGGCCCAGAGGGATTAAGTGATTTGTATGAAATGACATCTAAGAAGTGTTGGTGGGATTTGAACCAAGATCCCTCAGAGGAGGCCAGGCTTGTATTCTCCAACAGTTGTTCATATTAGTTTTTTCAAATTTCCCTCCACGAACAGAACTTCAGGTGTATACCTTACCATCAGAAAGAGACACTCACCATGGATGTGGAAGAATAAAGATTCCAGCAAAGATTCCATGGATAGTCAGTCAGCTCTAGGTGAGTGAGGATGAAGGAGCAGTCTTTGTGTAGTGTGTATCAGTCAATAAATAAACATTGATTAAGCACCAACTGTGTGCCAGATGCTGAGCTGAGCTCTAGGAATACTGAAAGTTTGGAAAAGAGAGTCTGCCCTCAAGGAGCTCACAGTCTAATGGGAAAGACAAGACACAAAGGAACGTATATCCTAAATAAATAGAGAATTCATAGAGGGAAGACACTAGAATTAAGCAGGGTTGAAATTGAGGTGGGGAAAACAGAACATTAGTGCCATCGTACCAAGAGAATACTATAAGGTACTTTCTCTATGTGGTCTGTTGGGCTTTTTCTTACCCCTTTTCCTTGACATGGAAAAATGATAATTCTTACATCAATAGAAATTTTTGGGAAATTCTCAAGGTGGGAAGTTTTTCTGTGTGTTTGTGATTCCATCTGGTCCTCACAACCCCCCTGTCGGGAGAGTATTTTTATAGTTATTTTCCAAGTGAGGAAACTGAGACCCAGAAGGATTAAGCGATTTGCATGAAACTGTTTGGGGGAATTTGGAGCAAGGTTACCCAGAAGAATCTGGGCTTGAATTCTCAATTAATTGTTGAAAGTAGTTTTTTCAAATCTCCCTCCATGAGCAGAGATTGGAGTGTCCACACCAAATGAGACATTCCAGTTGGAAAGAGGAGACTCACAATGGATATCAGAAAGTAGAGATTCCAGTGATAATCAGTCAGCTCCAAGTGAGTAAAGAATAGGAAAATGGGAGCCATTTGAAGGAAAATTCCCAGGTAGCATTGCATCAATCAATCAGTAAACATTTATTATGTACCTGCTGAGTGCCAGATGCTGTGCTGAGCTGTAGGGTACTAAAAGAGAGAAAAGAGTCTGCTCTCAAGGAGCTCACGGTCTAATGGGGAAGACAATATACAAATAAACTATCTATGTCCTGGATAAGTAGGAGATAATTAAAGATGGAAGTCACTAGAATTACGTGTTTAGAAGGAAAATGAGGGAGACAGAAAGTCAAGGCCATGAGATATATCTAAAATACATAAAAAACACAACAAATTTCCTTTCTATATACGACCTGCTTGGTCTTCTTCGCACACCTTTTCCTTGACATAGGAAAATATTAATGGTTATACCAGCAGATACTTTTGTGAAGTTCTCAAGTTTGGAAAGTACTCGGTTCATCATCCCACTTGGTCCTCACAACCCCCTGGAGGGAGACTTCTAACGAACTTTTCTCCTTATTTTCCTGTAATGATCTGATCGCCTCTCAGTTGTAATCCTTCCCTGGGAGGAGGTTTCTTTTCTGTATAATCTTTTCCTCTATGAGCGGGTTTCTTGGCAGGCTTCTGGAGCCTCCAGCCTGCCTCTTCTTCTTCCTGAATCCTGGCTCTGAATCTCCTCCAGCTCTTGTCCTTCCCCAGTCCAGACTGCTTTCCAAGCTCAATGTTGCCTCTTTTTATCCTCCCAGAGAATGGGCGTGGGATAATTCAAGGGCTTCTGGGAAGAACCACTTCAACCAATGAGCTTGCTCCTCCTAGAATTCCTAAGGTGTAAACTCCCTTTAAAGGCCCGAACCAAAGGTCTGAGCCAGAGAACCTACAAGTCAACCTGAGTTCTCACCTTGTCACTGTCCAAGACAACCTGGAGTTCTCACCTAGTAATCCTAACATTTTCCCAAGTGAGGAAACTGAGATCCAGAGGAATTAAATGACATGTATGAAATCTTATGTAAAGTGTTTGGTGCAATTTGAACCACGGTCCCTCGAAAGAGGCTGCGCTTGAATCCTCAAATAATTGTAGTTCTTTCAAATCTCCCTCCATGAACAGAGTTTCAAGTGTCCACACCAGAAGTGACTTTTGAGTTTGAAAGAGTAGACTCGCCATGGATGTTGGAGAAGAGAGATTCCAGTGATCATTACTCATTTCCAGGTGTGCGAGGAGGATGGAAGTCACTGCTGAGCTGTGCGTTTGGGGAGCAGTCCTGTGTAGTATTACATCAGTCCATGAATAAACATTTATTAAGCACCTGCTGTGTGCCAGATGCTGTGCTAAGCTCTAGAGATGCCAAATGCAAGGAGCTCACAATCTAAGGAAGAATACAAGATGCAAAGAAATATATACAAGCAAACTCTGTCTCACATAAGTAGGAGATCATTCAAATAGGGAAGGACTAGATTCAAGATAGGTTGAAATGGAGTTGGGAGAAACAGAAAGTCAGTGTGATGATTCGTAGCTAAAATACATACAAAATACAGTTAAATTCTTTCTATATGTGGTCTGCTGACCTTCTTCATACACCTTTTCCCTAACAAGGAAACATGGTCATGCTTAGACAAACTCTGGTGAAATTCTCAAGTTTGGAATGTATTCTGCGTGTTCACTATCCCATTTGTCTCTAGCAACCTCCCTGTAGGAACAGTTCCTTACATACTTTTATGCTTGTTTTCCAAGGGTGGAAATCGAGGCCGAAGGAACTGAGTGATCATATCTAAGAATTGCTCGGTGGAATTTGAACCAGGGTCTCTCAGAAGTCAAGTCTCTCTGGGCTTGAGTTCTCTGTTTTCCAACATGTTTTTTTCATGTCTCCCTCCATGACAGGATTTCAAGATTACGAACAAGAAGTGACCTTTGAATTTGATCGAGGAGACTCTCCCTGGCATACAAGAGAGATTCCAGTGACAGTGAATCATCTCCAGGTGAGTGAGCAGAGAAGGGGAGGATGGAAGTCACATCTGATCCGTGCGTTTTGGGAGCAGTCCTGGTGATCGATCAATGAGCATTTATTAAGCACCTGCTGTGTGCCAGACTCTGTGCTAAGCTTTAGGAGTACCAAAAGAGGTAAAAGATAGACCCTCACAAGGTAATGGGTAAGACAATATACCAATAAATGTGTGCAGACAAGCTGTATCCCAGATGAATAGGAGAGGATACACACGGGGGGGAGGGGCAGTAGAATTAGAAAAGGTAGGAATGGGAATGGGGGAGATCAAAGCCAATGCCGTGATACATAGAGAATAATATAAAGGTCCTTCCTTTATATGCTCTGCTGGGCCTTCTTAGTACTTTTCCTCGACAAGGAAAATTAATCATAGTTATTCCAATAGATACTTTTGTGAAATTCTCAGGTTTGGAAAGTACTCTGTATATTCGTAACCCACTTGGTCTCATACCCTGTGGAGGGTGAATTCTATGGGTACTTCTATCCTTTTTTTCCAAGCGATTAGACTGAGGACAGAGGAATTAAGTGATTTGTATGGAATCATGTGTTTGGTGGAATTTGAACCATGGTCTCTCAGAAGAAGTTGGGCTTGCATTCTCAAATAATTTTCCAAAACAGTTTTTTCAAATCTCTTTCTATGAACAGAGATTCTAGACTCCATACCAGGTATGAGTTTCCCTTTGAAAAAAAAGGGAGACTCCCCATGGATGGCAGAGAAACAAGATTCCAGTGATAGCGACTCAAGTTCAGGTGAGTGAGTGAAAAATAGGAGGATGGGCTGTTCATTTGGGGGCATGTTGGGGGTTTTGCCACACCCCTTGTTGCAGTCTCACTGGAAACTGAAAGTTTCTTACCGCACGCTTCTAGCTTCCACCAGCCTTCGGACGTCTCCGGCCCCGCTCCAGAGACAGGAGCGGGGAATAAGCAAACAGAGAGCCAACATGTAGCAGAGCTGTTCTTTATTGTCTGCTCCCCAAAATGTCTCCCCGAGCCGTTGCTGTTCCCTACTTTTACACAGGTTCTTCTTGGACCCTCCCCGATTCCTCCCTTCGTGGGTGGGGCCAGCTCCTTTAGCAATGCCTAGCCGTCTTTATCCTTATATGGCCAGGCAACTCATAGTTCCACGCATTTACTGACGCGTAGCTCTATTAGTCAACCCGGAACCACATCCTGGAGATGACTGACATTAGGGCGGCTCCCTTCCGCATAGGGGGATCAGTTCCAGGCCCATTACAGGGGCAGAGCCTGTATTGTGTTTTAAGATCTGTCAGTAAACATTTATTAAGCATCTACTGTGTACTAGATGCTCTGTCAAGCTCTAGGGATACTAAATGAGGCAAAAGGTAATCTGCTCTCAAAGAGCTCATGATCTAAGGGGGAGGACAACATGAAACAAAATGTGTGCTGAGTATAGAAGAGAGAATTCACAGAGGGAAGGCACTAGAGTGAGTGCTTAGAGTACCCACTTGGTCTCATACCACTGTGGAGGGTGGTACTTTTATCCTTTTTTCCCAAGCGATTAGACTGAGGACAGAGGAATTAAGTGATTTGTATGGAATCATGTGTTTGGTGGAATTTGAACCATGGTCCCTCAGAAGAAGTTGGGCTTACATTCTTAAATAATTTTCCAACACAGTTTGTTCAAATCTCTTTCTATGTACAGAGAGTCTAGATTCTTCTGAATCAGATTCGACTTCCTCGTTGAAAAGTAGAGACTCACCATGGACAGCAGAGAAACAAGATTCCAGTGATAGCGACTCAAGTTCAGGTGAGTGAGTGAAAAATAGGAGGATGGGCTGTTCATTTGGGGGCAGAGCCTGTATTGTGTTTTAAGATCTGTCAGTAAACATTTATTAAGCATCTACTGTGTACTAGATGCTCTCTCAAGCTCTAGGGATACTAAATGAGGCAAAAGGTAATCTGCTCTCAAAGAGCTCATGATCTAAGGGGGAGGACAACATGAAACAAAATGTGTGCTGAGTATAGAAGAGAGAATTCACAGAGGGAAGGCACTAGAGTGAGTGCTTAGAGTACCCACTTGGTCTCATACCACTGTGGAGGGTGGTACTTTTATCCTTCTTTTCCAAGCGATTAGACTGAGGACAGGAATTAAGTGATTTGTATGGAATCATGTGTTTGGTGGAATTTGAACCATGGTCTCTCAGAAAAGGTTGGGCTTACATTTCTTAAATAATTTTCCAACACAGTTTGTTCAAATCTCTTTCTATGTACAGAGAGTCTAGATTCTTCTGAATCAGATTCGACTTCCTCGTTGAAAAGTAGAGACTCACCATGGACGGCAGAGAAACAAGATTCCAGTGATAGCGACTCAAGTTCAGGTGAGTGAGTGAAAAATAGGAGGATGGGCTGTTCATTTGGGGGCAGAGCCTGTATTGTGTTTTAAGATCTGTCAGTAAACATTTATTAAGCATCTACTGTGTACTAGATGCTCTGTCAAGCTCTAGAGATTCTAAATGAGGCAAAAGGTAATCTGCTCTCAAAGAGCTCATGATCTAATGGGGAGGACAACATGAAAAAAATGTGTGCTGAGTATAGAAGAGAGAATTCACAGAGGGAAGGCACTAGAGTTACCCAGTGTTGGAGTGAAGGCGAAGGAGACAGAAAGTGCCATGACAGATGGAGAGTATCATAAAGGTCCTTTCTATGGATGCTCAGCCTGGCTTTCTTCCTTGACAGGGAGTAATATGAATAGTTATGCCCACATACCCTTTTGTGAAATTCTCCACTTTGGAAAGTCCTCTGTGTTCATGATCCCACTGGGTCCTCACAAACCCCCACTAGGGCTAGTTCTTCGGGTGCTTTCATCCTTATTTTCCAAGTGAGGAAACTGAGGCCCAGAGGGATTAAGTCATTTGTGTGAAGTCACATCTCAGAAGCTTCTGGTCAGATTGGAACTGAGGTCTCTCTGAAGAGGCTGGGCTGGTGTTCTCCAACAATTGTCCCAAATAGTTTTTTCCCAAATCTTCCTCCATGAATAGAGCTTGAAGTGTCCAAACCAAATGCGACCATCACTTTGGAAAGAGAAGATTCACAATTTTAGCAAAGTGGCAGGATACAAAATAAATCCACATAAATCCTCAGCATTTTTATATATCACCAACAAAATGCAACAGCAAGAGATACAAAGAGAAATTCCATTCCAAACAAATGTTGAGAGTATAAAGTATTTGGGAATCCAACTACCAAAGAATAGTCAGGAATTATATGAGAAAAATGACAAAACACTTGCCACAAAAATAAGATTTAAATAATTGGAAAGACATTCAGTGCTCTTGGATAGGCCAAGCGAATATAATAAAGATGACAATACTCCCCAAACTAATCTATTTATTTAGTGCTATACCAATCAGACTCCCAAGAAACAATTTTAATGACCTAGAAAAAAATAACAAAATTCATATGGAAGAATAAAAGGTCGAGAATTGCAAGGGAACTAATGAAAAAAAAGTCAGATGAAGGTGGTCTAGGTGTACCTGATCTAAAGCTATATTATATAGCAGCAGTCACCAAAACCATTTGGTATTGGCTAAGAAATAGACCGGTAGATCAGTGGAACAGATTAGATACAAAGGACAAAAAAGGGTACATCTATAGCAATCTTTGACAAACAAAAAGATACCAACATTAGGGATAAAAATTCATTATTTGGAACAAACTGTTGGGAAAACTGGAAATTAGTATGGCAGAAATTAGATATGGACCCACACTTAACACCATATACAAAGATAAGATCAAAATGGGTCCATGATTTAGGGATAAAGAATGATCATAAATAGATTAGAGGAACAGAGAATAGTCTACCTCTCAGACCTGTGGAGGAGGAAGGAATTTATGACTAAAGGAGAACTAGAGATCATTATTGATCACAAAATAGAAGATTTTGATTACAGCAAACTAAAAAGTTTTTGTACAAACAATACTAATGCAAACAAGATTAGGAGGGAAGTTGTAACGTGCTGTTGTCTCCAGATGCTGCCGATCGCTCTCTGGGAAGAGATCTGCTGTGTCAACTCAAATCTCTTGGACAGATTCTTCTTCCTGTAGTGAACCGTTGTCTCCAGGCAGTTGCTGTTAATTCTTGTCCAGAGAAGTGACTTCCCTTCCTGCAGAGAGCCCTGTCAAGCCTAATGTAGTGCAGAGTCTTCTCCGCTTTTTCGAGTGCTGTCCTCTTTTATCCTCCCAGAGAATGGGCGTGGGATAATGCAAGGGCTTCTGGGAAGAAATACTCCAACCAATGAGCTTGCTCCTCTTATCAAGTCAACCTGAGTTCTCACCTTGTAATTGTCCAGACAACCTGAATTCTCACCTTGTCACTGTCCAGACAACCTGAGTTCTCACCTAGTAATCCTAACATCTCCCCCTTTCTTTTGATTTAGAACATAGGATAGTCATCAATATGGGAGGTATTACACATAATTACATAAATTACATAAGCACATAGTAACATAGTAACATAATACATGCTAGAAGTATATAACAAATAACATGATTAAATAATCATAAATTGAAAATTTATAAATGTCCATAAGTCCATTGTCCATTAGTCTCATCTTGTGTTAGGAAATCCAATGATTCCTGCTGGTTTTAAAGTTCTTTAACAGTCTTCTTATTAGCCATGCTCTTTCAGTACCAGATGTTTCTTAGATTTTCTCCTTTATTTTGAGGTTTTTCTCTTTTTCTGTCTCTCTCCAGGTGCTTGTTGCCACCCATCTATTTCCTTTTTCATCTGTTTTCTTCTGTCTGTTAAAATACAAGCAAACCCTCTCCCCCAGGCAGTTAACCTATCTAATTACCTTCTATTTACCACTTTCTAAATCTCTTCTCATCATCTGGCAATTACATTGGAGTTGTTTGCACTGGACACAGCCCTGTTGGTTTAAAAGGCCTGTATTCTCCCCAAGTGTAATCCATTTTTGCAATCTGATTGCCTTTTGGCTGACTTATCAGGTAATCCCTTTCTGCCATGTGATTGCTTTTCTGCTGGTTGATCAAATCAGAGTCCTGACCTTCTAAAGGTTCTTTGGATGTAACATCAGCTGCCATCATGCCCCAAGTCTTTTTTGCCTGGGGCCCTGGACCTGGGCCCCTCATTCCGTTTTCCTGAATTATTCTACACTCTGATGCCCAATGGAGTCCTCTGTTGCATTTTGGACATTTAGGTCTTCTCTCACCCTGTCTTCTCACTGTATCTCCATACACTGAGCTCTTAGATGTCCAATTTTTCCACACTGAAAACATCACCTAGTTTCTCTAGAAGTCCCTTGCCAGGAGGCACCCTGTCTTTCCATGTTCATCATTGTCTGGGTGTAAAAAGCATCTGTTCCCACTGTGGAACATCGTCTTATGATCTCCTCTAAAGGAGCATTTTTGTCTAATCCCCATATAATTCTTTTACAAATTTCATTGGCATTTTCCTTAGCCAGATGTCTGGTCATTATTTCTGTAGCTGCATTTTCTCCAATAGTTCTTTTGACAGCAGTTTGCAAACGTCCCACAAAATCTGCAAAAGGTTCATTGGGACCTTGCTGTATTTTAGTGAAAGCCTCTCCACGATCTTTCTGTCCAGGGAGGACACCCCAAGTTTTTATTGCAGCCTTAGCAATTTGTTCATATATTGTCATGGTATAATTAATCTGTTCTGAATTCTCTCCATACCGACCTTCACCAGCTAAGTGCTCAAAAGTGAATTGTGTGTTAACTCCTATTTCCAAATTGCATCTGACTTGAATTTTACATAATTCATGAAACTCCGCAAGCCATAGCAAATTTTCTCCAGGTTCCAGGCATGTCCTTGCTATGGATTTCCAATCATTTAGGGTTAGGACTTCATAAGACAAACCATCTAGTAACATTTTAACATAAGCTGATGTAGCCCCATAAAGGGTACAACCTTTTTTCAAATCTTTAATTTTATTCAAATCTAAAGGTGCATATCTTCTCCTTTTTTGACCTACAGAGTCAATATCTTCAATCACAGGATATGCGTGTATAAAATCACTTATATCCTGTCCTTCTCTCTTAGCTTTAACCAGTGCTTTTTCTAATCTTGTCATAGGCTTAGGCTGCTTCACAGGCAATTCTGTTTGTGTTTCTGCCTCTTCCCCTCCTTCTTCTTCCTCTACCTCTGAAGGTGGGGTTGATGTGGGCCTGTCAATAATCTGTTCTCTAGGCAGGGTTGAAGCTTCTTCAAGAGAATCACACCCTAATTCCTCACTTAAATCCTCTTGCTCTAGGGCAAGATCTTGATCTTTCCTTTTTTCCTCACACTTCCTCCTCTGTTCATTTTTAAAACTTTTCCTTCTCCTACAACTTGCTTGATAGTTTAAGGCTAATTGAACTATGTTGTAGATATAAAATACTTCTGCAGAAATTGAACGAGGCCCATTTTTTGTATGAAATTCTTTCATTTCAAATCCCACTAGCTTCCATTTATCTACATCTATCTTTTCTTCCTCTAAGAACCAAGGGGATGTGCATCTTAATGCAGCCAAGAGTTTAGCAATCTGTACCCAGGTTACAAGTAAACTCTGCTCCTCAATTATCTTGATTATACTCTCTATAGTGCCACTCCTGAATGGGGCTGGAGTTGAGGCTGCCGCTGGGGCTGGGGCTGAGTCAGCTGAGGTCAAGGGATTGTCTTTAGCTAACATCTGCCCCATTTCAGCTATAAGAGATTGCTGGTTTAGCCCTTAACAAGTTTAAGTTCCTTATTTATCTATTAGCACGCTCACTTAATCCTTAACAAAGTTTCCTTGTTACTCATCGTTCTGGGTCAGAGAGACTGAGATCTGCATTGGAGGCTTTTCCACTGGAATCAGGATTGTGGCGGTCCCTGTTCGGGCGCCAAATTGCTATGGTCCAGTCTAGCTCCTCTGAAGGGCTCAGAATAAGTCCTTGTCAGAATAAGGAAAAGTCCTGTCCCCACGTGTGGATGCCAAATGTAGCGAGCTGTTGTCTCCAGACGCTGCCGATTGCTCTCTGGGAAGAGATCTGCTGTGTCAACTCAAATCTCTTGGACAGATTCTTCTTCCTGTAGTGAACCGTTGTCTCCAGGCAGTTGCTATTAACTCTTGTCCAGAGATGTGACTTCCCTTCCTGCAGAGAGCCCCGTCAAGCCTGATGTAGTGCAGAGTCTTCTCCTCTTTTTCGAGTGCTGTCCTCTTTTATCCTCCCAGAGAATGGGCGTGGGATAATGCAAGGGCTTCTGGGAAGAAGTACTCCAACCAATGAGCTTGCTCCTCTTATCAAGTCAACCTGAGTTCTCACCTTGTAATTGTCCAGATAACCTGAATTCTCACCTAGTAATCCTAACAGGAAGTAACAAATTGGGAAAATATTTTTAAAGTTAAAGGTTCTGACAAAGGTCTCATTTCCAAAATATATAGAGAACTGACCCTAATTTATAAGAAATCAAACCATTCTCCATTGATAAATGGTCAAAGGATATGAATAGACAATTCTCAGATGATGAAATTGAAACTATATCCACTCATATGAAAGAGTGTTCCAAATCACTACTGATCAGAGAAATGCAAATTAAGACAACTCTGAGATATCATTACACACCTGTCAGATTGGCTAAGATGACAGGAACAAATAATGATGAATGTTGGAGGGGATGTGGGAAAACTGGGACACTGATGCATTGTTGGTGGAGATGTGAAAGAATCCAACCATTCTGGAGAGCAATCTGGAACTATGCCCAAAAAGTCATCAAACCGTGCATACCCTTTTATCCAGCATTGCTGTTATTGGGCTTATATCCCAAAGAAATACTAAAGAGCGGAAAGAGACCTGTATGTACCAAAATGTTTGTGGCAGCTCTTTTTGTAGTGGCCAGAAACTGGAAGATGAATGGATGCCCATCAATTGGAGAATGGTTGGGTAAATTATGGTATATGAAGGTTATGGAATATTATTGCTCTGTAAGAAATGACCAGCAGGAGGAATAGAGTGAGGCTTGGAGACTTACATCAAGTGATGCTGAGTGAAATGAATAGAACCAGAAGATCTCTGTACACTTCAATGCTGTATGAAGATGTATTCTGATGGAAGTGGAAATCTTCAACATAAAGAAGATCCAACTTAATTCCAGTTGATCAATGATGGACAGAAACAACTACACCCAGAGAAGGAACACTGGGAAGTGAATGTGAATTGTTAGCACTACTGTCTATCTACCCAGGTTACTTATACCTTCAGAATCTAATACTTAATGTGCAACGAGAAAATGGTATTTATGTATCTAGGTTATATTGTAACATATGTAAAACTATTGCCTGTCATCAAGGGGAGGGAGTGGAAGGAGGGGGGAGATAATTTGGAAAAATGAATACAAGGGATAATATTATAAAAAAAAATTACTCATGCATATATACTGTGGAAAAAAATTCTAAATAAAAAAAAAAAAAAAAAAAGAAAGAGAAGATTCACCATGGATGTCAGACATCAAAGAGTCTAGTGAGAGTGACGTGGGTCCAGGTGAGGGAGTAAGAAACGGGGAGACAGGAGTCACGGCTGAGTGGTGCATTGGGGGGGGCATTGCATTAGCCCATCAATAAACATTGATTAAGCACCTGTTGTGTGCCAGATGCTGAGCTAAACACTAGAGAAGCAAAAGAGGTTCTGTTCTCAAAGAGCTCACAATCTGTGGGGAAGACAACATAAACACAAACACAACTATGCACAAACCAGCTGCATCCTGGACAAATAGGAGATAATGCACAGAGGAAGAAGACTGAAATTAAGGTGATGGAATGGAGGTGAAAGGGACAGAAAGTCAGTGCCAGGATACACTGAGAATACTGCAAAGGTCCTTTGTGTCTGCTCTGCCTGGTCTTCAAGCACAATGTCTCCTTGACAGTGAAAAACAATAGTAGTTACGCCGGGTCTTCTCAGCCACCCTGTTGGGCAGGTTCCGTAGGCCCTTTTTTCCTTATTTTCCAAGAAGAAACTGAGAACCAGAGGGATCGTGTCTTTTGTGTGAGATCATCGTCAGAGTGTGTAGTCTGGGCTGGGCCTGCATTCTCCAATAATTGTCCCAATTTCCTTCCACACCAGAGCCGATGTTCCAGTGGGAAAATACAAAATCAAAACGGAAGAGGAAGATAAGCTTTTCCAGTGATACTGAATCAGGTCCAGGTGAGTGATTGGAAAACAGGAGGATGGGAATCAGCGCTGAGCTGTGCATTTGATGTAGTATTGCATCAATCAAGCAGTATACATTTATTAAGCACCTGCTGTGTACCAGATGCTTGCTAAGCTCTTGAGGGAGAAGAGAGTCTGCCCCCAAGGAGCTCACAATCTAATGGGGAAGACAAGATGCGGAGGAATGTGTACAAACAAGCTGCCTCCCAAATAAATAGGAGATCATTCACCGAAGGAAGACACTACAATTAGGAGGGGTTGGATTGGAGATGAGAGGAGTAAGTTAGTGCTGTGATATAAAGGGAACTCTATTAATGCCCTTTCTATATATGCTCTGTTGGCCCACCTTAGTACAACTTTTTCTTGACATGGGAAAATCACCAAAGTTACGCCAGCAGATGCTTTTGTGAAATTCTCAAGTTTGGAAAGTACTGTGTGAGTTCATGATCCCATCTGGTCCTGACAAGCGCAGGGAGAGTTCTTTTGGTACTTTTATTCGTATTTTTCAAGTGAGGAAATTGAAGTCCAGAGGGATTAAGTGACTTGTATGAAGTCATACTTAAGAAGTGTTTAGTGTAATGTGAGCCATGGTCTCTCAGAAGAGGCTGGGCTTGAATTCTCAAACAATTGTCCTAAGTAGCGTTTTTCAAATCTCCCTCCACTAACAGAGTTTCAGGTGTCCACAGCAGATGCGCCCTTGCCATCAGAAAGACACTCGCCATTGTTGTGGGAGAGAGAAAGTGCCTCTGGAAGGATGTCATCTCCAGGTGAGTGAGCAAAAAACAGGAGGTTGGGAGTCACAGCTGAGTTGGTCATTTGGGGGGTAGCCCCTGTGTAGTCTTGTGTCAATCAATCAATCAATATTTATTAAGCAAGATGTGCTTCAAAGGCTATTTTAAACTCTAGAGATAGGAAAAGAGGCAAAACTTGTTTAATCTACATTTGATTGCTTCCTGTGCTTCCTGTCTATAGTAAAGGTATCAAGGGTGGGAGGAAGAAAAATTTGGAACACAAGGTTTTGCAAAGCTGAATGTTGAAAAACGATCTTTATATGTGTTTGTACAAATAAAAGGCTGTTTAGAAAATAAATAAAAATGATGTAGAACAATAAATAAACAAGTAAAAGAGGCAAAAGAGTCTGACCTCAGGCAGCTCACAGTCTTAAGGGGGAGACAATACACAAACAAATATGTATAAACAAGCTATACCCTGGATAAATAAAAAGTAATTAACAGAGGGAGATCCTACAATTAAGAGGAGTTGGAATAGAGGTGAGGGAGATAGAAAGTCAGTGCCATTATAAACAACTAACAAACAGAGAATATTTTAAAGGTCCTTTATATATATTTGTGTGTGTGTGTGTGTGTGTGTGTGTGTGTGTGTGTTTATGGAGAGAGAGAGTGAGTGAATGAGTCTGCCTGTCCTCCTTTGTACCTTTTCCTTTTTTTTTTCTTTTTTTTTTAAGATTTTGATATATTTTTTATTTTTTTTATTAATTTTTATAATTATAACATTATCCCTTGTACTCCTTTGTACCTTTTCCTTGACCTGGAAAAATGAGAGTAGTTTTGCCAGCAGACACTTTTTTGAAATTCTCAAGCTTGGAGAGTGCTCTGTTCATGATCCCATTTGCCTCACGCCTTCTCCGAAGGGCAAGTCCTTTAGGTACTTTATTTTCCAAGTGAAGAAACTGAGGCTTAAAAGTTTTAAGTGATTTGTATGAAATTATATCTAAGAATTGTTTGGTGGAATTTGAAACAAGCTTTCTCAGAAGAGGCTGGGCTCTCATTCTTAAATAATTTTCCAAAGTGGTTTCTTCCAAATCTTCCTCCTAAACAGAGATTCAAGTGCCCACACCAGATGTGAACTTCCAGATGGAAAGAAGAGAATCACCATGGATGTCAGAGAGAAATGATTCCAGTGATAGTGAATTAGGTTCAGGTGAGTGAGTGAAAAACAAGAGCGTGGGAGTCATAGCTGAGCTGTTCATGGTGGGGGGGGGGTAGTCCTGTGTTGTATTGTGTTAATCAAGCAATAAGCATGTATTAAGCACTACTCAGGGCCAGATAGGCTAAACTCTAGTGTTACTAAAAGGCAAAAGAAGAAGTCATGATCTAATGGGGGAGACAATGTGCAAACAAATGTGTGCAAAGTGTTTATATCCTGAATATGTAGGAGATAATTGTTGGAGAGAAGGCACTAAAATTAAGCAGTTTGGAATGGGGGTGGAGGAGAGAAAGTCACTCCCATCATTTGTAGAGAATAGTATAAAGGTGCTTTCCATCTGCTCTGCTGGGCCTTTTTCATACAACTTTTCCTGGACATAGGAATATAGTAATAGTTACGCTAAGAGAGACTTTTGTGAAATTCTCAGGTTTGGAAAATACTCTACATGTTCATGATCCCATCTGGTCTTCACAGCCCCCATGTAAGTCAGATTCTAAAGGTACTTTTATCCTTATTTTCCAAATGAGGAAATAGGGATTAAATGATTTGTATGCAATCATACCTGAGAAGTGTTCGGTGGAATTTGAATCAAGGGCTCTCAGAGGAGGCTGGGCTGGAATTCTGTAATAATTGTCCAAGGTAGTTTTTCCCCCAAATCTCCCTCCATTAATAGGGCTTGAAGTTCCCAGACCAGATGAGGCTTTCCAGGTGGCAAGATGCGAATGGCCATGGATGTCAGAGAGAAATGATTTCAGTGATAGTGAATCAGGTTCAGGTGAGGGAGTGAAAAACGGAAGGATGGAAGTCCCAGATGAGCAGTGCATTTGGGGAGCGGCCCCTGTGTAGTATTACGTGTATCAGTCAGTAGACATTCGTTAATCATCCACTGTGTACCAGATGCTGTGCTAAGCTCTAGGGATACTAATAGAGACAAAAGAGAGTCTGCCCTCAAGGAGCTCAGGATCTAGTGGGAAAGACAAGATGCAGAGAAAGGCATGCAAATCACTGTATCTGAATAAAAACTCGCTAATTAACAGAAGGAAGGCACCGGAATTAAGAGGGGTTGGAATGGAGGTGGGGGAGACAGAAAGTCGGCGCCATGACACATGGGGAATAAAAGAATGATCATTCCTATATATGTCCTGTTGTGAAACTCAAGTGTGGAAAGTACTCTGTGTTCACGATGCCATTTCGTTCAGTAGATACTTTTATTCTTATTTTCCAAGTGGAAACAGAGGCTCAGAGGGATTGATTTATATGAAATCCTATCTAAGAAGTATTTGGTAGGATTTGAAACAAAGTCTCTCAGAAGAGGCTGGGCTGGAATTCTCAAATGCTTGTTCAAAGTGGCATTTTCAAATCTCCCTCCATGAACAGTACTTCCAACGAACAGAAGAGATGTGACCTTCGAGATGGAAAGAGACCCATCATGGCTCTTGGAGACCAGAGAGTGGAGTGATAGTGATTCAGATCCAGGTGAGTGAGCGAAAAAGGGGGAATCAGAGTCACTGCATTTGGGGAGCTGTCCTTGTGTTGTGTTGTATTTGTATTAATTAGCATTTATTAAGCACCTGCTGGGTGCCAGATGCTGTGCTAAACTCTATGGATACTAGTAGAGGTCAAAGATTGCCTGCCCTCAAGGAGCTCCCAATCTAATGGGGCAGAGAAAAGTGACCAAACAAGACATATCCTGGATAAATAGGAGATAGTTGGCAGAAGGAAGGCACTAGAATTAAGAGGGGTTGGAATGGAGGTGGGGGAGACAGAAAGTCGGCGCCATGACACTAGGGAATAAAAGAACAATCATTTCTACATATGCCCTTTTCCTCAACATAGGAATATATTAATAGTTACGCCTAGAGAGTCTGTTGTGAAACTCGGGTGTGGAAAGTACTCTGTGTTCCCGATGTCATTTCGTTCTATAGATACTTTTATTCTAATTTTCCAAGTGAGGAAACAGAGGCTCAGAGGGATTAAGTGATTTGTTATGAAATCTTATCTAAGAAGGGTTTGGTAGGATTTGAAACAAAGTTTCTCAGAAGAGGCTGGGCTGGAATTCTCAAATGCTTGTTCAAAGTGGCATTTTCAAATCTCCATCAACAGTAGTACTTCCAACGAACAGAAGAGATGTGACCTTCGACATGGAAAGAGACCCATCATGGCTCTTGGAGGCCAGAGAGTGGAGTGATAATGATTCCGGTCCAGGTGAGTGAGTGAAAAAGGGGGAATCAGAGTCACTGCCTTTGGGGAGCGGTCCT
This sequence comes from Sminthopsis crassicaudata, assembly GCF_048593235.1. Classification (NCBI taxonomy): domain Eukaryota; kingdom Metazoa; phylum Chordata; class Mammalia; order Dasyuromorphia; family Dasyuridae; genus Sminthopsis; species Sminthopsis crassicaudata. The sequence continues at coordinate 654,491,224 of NC_133619.1, forward strand.
TGTATGTCATGTTCTGGTTGGTTTTTGGAGGTCTTGGAGCAGCCTTCGTTTCAGTTGACTAATCTCCACAAGAATAGCTGGGTGTTACAGTCCAAATCCTTTATTGTCTCCTGTCTGGGGCCCTGGCTAGCTTGGTCTCAGTGGAGGAAATGCAGGAGGACAGGTCAGCCACCACGGTGGTGCGAATCTCTATGGCTGAGTTTGTCCCGGCTCATATGCTCTATTATAATTACATTATCACAGGTGTGAATCTGGTAGAATAGGTGCCGATCTTGTGGAACTATATTAAGTACTAAGTGCGTATACTAAACTAGAAAACTATTCATCGCCATGCTAAACTAGATAACCATTGTCTTATCGATTCCACTGAGTTAGCACCTTGTAAGAATCCTTGTTTTAAGTACAGAGTTCTGGCTCATAACACTTGTGTTGTATTTGTATTAATAAGCATTTATTAAGCACCTGCTGGGTGCCAGATGCTGTACTAAACTCTGTAGATACTAGAAGAGGTCAAAGATTGCCTGCCCTCAAGGAGCTCCCAATCTAATGGGGCAGAGAAAAGTGACCAAACAAGACATATCCTGGATAAATAGGAGATAGTGGACAGAAGGAAGGCACTAGAATTAAGAGGGGTTGGAATGGAGGTGGGGGAGACAAAGTCAGCGCCATGACACATAGGGGATAAAAGAACGATCTTTTCTACATATGCCCTGCTGGTCCTTCTTTGTATACCTTTTCCTTGACATAGGAATATATTAATAGTTACGCCAAGAGAGACTGTTGTGAAACTCGGGTGTGGAAAGTACTCTGTGTTCCCGATGTCATTTCGATCTATAGACACTTTTATTCTTATTTTCCAAGTGAGGGAACAGAGGCTCAGAGGGATTAAGTGATTTGTTATAAAATCTTATCTAAGAAGGGTTTGGTGGGATGTGAAAGAAAGTCTCTTAGAAGAGGCTGGGCTGGAATTCTCAACTGCTTGTCCAAAGTGGCATTTTCAAATCTCCATAAACAGTACTTCCAATGAACAGAAGAGATGTGGCCTTCGACATGGAAGAAAGAGACGCATGGCTTTTGGAGAACAGAGAGAGCAGTGATAGCGATTCAGGTCCAGGTGAGTGAGTGAGTGAAAAAGAGGGGGATTGGAGTCACTGCATTTGGGGAGTAGTCCTTGTGTTGTGTTGTATTTGTATTAATAAGCATTTATTAAGCACCTGCTGGGTACCAGATGCTGTGCCAAACTCTATGGATACTAGAAGAGGTCAAAGATTGCCTGCTCTCAAGGAGCTCCCAAGCTAATGGGGCAGAGAAAAGTGACCAAACAAGACATATCCTGGATAAATAGGAGATAGTTGGCAGAAGGAAGGCACTAGAATTAAGAGGGGTTGGAATGGAGGTGGGGGAGACAGAAAGTCGGCTCCATGATGAGAAGGTAACCTCCATAGAGAATTCTATCAACATCTTTTCTATCTATGCTCTGCTGGACTTTCTCAGGATCCCTCTTCCTTGATGTGGAAAAATACACCAACAGACACTTCTGTGAAATTCTCAGTTGTGGAATCACGCTGTGTCTTAATGATCCCATTTGGCCCTGACTGCCACCTGCAGGGAGAGTTGTATAGTACTTTATTCTTATTTTTCAATTGAGGAAACTGAGATTCAGTCAGTTGTAGGAAATCATATCTAAGAATTGCTTGGTGGGATCTAGACCATGATCTCTCAGAAGAGGCTGGGCTTGAATTCTCCAATAATTGTCCCAAGTATTTTTTTCAACTCTCACTCAAGTCTACAGCCCAAATCTGACTTTCATGTTTGAAAGCGGATACTCACAATGGATGTTGGAGAGAAAAGACATCAGTGATGACCAGTCAGCTCCAGGTGAGGGAGGGAAGGATGTGAGGATGGCAGTCCCACCGAGCTGAGCATTTGGGGGGCAGTTCTGGTGAGGTATTGCATCAGTCAGCAAATATTTAATAAGCACCTGCTGTGTGCCGGATGCTGTGCTAAACTCTGGGGATACTGACAGAGGAAAAAGGGAGTCTGCTCACAAGGAGTTCGTAACCTCATGGGGAAGGCAATATGCAGAGAAATGTCTACACAGACATTATATCCGGGATAAGGAAGAGATGAGTGTAGGAGGAAGGCCTTAGAATTAAGAGGGCTTGGGATGGAGGTGGGGGAGACAGAAAGTCAGTGCCATGATATGCAACTAAAAACAGGGAATAGTGTAAAGGACCTTTCTGGGTAGTCTCTACTGAGCCTTTGTCAAGCAAGGTTTCCTTGATGTGGATGAACGGTAATACTTCTACCACAGCTATCTTGGTGAAATTCTCAACTTTGGAAAGTTCTCTGTGTGCCCATGATGCCATTTGGTCCTCACCATCCCCTCTGGGGAGAGTTATACTTTTATCCTTGTTTTCCAAATGATGGAACTGAGATCCAGAGAAATTCGGTGATTTGTATGAAATCCTCTCTAAGAAGTGTTTGGTCTCTCAGGAGAGGCTGGCCTTGCATTCTCCAGTAGTTTTCCAAAGTCGTTTTTTCAAACCTCTCTCTAGGAACAGAGCCTCGAATGTCCACACCAGAAGGGACCATCCAGTTGGACAGCTCAAATTCTCCATGGATGTCTGATAGAAACGACTCCAGTGATAGTGATTCAGGTACATCTGAATGAGTGGGGGACGCAGGTCAGAGCTGCGCCGGTCATTTGAGGGGCAGTCCCTGTGTTGTATTGTGTGAGTCTATCTTAAATATGTATTAAGCGCCTTCTGTGTGCCAGATGCTATGTTAACCTCTGAATATTAAAAAGGGTAAGAGAGTCTGCTACTGTCTCATGGGGAAGGCAACATGTAAACATGTAAACAAACTGCATGCTGGAAAATAGGAGATAATTAAGAGAGGAAGGCCACTGAAATTAAGAAAGGTTGGAATGGAGGTCGTGAGAACAGAAAGCCAGTGCCGGGATACTCAGACACAGAATGTTATAAAGGTCTTATCTATGAGCGTCTGCCTGGCCTTCTCAGTGTAGTTTTTCCTTGACATGGAACTATTATAATAGTTATGCCAGCAGAGAATTTGATGACATTCTCAAGTATGGCAATACTCTGTACACTCATGATCTCATTTCATTCTCACAACTCTTCTGTAGGTTCTTTTATCACTCTTTGCAGATGATATATTTAGAGAATCAACTAAAAAACTAGTAGAAACAATAAACAACTTTAGAAAAGTTGCAGGGTATAAAATAAAACCACATAAATCACCAGCATTTCTATATGTGACTAACAAAGTCCAGCAGTAAGAGATACAAAGAGAAATTCCATTTAAAATAATTGTATAATATAAAATATTTGGGACTCTACCTGCCAAGACAAAGCAGTAACTATATGAACACAATTACAAAACACTTTACACAAAAATAAAATTAGAAGCAAATAATTGGAAGAATATCAAGTACTTATGGGTAGACCAAACTAATGTGATATTTAATTTAATCTAATAATTAATCTAATTATTCAGTGCCATGCCAATTAAACTCCCAAGAAATTACTTCACAAGAGCTAGAAAAAATAATCGTAAAAGGTCAAGGAAATTAATGGAAAAAATTGCAAATGAAGGTGACTTAGCTATATTATGAAGCAGCAGTCACCAAAACCATTTGATACTGGCTAAGAAACAGAATAGTTGATTAGTGGAGTAGTTTAGATTAACAAGACACAATAATCAATGAATATTGTAATCTAGTACTTGATAAATCCAAAGACGCCAGCTTCTGGGATAAGAACTTACTATTTGTCAAAAATTGCTTGGAAAATTGAAAAATAGTAAGGCAGAAACTTGACCCACACCTAACACTATACCAAAATAATGGGTTCATGATTTAGACTAAAGGGTGATCCTATAAGCAAATTAGGAGACAGTTGGCCTCTCAAGAATTCTTTGGATTCCAAATGATGAAACTGAGCCCCAGAGGCAGTGAGTGGTTTCTGGCACTTGGCAGAATCTGGACTGAGAGCGCTCAGAGGAGGCTGGGCTTGTGTTATCCAGGGATTGTCCCAAGTAGCATTTTCTAATCTTCCTCCATGAACGGGACTGGAAGCCTCCAAACCAGATCAGACCTTCCCTTTGAAAAAAAGAGACACCCCATGGATGGTTGAGAATAAACATTTCAGAGACAGTGACTCTTGTCCAGGTGAGGGAGGGAGGGAGTCACAGCTGAGCTCTGCATCAAAAGTATTGTATTGCATCAGTCAATCAATCAACGTTTATTAAGCGCTTGCTGTGTGCCTGATGTTGCTAAGCTGTAGGGATACTAAAAAAAGGAAAAGAGACTCTCCTTCAAGGAGCCCATAAAACCATGGGGAAGACAATATCCCCAAAATGTGTATAGACAAGGTGTATGCTTGGAGAAATAGGAGATAATTACAGAGGAAGGTGCTGGAATTAAGAGGCACTGAAATGGAGGGGCAAGAGACAGAAAAGTCAGTGCCATGATGCATACAGAAGACTAGAGATTCTTTCTGTTCATGGTCTGCTGGCTTTGTAAGTACACCTTTTCCTGGACATGGAGAAATAATGAGTTAGGAAAGTACTCTGTGTTCATTGTTCCATTTGCTCCTCACAACCACCCTGTAGGGCAAGTTCTCTAGGTCCTTTTATCCTTATTTTTCACATGAGAAAACAGAACCAGAGGGATTGTGTCATTTGTATGAAATCACATCTTAGAAGTGTTCCGTGTAATTGGAAGCAAGGTCTCTCAGAAGAGGTTGGGCTTGAATTTTCAAGTAAGTGTCCCAAGGAGCTTTTGCAAATCTCCCTCCAGACACAGGGCTTGAAGCTTCCAAACCAAATCAGACCTTCCCTTTGGGAAAAAGAAAATCACCATTTTCATGGGAGAGCAAAAATTCCAGTGACAGTGAATCAGGTCCTGGTGAGTAGGTGAAAAATAGGAGGATGGGAGTCACAGCTGAGCTGGGCTTTGGGGGAGTGGTCTCTGGGTAGTATTGCATCAGTGAAATAATACACATTTATTAAGCACCTGCTGTATGCTAGATGCTGTGCTAGAGGGATGCTACTAGAGGGAAGAAAGAATTTGCCTGTAGAGAGCTTACAATCCAAGAAGGCAGACTATATGTAATGAAATGTATAAGACAAGTTGTACCATGGATTAATTGGAGATAATTAATAAAGGAAGATGCTAGAATTAAGGAGGGTTGAAATGGAGGGGGGGGAGACAGAAAGTAGGTGCCATGATACATAGAGAACACTAAAAAGCTCCTTTCTGTATGTGCTCTGCCGGACTTTTGTACAGCCTTTCCTTCATGTGAAAAAAATGATAATAAATGTGCCAGAGACGCCTGTGTGCTCATGATCCCTTTTGGTCCTCACGCTGTCTCTGTAGGGCAAATTCTATAAGTACTTTCATCCTTAGTTTCCAAGTGAGGAAACAGACTCACAAGGATTAAGTGATTTGTATGAAATCCTGTCTAAGAAGTGGGTGTTGGGGGCAGCTAGGTAGAGCAGTGGACAGAGCACTAACCCTGAAGTCAGGAGGACCTGAGTTCAAATCCAGCCTCAGACACTTAACACTTCCTGGCCGTGTGGCCCTGGGCAAGTCACTTAATCCCAAATGCCTCAGGGAAAAAAAAAAAGAAGTGGGTGTTGGAATATGAACCAAGGTCTCTCAGAAGAGGCTGGGCTTGCATTCTCCAATAGTTGTTCAAAGTAGTTTTTCCAAATCTCCCTCTAGGAACAGACATTCAGGGGTCTACAACAGATGGGACCATGGAATACGAAAGAGAAGACTCGCCATGGATGTTGGACAGAAGGGATTCTGGTGATAATTTCAGGGATAACCTGTCAGCTCCAGGTGAGTGAGTGAAGAATGGGAGGATGGCAGTCCCAGCTGAGCTGTGCATTTGGGGGGCAGTCCTGTATAATGTTGCATCAGTACAAGAACAAACATTTATTAAGCACCTGCTGTGTGCCAGATGCTGTGCTAAGTTCTACGGATACTAAAAGAGAGTCTGACCTCAAAGAGCTCACAGTCTAATGGGGAAGACAATATGCAGCAAAGTGTATACCGACAAGTCTCCCACATAGATAAAGAAAAATTAACAGAGGGAAGACATGAGGTTCCAGAGGAGCGAAAATGGAGGTGGAGGGGCCACGAATTGTTGTTAAATACAATGAAGTTTTTTCTATATACGGTCTTCCTGGACTTCTTGGTGTACCTTTTCCTTGAAATGGGAAAACGATCACAGTTACTACTGTGAGATTCCCATGTGTGGAAAGTATTCATTACTCTATTGGTCGTCCTGTAGGGAGAGTGAACTTTTATCCTCTTTTCCAAGTGAGGAAACTGAGACCCGGAGGATTTAAGTGATTTGTATGGCATGCTTTCTCAGAAGGGTTTGGTGGGATTTGAACCCGAGGGCCTCAGAAGAGACTAGGCTTGCATTCTCAAGTAGTTGTTCAAAGGCATTTTCTCAAATCTCCCTCCATGTGCAGAGCTTCAGGTGACCATCCGAGATGAGAACGTCCTTCAGGTGTCCCTCCCAGATGAGAACGTCCTTCGGGTGACCATCCCAGATGAGAACGTCCTTCGGGTGTCCCTCCCAGATGAGAACGTCCTTCGGGTGTCCCTCCCAGATGAGAACGTCCTTCGGGTGTCCATCCCAAATGAGAACGTCCTTCGGGTGACCATCCCAGATGAGAACGTCCTTCGGGTGTCCCTCCCAGATGAGAACGTCCTTCGGGTGACCATCCCAAATGAGAACGTCCTTCAGGTGTCTCTCCCAGATGAGAATGTCCTTCGGGTGTCCATCCCAAATGAGAACGTCCTTCAGGTGTCTCTCCCAGATGAGAACGTCCTTCAGGTGTCCATCCCAAATGAGAACGTCCTTCAGGTGTCCATCCCAAATGACAACATCCCCTTGGAAAGAGAGGACTCACCATACATGTGGGAGGAGAGCAGAGAGTCCAGTGAGAGTGATTCGGGTCCTGGTAAGTGAGTGAGAAATGGGAGAAGGGGAGTCCTGAACTGTACGTTGTGTGTGGGTGTAGGGGGGGCAGTCCTGTGTAGTATTGCATCAGCCCATCAGTAAATATTAAGCACCTGCTGTGTGCCCGATGCTGTGCTAAACTCTAGGGATACTGAGTGTGGTAAAAGATTGCCTGCCCTTAAAGATGGGCAATGGGGAAGGCGATATGCACAGACGTGTACAAATGAGCGGTTTCCTGGGTAAGCAGGTAATTAACAGAGTGAGGGCCGTGGAAGTAACAGGGGCTACTGTGTGGCTGAGGGAGACAGAGCCGGCGACGTGACCCAGGAGAACACTAGCCACGGTCCTTTCCATGTGTGGTCTGCCTGTCCTCCTCAGGGCACGTTCTCTCGATGGGGAAAAGCGATAATAGTTACGCTGACATGTGTCCACAACCCTCTTTGGTTCTCACAACCTGTAGGGCGGTGTCTATAGGTACTAGAGAAACGTCCCTAAGAAGCCTTTGGTGGGATTTTAACCAAATCTGAAACAATCGTCTAAAGTTGTTTTGTTTTGTCAAATTTTCCTCCACGAACAGAGCTTCCAGAGGCCGCACCAGATGCGCCCTTCCAGGTGGGAAGAAGACCATCCCCCTGGCTGTCGGAGAGCAAGGATTCCAGTGACAGTGAACCGGGTCCTGGTGAGTGAATGAGACCCGGGAGGATGGGAGTCATGGCTGAGCGATGCATGGGGGGAGGAGGGGGCGGTCCTTGCGTTGTGTTATGTCACTATCCATCAATAACTATTAACCAACTGTATGGCGGCGCTCTAGGATGCTGCAAGAGGCTTGAGTCTGCCCTCAGGGAGCTCACAGTATACTGGGGAAGAAAAGATGCAAAGAAATTTGTACAAACAAGCTCTAACCTGGATATAGAGGAGATAATCAACAGAGAAAGGGCACTAGAATTAAGGGGGAGGTGGAATGGAGGTGGGGGAGATAGAAAGTCAGTGTAGAATACTGTAAAGGTCCTTGCTATGTATGGCCCGCTGGGCCTTCTTTGTACATTTTTTCCTTGATATGGGCAAATGATCATAGCTATTTTTGTAATATTCTCAAGTTTGAAAGTACTCTGAATGTTCATGATCCCATTTCATTCTCCCAACCACCCTCTAGGGCGGTATCTAGATATAGTTTTCTCCTTAATTTTCCAAATGATGAAACGAAGAACCAGAGGAATTAACTGATTTGAGTAAAGTCATATCTACAAACTGTTTGGCTAAATTTGATCAAGTCTCTCAGCAGAAGCTGCACTTAAATTCTCAAATAGTAGTCTTTTTTTAATTTTTTTTTTCAAATTTCTCTCCACAGGGCCTGAAGTATCTCAACCAGATGTAACCATTGACTTGGAAAGAGAATCACCCTGGATGTCAGGGAAACAAGATTCCATTGACAATGACTCAGATGTAGGTGAGTGAATGAAAAACAGGAGGATGGGAGTCACAGCTGAGCTGTGCAGTTGGGAGGAGTTAAATAAATATTTATTAGGCTCCTGCAGTGTGCCAGATGTCAAGATAACCTCTAGGGACACTAAATGAGGCAAAGGGAGTCAGCCCTGCCCTCAAAGGGCACAAGGCCTAACGGGGACAACAGTAAACAAAGAAATGTGGACACACGGGCTATAGTCCACATAAATAGGAGATAATTAACACAGGGAATTGGATTGGTGGTGGGAGAGACAGCAAGTCGGTGCCATGATAAGTAGCTAAAATACAAAGAGAGAGTCTAAAATCCCTTTCTGTACATGGTCTGACTCGTCTCCTTCCTACCCCTTTTCCTTGAGATGGAAAAATGACAGTAGTTACACCTCAGTCCTCTTGTGCACTTCTCAAGTTTGGAAAGTTCTCTGTTCATGATCCCACTTGGTCATCACGACCTCCATAGGGAGAGTTCTAAGAGAACTTTTATTCTCCTTTTCCATGTGAGGAAACTGAGATCCAGAGGGAATAATTGATCTGTATGAAATCCTCTCTAAGAAGGGCTTGATCAATTTGATAAAGGTTTCTCCAAAGAGGCTGATCTTGCCTTCTCAAATCGTGGTCAAAAACAGTTTTTCTAAATCCCCCTCAACAGAAATTCAAGTGTGCACACCAGATGGGACCTTCCAGGAGGAAAGAGAAAACTCCTCATGGATGGAGAATGATGCCAATTATGACCAATCAGGTCCAGGTGAGTGAACAAAAACAAAGAGGATGGGGCCCTGAAGTTGAGAGGACCTGAGTTCAAATCTGGGCTCAGACACTTAACACCAGGCAAATCACTTAACCCCAATTGCCTCAGCAAAAAAACAAAACAAAAACTAAGAGAATGGGAGTCACAGCTGAGCTGGGCATTTGGGGAGCAGGACTGTGTTGAATCACATCAACCAATCAATATTTATTAAGTACCTGCCGTGTGCCAGATGCTGTGCTAACCTCTTGGGATACTAAATGAGGCAAAGGGAATCTTCCCTGCCCTCAAAGGGCTCACTATCTAATGGGGACAAAAGTAAACAAAGAAATGTGAACACACTGGCTATATTCCATGTAAATAGGAGATAATTAACACAGGGAATTGGATTGGTGGTGGGAGAGACAGTAAGTCGGTGCCATGACAAGTAGCTAAAATACAAAGAGAGAGTCTAAAATCCCTTTCTGTACATGATCTGACTCGTCTCCTTCCTACCCCTTTTCCTTGAGATAGAAAAATGACAGTAGTTACACCCACAGTCCTCTTGTGCACTTCTCAAGTTTGGAAAGTTCTCTGATCATGATCCCACTTGGTCATCATGACTTCCATAGGGAAAGTTCTACAAGAACTTTTATTCTCCTTTTACACATGAGGAAACTGAGATCCAGAGGGAATAAGTGATCTGTATGAAATCCTGTCTAAGAAGGGCTTGATCGATTTGACAAAGGTCTCTCCAAAGAGGCTGAGCTTGCCTTCTCAAATCACTGTCAAAAACAGTGTTTTCAAATCTCCCTCCACAAACAGAAATTGAAGTGTGCACGACAGATGAGACCTTCCCGGAGGAAAGACAAGACTCCTCATGGATGGAGAATGATGCTAATTATAATCAACAAGGACAAGGTGAGTGAACAAAAACAAGGAGGATGTGGCCATGAACTCGGGAGGACCTAAGTTCAAATCTGGTCTGAGACGCTTACCTGGGCAAATCACTTAACCCCATTTGTCTCAGCAAAAAACAAAAGGAAAGAGAATAGGAGTCACAGCTGAGCTGGGCACTTGGGAAGCAGGCCTGTGTTGTATCACATCAATCAGCATTTATTAAGTACCTGCTGTGTGCCAGATGCTGTGCTAACCTCTTGGGATACTAAATGAGGCAAAGGGAGTCTGCCCTGCCCTCAAAGGGCTCAAAACCTAATGGGGATAAAAATAAACAAAGAAATGTGAACACACTGGCTATATTCCACATAAATAAGAGATAATTAACACAGGGAATTGGATTGGTTGTGGGAGAGATAGCAAGTCAGTGTCATGATAAGTAGCTAAAATACAAATAGAGAAGTCTAAAATTATTTTCTGTACATGATCTGACTCTTCTCCTTCCTACCCCTTTTCCTTGAGATGGAAAAATGACAGTAGTTACACCCACAGTCCTCTTGTGCACTTCTCTCATCTGTTCATGATCCCACTTGGTCATCAACCTCCATAGGGAGAACTTTTATGCTCTTTTTACACATGAGGAAACTGAGATCCAGAGGGAATAAGTGATCTGTATGAATCCTATCTAAGAAGGGTTTGGTCGATTTGACAAAGGTCTCTCTAAAGAGCCTGATCTTGCCTTCTCGAATCATTGTCAAAATCAGTTTTTTCAAATCTCCCTCTACAAACAGAGGTTGAAGTGTGCACAACAGATGGGACCTTCCCAGAGGAAAGACAAGACTCCTCATGGATGGAGACTGATGCTAATTATAATCAACCTGGTACAGGTGAGTGAACAAAAACAAAGAGGTTGGGGCCCTAAAGTTGAGAGGACCCGAGTTCAAATCTTGTCTCAGACACTTAACACGTCTTAGCTGTGTGACCCTGGGCAAGTCACTTAACCCCATTTGTCTCAGCAAAAAACAAAAGAAAAAGGAATGGGAGTCACAGCTGAGCTGGGCACCTGGGGAGCAGGACTGTGTTGTATCACATGGATCAATAGATCAACATTTATTAAGTACCTGCTGTGTGCCAGATGCTGTGCTAACTTCTTGGGATACCAAATGAGGCAAAAACAGTCTGCCCTGCCCTCAAAGGGTTCAAGACCTAATGGGGAAAGCAGTAAACAAAGAAATGTGAACATACTGGATATATTGCACATAAATAGGAGATAATTAACACAGAGAATTGGATTGTCAGTGGGAGAGACAGAAAGTCCATGCCATGATAAGTGGCTAAAATACAAAGAGAAAAGCATAAAATTCCTTTCTGTGCATGGTCTGACTTATCTCCTTCCTACTCCTTGTCATGTGATTTTAGAGAAAAGTTCGGATTCGCTCCTATAAATGACACTCTTAAACACAATTAAAAATAAAAGTAAGATTTAATTATACAATATATGGAATAGATTGCTTACAACAACAACTAATATAGCAAATAATACATGAAAGACAAAGAATAATGAGAATTATGATTAAAATAGCAGAAAAGGATAAAGAAAACATCACCAATCCGGGGAAGCATCAAAGGGAAAGTGGCGGGGGGGCCCTGTTCTGCAGCCTTCAAACCTGGTCGGGAAAAGTTTGTCCCAGGCAGATGGTCATCTCTGTGGGTGAAGCTCTGAATAGGGAATATTTACCCATCTTTTATAAGAATTGGGACAAGAAGGCTTGGAGCCAAATTGTGCATAAGATGTTATATAAGACAGGGAAGTGCCAGATGTGCCTTGAGAATATATCTTGAATAATGTTGACGTCAGGGAGGGGAGCCAACCCACCCTGGCATCCACCATATTCCAAGGAGCGGCTAGGTCCTGGAATTGTAAAAGTGAAGCTAAAGACCTGTGTGGCATGTTCCCAATCTCATAAGGTTAAGTTCCCATGAAGAGAGTCATGTCTTGCAATGTTTAGGTTCACATGGAAATTAGGTTCATTAGGTTCACATGGTTCATATGGAGATTAGGTTCACATGGAGAGAATCATGTTCTTACAATGATTTGAAATGAACTTACTAATAAGAGAACATTTCTTATTCACCCCTTTTCCTTGAGATGGAAAAATGTTAGTAATTATACCCACAATCCTCTTGTACACTTCTCAAGTTTGGAAAGTCCTCTGTTCATGATCCCACTTAGTCATCACGACCTCCTGTAAGGAGAGTTCTACCAGAACTTTTATTCTCCTTTTCCAAGTGAAGAAACCGAGATGCAGAGGTGTAAGGGTCCAAAGAAAGGTCAGCCAAGTGCAATTGAGATATAAGTAGACCAATGGTCTTTAGAATCCCTGAATGTGCTTAAGAGTTGAGTACTTAGGGATTCCTTCATGGGTGGGACCTCCATGCAGTTCAGGAACATAGATCTGACTCTGAAATCTTGGTCAAGTTCGGGATTTAGACTTCATGGTTGATTGGCTTGTGTCTGTGACCTCATTGACCCTATTTAAGCTCAGGACAAGAAGCACTCTTCCCTTTTCTCCCCTTTTTCTCTTCACTTTTTCTTCTTCCCTTTTCCCCCTCTTACCACCATCTGGAGCCTGGACTGGGAGGTTGCTACAAAGGTATGTGCAGGAGGTCATAGAGTAGATGTGATTTAAGGGAATAAGGTTTAAGATTATTGCTCATTTAATCTCTCGGGTGCTCTGTTATGCTTCAGCTACTGTCTATGAGATAGTAGCCTGAGGATTCTGAGTACCTCAAAATAGAGGTGAGATTAATGATATTATATGCCAGTTTTTCTCTGATAGGCCTAGGAATAAGGACAAATTAGCATTAGTTAGGGAGAGTAAAATAAACTCTAACATATGGCGCCCAATGTGGGGCACAATATTTAAAATGCTTAGCCTTGAGATATTAATTATTAATTATTAAAATTAACATCCAGGAAGGCATATCAGTTCCTCCTCCAGAAGAGAAGGTAGAGATACCCTATGGCTCAATCTGTGACCAGACCTGAGAGTAGAGTTGTGAAAGAAGAGCAAGCTTATGCATTACAAGCAGAAAACACACCCCAAGAAAAGCAGCAGTGCTCCCCAGTGCCAAAAAGTATTTATCTTTCATTAGAAAGAAGTCCCTAAGTACTAAACTCTTAAGCACATCCAAGGATTCTAAAGACCATTGGTCTACATACATCTCAATTGCTCTTGCCTGACCTTTCTTTGGACCCTTACAGAGAGGGAATAAGTGATTTGTATGAAATCATATCTAAGAAGGGTTCAGTCGATTTGACAAAAGTCTCTCCAAAGAGGCTGAGCTTGCCTTCTCGAATCATTGTCAAAATCAGTTTTTTCAAATGTCCCTCCACAAACAGAGATTGAAGTATGCACAACAAATGGGACCTTCCAGGAGGAAAGAGAAAACTCCTCATGGATGGAGAATAATGCTAATTATAACCAACAAGGTACAGGTGAGTGAACAAAAACAAAGAGGATGGGGTCCTGAAGTTGAGAGGACCTGAGTTCAAATCTGGGCTCAGATACTTAACACTTCTTAGCTGCGTGACCCTGGGCAAATCACTTAACCTCAATTGTCACAGCAAAAAAACAAAAAACAAAAAACAACAACAACAAAAAAAAAAACAGAAACAGAAAAACTAAGAGAATGGGAGTCACAGCTGAGCTGGGCATTTGGGGAGCAGGACTGTGTTGTATCACATCAACCAATCAACATTGATTAAGCACCTGCTGTGTGCCAGATGCTGTGCTAACCTCTTGGGATACTAAATGAGGCAAAGGGAATCTTCCCTGCCCTCAAAGGGCTCAAAACCTAATGGGAAATACATCATTGAAAATTAGACTGGAACAAGTAGAAATGAATGACTCAAGGAGAAATCAAGAGGTAGTCAAGCAAAACCAGAGAAATGAAATAATTGAAAAGAATGTCAAGTACCTTACTAGAAAGACAACAGACCTGGAAAACAGATCCAGGAGAGACAATTTGAGAATAATCGGACTCCCTGAAAATTGTGAGGAAAAAAAGAGCTTGGATACCATTTTCGAGGAAATTATCAAAGAGAGCCCAGACGTTCTGGAAACAGAGGGTAAAATAGACATTGAAAAAATTCATCGATCACCTACTGAAAGGGACCCTAAAATCAAAATGCCAAGAAATATAGTGGCCAAGTTCAAGAACCATCAGACAAAGGAAAAGATATTGGAAGCTGCTAGAAAAAATCAATTCAGATATGGAGGATCCACAATAAGGATAACCCAGGATCTAGCAGCGTCCACATTAAAAGAACGAAGGGCCTGGAACATGATATTCCGAAAGGCTAAGGAACTTGGTATGCAGCCAAGAATAACATACCCAGCAAGAATGAGCATCGTTTTCCAGGGAAGAAGATGGACATTTAACGAAATAAATGAATTCCATCTATTTTTGATGAAAAAACCAGACCTACATAAAAGGTTTGATCTTCAAATACAGAACTCAAGAGATTTCTAAAAAGGTAAAAAGAAATCTTGAGAACTATACTTCTGCCAAAAAAATATGTAAAGAACATATGTACAATTTGTCTTAGAAACTAGAGGTGGAAAGGAAATTATATCATAAAAAAGTGTAAAGTGGTGGTACTACATCTCATGAAGAGGCAAAGGTAACCTATTATATCTGAGAGAAAGAAAGGAGGGAGATGAACATAGTGTGTATCAATAGACATATTTGATTTATGGTGAAACTTCTTCCACTTTATTGAAAAGTGAAAGGGAAGGAGTAAGCTAAGGGAAAGGGAATACAGAAATTTTGAGGAAAAGGAGTAAAATAAGGGGAGGATCTTTAAGGTGGGGGAGGGATCCTAAAAAGGGAGGGTTTTGTGAAAAGCAAGTGGTGTTCACCAGTTTAATACTGGGTAGGGGGGTAAGAGGGAAAGAAAGGGGAAAAGCATAAGCAGGGGTTAATAGGATGGCAAGCAATATAGAATTAGTCCTTCTAACCATAAATGTGAATGGGGTAAACTCCCTCATAAAGAGGAAGCAGTTAGCAGATTGGATCATAAGTCAGAATCCTACTATATGTTGTTTACAGGAAACACACCTGAAACAGGGTGAGACATTCAAACTAAAAGTAAAAGGGTGGAGCAGAATCTATTATGCTTCAGGCAAAACCAAAAAAGCAGGAGTAGCCATCCTCATCTCAGATCAAGCAAAAACAAAAATTGATCTAATTAAAAGAGATAAGGAAGGGCATTATATCCTGCTAAAGGGCAGCATCAATAATGAAGCAGTATCAATATTAAACATATATGCACCAAGTGGTGCAGCATCTAAATTCTTAAAAGAGAAATTAAGAGAGCTGAAAGAGGAAATAGATAGCAAAACTATAATAGTGGGAGATCTCAACCTTGCACTCTCAGAATTAGATAAATCAAACCACAAAATAAATAAGAAAGAAATCAAAGAGGTAAATAGAATACTAGAAAAGTTTGATATGATAGATCTTTGGTGAAAGCTAAATGGAAACAGAAAGGAATATACTTTCTTCTCAGCAGTTCATGGAACTTATACAAAAATTGATCATATACCAGGGCATAAAAACCTCAAAATCAAATGCAGTAAGGCAGAAATAGTAAATGCATCCTTTTCAGACCACAATGCAATCAAAATTACATTTAATAAAAAGCCAGGGGAAAATAGACCAAAAAATAATTGGAAACTAAATAATCTTATACTAAAGAATGATTGGGTAAAACAGCAAATCATAGACATAATTAATAACTTCACCCAAGAAAATGACAATAATGAGACATCATACCAAAATGTGTGGGATACAGCCAAAGCAGTAATAAGGGGAAGTTTTATATCTCTACAGGCCTACTTGCATACAATAGAGAAAGAGAGGGTCAATGAATTGGGCTTACAACTAAAATTGCTAGAAAAGGAACAAATTAAAAACCCCCAGACAAACACAAAACTTGAAATTCAAAAAATAAAAGGTGAGCTTAATAAAATTGAAAGTAAAAAAACTATTGAATTAATAAAACTAACAGTTGATTCTATGAAAAAACCAACAAAATAGACAAACCCTTAGTAAACCTGATTAAAAAAAAGAAAGAGAAAAAGCAAATTGTTAGTCTTGAAAATGAAAAGGGTGAACTCACCACTAATGAAGAGGAAATTAGAACAATAGTTAGGAGCTACTTTGCTCAACTTTATGCCGATAAATTCAATAACTTAAATGAAATGGAAGAATACCTTCAAAAATATAGCTTGCCCAGATTAACAGAGGAAGAAGTAAGTAGTCTAAATAGTCCCATCTCAGAAAAAGAAATAGACCAAGCTATTAACCAACTTCCTAAGAAAAAGTCCCTAGGACCAGATGGATTTACATGTGAATTCTACCAAACATTTAAAGAACAACTAACTCCAATGCTATGTAAACTATTTGAAAAAATAGGGATTGAAGGAGTCCTACCAAATTCCTTCTATGACACAGACATGGTGCTGATACCTAAACCAGGTGGATCGAAAACTGAGAAAGAAAACTATAGACCAATTTCCTTAATGAATATTGATGCTAAAATCTTAAATAAGATATTAGCAAATAGACTTCAGAAAATCATCCCCAGGATAATACACTATGACCAAGTGGGATTTATACCAGGAATGCAGGGCTGGTTTAATATTAGGAAAACTATTAGTATAATTGACCATATTAATAATCAAATTGATAAAAACCATATGATCATCTCAATAGATGCAGAAAAAGCATTTGATAAAATCCAACATCCATTGCTACTAAAAACGCTTGAGAGTATAGGAATAAATGGACTATTCCTTAAAATAATGAGCATATATTTAAAACCTTCAGTAAACGTTATATGTAATGGTGATAAACTAGAACCTTTCCCTATAAGATCAGGAGTGAAACAAGGTTGCCCACTATCACCATTAGTTTTCAATATAGTACTAGAAACTCTAGCCTCGGCAATAAGAGCCGAGAAAGAGATTCAAGGAATTAGAGTAGGAAATGAGGAAATCAAACTCTCACTCTTTGCAGATGACATGATGGTATACTTAGAGAACCCCAAAGACTCTGCTAAAAAGCTATTAGAAATAATTCAGAATTTTAGCAAAGTTGCAGGATACAAAATAAATCCACATAAATCCTCAGCATTTTTATACATTAACAACACAATCCAACAGCAAGAGATACAAAGAGAAATTCCATTCAAAATAACAGTCGATAGTATAAAATATTTGGGAATATATCTACCAAAGGAGAGTCAGGAATTATATGAGCAAAATTACAAAACACTTGCCACAAAAATAAAGTCAGATTTAAATAATTGGAAAGACATTCAGTGCTTTTGGATAGGCCAAGCGAATATAATTAAGATGACAATACTCCCTAAACTAATCTATTTATTTAGTGCTATACCAATCAGACTTCCAAGAAACTATTTAAATAACCTAGAAAAATAACAACAGAATTCATATGGAACAACAAAAGGTCGAGAATTTCAAGGGAAGTAATGAAAAAAAAATTAAGTGAAGGTGGTCTAGCTGTACCTGATCTAGAACTATATTATAAAGCAACAATCACCAAAACCATTTGGTATTGGCTAAGAAATAGACTAGTTGATCAGTGGCATAGGTTAGGTTCACAGGGCAAGATAGTGAATAAAAATAGCAATCTCGTGTTTGACAAACCCAAAGATCCCAAATTTTGGGATAAGAATTCATTATTTGACAAAAACTGCTGGGAAAACTGGAAATTAGTATGGCAGAAACTAGGCATGGACCCACATTTAACACCATATACTAAGATTAGATCAAAATGGTTCCAAGATCTAGGCATAAAGAAAGAAATCATAAATAAATTGGAGGAACATGGGATGGTTTACCTCTCAGACTTGTGGAGAAGGAAGGAGTTTGTATCCAAGGGAGAACTAGAGACCATTATTGATCACAAAATAGAACATTTTGACTACACCAAATTAAAAAGTTTCTGCACAAACAAAACTAATGCAAACAAGATTAGAAGGGAAGTAACAAATTGGGAAAACATTTTTACAGTTAAAGGCCTCATCTCCAAAATATACAGAGAATTGACTTTATAAGAAATCAAGCCATTGTCCAATTGATAAATGGTCAAAGGATATGAACAGACAATTTTCAGATGATGAAATTAAAACTATTTCCACTCATATGAAAGAGTGTTCCAAATCACTATTGATCAGAGAAATGCAAATTAAGACAACTCTGAGGTATCATTACACACCTGTCAGATTGGCTAAGATGACAGGAACAAATAATGATGAATGTTGGAGGGGCTGTGGGAAAACTGGGACACTGATGCATTGTTGGTGGAGTTGTGAAAGAATCCAACCATTCTGGAGAGCAATCTGGAATTATGCCCAAAAAGTTATCAAAATGTGCATACCCTTTGACCCAGCAGTGCTACTACTGGGCTTATATCCCAAGGAAATACTAAAGAAGGGAAAGGGACCTGTATGTGCCAAAATGTTTGTGGCAGCCCTTTTCATAGTGTCTAGAAGCTGGAAGATGAATGGATGTCCATCAATTGGAGAATGGTTGGGTAAACTATGGTATATGAATGTTATGGAATATTATTTTCTGTAAGAAATGACCAACAGGAGAAATACAGAGAGGCTTGGAGAGACTTACATCAACTGATGCTGAGTGAAACGAGCAGAACCAGAAGATCATTATACACTTCAACAATGATACTGTACAAGGATGTATGCTGATGGAAGTGGATATCTTCAACATAGAGAAGAGCTAATCCAATTCCAATTGATCAATGATGGACAGAATCAGCTACAGCCAGAAAAGGAACATTGGGAAATGAGTATAAACTGTTATTTTTACCTTCTGAATCCAATTCTTCCTGTGCAACAAGAAATTCAGTTCTACACACATATATTGTATCTAGAATATACTGTAATATATTTAACATGTATAAGACTGCCTGCCATCTGGGGGAGGGGGTTGGGGGAGGAAGGGAAAAAAATCTGAACAGAAGTAAGTGCAAGGGATAATGTTGTAAAAAATTACCCATGCATATGTGCTGTCAGAAAAAAAAAGTTATAATTATAAAATAAAATAAAAAACTAAAAAAAAAAAACCCTAATGGGGATAAAAATAAACAAAGAAATGTGAACACACTGGCTATATTCCACATAAATAGGAGATAATTAACACAGGGAATTGGATTGGTGGTGGGAGAGACAGAAAGTCAGTGCCATGACAAGTAGCTAAAATACAAAGAGAGAGTCTAAAATCCCTTTCTGTACATGATCTGACTCGTCTCCTTCCTACCCCTTTTCCTTGAGATGGAAAAATGTCAGTAGTTACACCCACAGTCCTCTTGTGCACTTCTCAAGTTTGGAAAGTTCTCTGTTCATGATCCCACTTGGTTATCATGACCTCCATAGGGAGAGTTCTACAAGAACTTTTATTCTCCTTTTACACGTGAAGAAACTGAGATCCACAGGGAATAAGTGATCTGTATGAAATCCTGTCTAAGAAGGGCTTGATCGATTTGACAAAGGTCTCTCCAAAGAGGCTGATCTTGCCTTCTCAAATCATTGTCAAAAACAGTTTTTTCAAATCTTCCTCCACAAACAGAGATTGAAGCGTGCACGACAGATGAGA
The DNA here is from genome assembly GCF_048593235.1 of Sminthopsis crassicaudata. Classification (NCBI taxonomy): domain Eukaryota; kingdom Metazoa; phylum Chordata; class Mammalia; order Dasyuromorphia; family Dasyuridae; genus Sminthopsis; species Sminthopsis crassicaudata. Next base: position 654,511,017 of record NC_133619.1, read on the forward strand.
CCTTCCCGGAGGAAAGACAAGACTCCTCATGGATGGAGAATGATGCTAATTATAATCAACAAGGACAAGGTGAGTGAACAAAAACGAGGATGAGGCCTTGAACTTGGGAGGACCTGAATTCAAATCTGATCTGAGACCCTTACCTGGCCAAAGCACTTAATCCCATTTGTCTCAGCAAAAAACAAACAAACAAACAAACAAAAAAAAAACCTAAGAGAATGGGAGTCACAGCTGAGCTGGGTATTTGGGGAACAGGCCTGTGTTGTATCAACTAATCAACATTGATTAAGCACCTGCTGTGTGCCAGATGCTGTGCTAACCTCTTGGGATACTAAATGAGGCAAAGGGAGTCTGCCTTGCCCTCAAAGAGCTCACTATCTAATGGGGACAAAAGTAAACAAAGAAATATGAACACACTGGCTATATTGCACATAAATAGGAGATAATTAACACAGGGATTTGGATTGGTGGTGGGAGAGACAGCAAGTCGATGCCATGATAAGTGGCTAAAATACAAAGGCAGCATCTAAAACTCTTTTCTGTCATGATCTGACTCGTCTCCTTCCTACCCCTTTTCCTTCAGATGGAAAAATGACAGTAGTTACACCCACAGTCCTCTTGTGCACTTCTCAAGTTTGGAAAGTTCTCTGTTCATGATCCCACTTGGTCATCGTGACCTGCTCTAGGGAGAGTTCTAAGAGAACTTTTATGCTCCTTTTACACTGGAAGAAACTGAGATCCAGCGGGAATAAGTGATTTCTATGAAATCCTCCCTAAGAAGGATTTGGTCGATTTGACAAAGGTTTCTCAAAAGAGGCTGAGCTTGCCTTCTCAAATCATTGTCAAAAATAATTTTTTTCAAATCTCTCTCCCCAGAGGTTCAAGTGTGCACAACAAATGAGACCTTGGAGGAGGAAAGACAAGACTCCTCATGGATGGGGACTGATGCTAATTATAATCAAGCAGGTCCCGGTGAGTAAACAAAAACAAAGAGGATGGGGCCCTGAGTTCAAATCTTGTTTCAGACACTTAACTCTTCTTAGCTGTGTGACCCTGGGCAAATCACTTAACCCCATTTATCTCAGCTAAAAACAAAAGGAAAGAGAATAGGAGTCACAGCTGAGCTGGGCATTTGGGGAGCACAACTGTCTTGTATCACATCCATCAGCATTTATTAAGCACCTGCTGTGTGCCAGATGCTGTGCTAACCTCTTGGGATACTAAGAGGCAAAGGGAGTCTGCCCTGCCCTCAAAGGGCTCACTATCTAATGGGGAAAACAATAAACAAAGAAATGGGAACACACGGGCTATATTCCACATAAATAGGAGATAATTCACAGAGGGAATTGGATTGGTGGTGGGAGAGACAGAAAGTGGGTGCTATTATAAGTAGCTAAAATACAAAGAGAGAAGTCCAAAACTCCTTTCTGTATATCAGTGGTCCTCAAACTTTTCAACTAGGGGGCCAGTTCCCTGTCCCTCAGACTGTTGGGGCGCTGGACTATAGTAAAAACAAAAGCTCCCACTCTGTCTCCACCCCTCAGCCCATTTGCCATAAACTGACGGGATGCATAAATGTCCTCAGCAGCCGCATCTGGCCCATGGGCTGGAGTTGGAGAGCCCCTGCTGTGCATGGTCTGACGCATCTCCTCCCTACCCCTTTTTCTTGAGTTGGAAAAATGACAGTAGATACACCTCAGTCTTTTTGTGCACTTCTCAAGTTTGGGAAGTTCTCTTGGTCTTGGTTATCATGACCTCCATAGGGAGAGTTCTACAAGAACTTTTATTCTCCTTTTCCACGTGAGGAAACTGAGATCCAGAGGGAATAAGTGATTTGTATGAAATCCTCTCTAAGAAGGGCTTGATTAGTTTGACAAAGGTCTCTCCAAAGGCTGAGCTTGCCTTCTCAAATCATTGTCAAAAACATTTTTTTCAAATCTCCCTCCACAAATAGAGATTGAAGTGTGCACAACAAATGAGATGTTCCAGGAGGAAAGACAAGACTCCTCATGGATGGGGAATGATGCTAATTATAATCAAGCAGGTTCCGGTGAGTAAACAAAAATAAGGAGGTTGGGGCCCTGAAGTTGGGAGGACCTGAGTTCAAATCTTGTCTCAGACAATTAACACTTCTTAGCTGTGTGACCCTGTGGAAGTCACTTAACCCCAATTGCCTCAGCAAAAAACAAAAAGGAAGAGAATAGGAGTCACAGCTGAGCTGGGCATTTGGGGAGCAGGCCTGTGTGTACCACATCAATCAATCAACATTTATTAAGCACCTGCTGTGTGCCAGATGCTGTGCTAACCTTTAGGGATACTAAATGAGGCAAAGGGAGTCTGCCCTGTTCTCAAAGGGCTCACTATCTAATGGGGACAACAGTAAACAAAGAAATGTGAACACACGGGCTATATTCCACATAAATAGGAGATAATTAACACAGGGAATTGGATTGGTGGTGGGAGAGACAGCATGTCAGTGCCATGACAAGCTAAAATACAAAGAGAGAGTCTAAAATTCCTTTGTGTACATCAGTGGTCCTCAAACTTTTTAAATAGGGGCCAGTTCCCTGTCCCTTAGACTGTTGCAGGGCCGGGCTGCATCTGGCCCATGAGCCGTAGTTTGAGAACCTGCTGTACATGGTCTGACTCGTCTCCTTCCTACCCCTTTTCCTTGAGATGGAAAAATGACAGTAGTTACACCCACAGTCCTCTTGTGCACTTCTCAAGTTTGGGAAGTTCTCTGTTCATGATCCCACTTGGTCATCATGACCTCCATAGGGAGAGTTCTACAAGAACTTTTATTCTGCTTTTCCACATGAGGAAACTGAGATCCAGAGGGAATAAGTGATCTGTATGAAATTCTCCCTAAAAAGGGCTTGATCGATTTAACAAAGGTCTCTCCAAAGAGGCTGATCTTGCCTTCTCAAATCATTGTCAAAAACAGTGTTTTCAAATCTCCCTCCACAAACAGAGATTGAAGCGTGCACAGCAGATGGGACCTTACCGGAGGAAAGGGAACACTCCTCATGGATGGGGACGGATGCTAATTATAATCAAGCACGTCCAGGTGAGTGAAAAAAAACAAGGAGGATGTGGCCCTGAACTTGGGAGGACCTGAGTTCAAATCTGGTCTCAGACACTTAACACTTCTTAGTTGTGTGACCCTGGGCAAATCACTTAACCCCAATTGCTTCAGCAAAAAACAAAAACTGAAAGAATGGGAGTCACAGCTGACCTGGGCATTTGGGGTACAGGCGAGTGTCCTATCACATCAATCAATCAACATTTATTAAGCTCCTGCTGTGTGCCACATGTTCTGTTAAGCTCTTGGGATACTAAATGAGGTAAATGGAGTCTGCCCTGCCCTCAAAGGGCTCACTATCTAATGGGGACAACAATAAAAAAAGAAATGTGAACACACTGGCTATATTCCATGTAAATAGAAGATAATTAACACAGGGAATTGGATTGGTGGTGGGAGAGACAGCAAGTCGGTGCCATGATAAGTAGCTAAAATACAAAGAAAGAGTCTAAAATCCCTTTCTGTACATGGTCTGACTCGTCTCCCTCCTACCCCTTTTCCTTGAATGGAAAAATGTCAGTAGTTACACCTCAGTCCTCTTGTGCACTTCTCAAGTTTGGAAAGTTCTCTGTTCATGATCCCCCTTGGTCATCACGACCTCCATAGGGAGAGTTCTACAAGAACTTTTATTCTGCTTTTCTATGTAAAGAAACTGAGATCCAGTTCAGAAACTGAAATCTTTTCTAAGGGTTTGGTCAATTTGACAAAGGTCTCTCCAAAGGCTGAACTTGCCTTCTCAAAGCATTGTCAAAATATTTTTTTTCAAATCTCTCTCCACAAACAGAGGTTGAAGTGTGCACACCAGCTGGGACCTTCCAGGAGGAAAGACAAGACTCCTCATGGATGGAGACCGAGGCTAATTATACTCAACCAGCACCAGGTGAGTGAACAAAAACAAGTAGTATGGGGCCCTGAAGTTGGGAGGACCCTGGTTCAAATCTAGTCTCAGACACTTAACACTTCTTAGTTGTGGGACTCTGGGCAAATCACTTAGCCCCATTTGTCTCAGCAAAAAAAAAACAAAAGGAAAGAGAATGGGAGTCACAGCAGAGCTGGGCATTTGGAGAGCAGGACTGTGTTGTATTACATCAGTCAATCAACATTTATTAAGCACCTGCTGTGTGCCAGATGTGTTAAGCTCTTGGGATACTAAGTGAGGAAAAGGAAGAGGATAACAGTATGCAAAGAAATGTGAACACACTGGCTATATTCCACATAAATAGGAGATAATTAACACAGGGAATTGGATTGGTGATGGGAGAGACAGCAAGTCGATGCCATGATAAGTGGCTAAAATACAAAGGCAGCATCTAAAATTCTTTTCTGTGCATAGTCTGACTCGTCTCCTTCCTACCCCTTTTCCTTGAGATGGAAAAATGACAGTAGTTACACCTCAGTCCTCTTGTGCACTTCTCAAGTTTGGAAAGTTCTCTGTTCATGATCCCACTTGGTCATCGTGACCTCCTCTAGGGAGAGTTCTAAGAGAACTTTTATGCTCCTTTTACACTGGAAGAAACTGAGATCCACAGGGAATAAGTGATTTCTATGAAATCCTCCCTAAGAAGGGTTTGGTCGATTTGACAAAGGTCTCTCCAAAGGCTGAGCTTGCCTTCTCAAATCATTGTTAAAAACAGTGTTTTCAAATCTCCCTCCACAAACAGAAATTCAAGTGTGCACAACAAATGAGACCTTGGAGGAGGAAAGACAAGACTCCTCATGGATGGGGAATGATGCTAATTATAATCAAGCAGGTTCCGGTGAGTAAACAAAAATAAGGAGGTTGGGGCCCTGAAGTTGGGAGGACCTGAGTTCAAATCTGGTCTCAGACACTTAACACTTCTTAGAGCTGTGTGAACCTGGGCAAATCACTTCACCCCATTTGTCTCAGCAAAAAACAAAAAGGAAGAGAATGGGAGTCACAGCTGAGCTGGGCATTTGGGGAGCACAACTGTCTTGTATCACATCAATCAATCAACATTTATTAAGCACCTGTTGTGTGCCAGATGTGTTAAGCTCTTGGGATACTAAATAAGGCAAAGGGAGTCTGCCCTGCCCTCAAAGGGCTCACTATCTGATGAGGATAACAGTAAACAAAGAAATTCGAACACACTGGCTATATTTCACATAAAAGGAGATAATTCACAGAGGGAATTGGATTGGTGGTGGGAGAGACAGAAAGTGGGTGCTATTATAAGTAGCTAAAGTACAAAGAGAGAAGTCTAAAACTCCTTTCTGTATAACAGTGGTCCTCAAACTTTTCAACTAGGGGGCCAGTTCCCTGTCCCTCAGACTGTTGGAAGGCCGGATTATAGTAAAAACAAAAGCTCCCACTCTGTCTCCACCCCTCAGCCCATTTGCCATAAACTGGCGGGATGCATAAATGTCCTCAGCAGGCAGCATCTGGCCAGAGCGCCGTAGTTTGAGAACCTGCTGTACATGATCTGACTCGTCTCCTCCCTACCCTTTCCTTGAGATGGAAAAATGTAGTTACACCTCAGTCCTCTTGTGCACTTCTCAAGTTTGGGAAGTTCTCTGTTCATGATCCCACTTGGTCATCGTGACCTCCATAAGGAGAGTTCTACAAGAACTTTTATGCTCCTTTTACACATGAAGAAACTGAGATCCAGAGGGAATAAGTGATCTGTATGAAATCAACTCTAAAGGTTTGGTCGATTTGACAAAGGTCTCTCCAAAGGCTGAGCTTGCCTTCTCAAAGCATTGTCAAAAACAGTTTTTTCAAATCTTCCTCCACAGAGATTCAAGTGTGCACAACAAATGAAACCTTCGAGGAGGAAAGACAAGACTCGTCATGGATGGCGACCAATGCCAATTATACTGAAGGAGAACAAGGTTCCGGTACCTTCCAGCAGGAAAGACAAGACTCGTCATGGATGGCGACCAATGCTAATTATGCTGAAGGAGAACAAGGTGCTGGGACCTTCCAGCAGGAAAGACAAGACTCGTCATGGATGGCGACCAATGCTAATTATGCTGAAGGAGAACAAGGTGCCGGTACCTTCCAGCAGGAAAGACAAGACTCGTCATGGATGGCGACCAATGCTAATTATGCTGAAGGAGAACAAGGTGCCGGTACCTTCCAGCAGGAAAGACAAGACTCGTCATGGATGGCGACCAATGCTAATTATACTGAAGGAGAACAAGGTTCCGGTACCTTCCAGCAGGAAAGACAAGACTCGTCATGGATGGCGACCAATGTTAATTATACTGAAGGAGAACAAGGTGCCGGTACCTTCCAGCAGGAAAGACAAGACTCGTCATGGATGGCGACCAATGCTAATTATACTGAAGCAGAACAAGGTGCCGGTACCTTCCAGCAGGAAAGACAAGACTCGTCATGGATGGCGACCAATGCTAATTATACTGAAGCAGAACAAGGTGCCGGTACCTTCCAGCAGGAAAGACAAGACTCGTCATGGATGGGGACCAATGCTAATTATACTGAAGGAGAACAAGGTGCCGGTACCTTCCAGCAGGAAAGACAAGACTCATCATGGATGGCGACCAATGCCAATTATGCTGAAGGAGAACAAGGTGCCGGTACCTTCCAGCAGGAAAGACAAGACTCGTCATGGATGGGGACCAATGCTAGTTATGCTGAAGGAGAACAAGGTGCCGGCACCTTCGAGGAGGAAAGACAAGACTCGTCATGGATGGCGACCAATGCTAATTATACTGAAGGAGAACAAGGTGCCGGTACCTTCCAGCAGGAAAGACAAGACTCGTCATGGATGGGGACCAATGCTAATTATACTGAAGGAGAACAAGGTGCCGGTACCTTCCAGCAGGAAAGACAAGACTCATCATGGATGGCGACCAATGCCAATTATGCTGAAGGAGAACAAGGTGCCGGTACCTTCCAGCAGGAAAGACAAGACTCGTCATGGATGGGGACCAATGCTAATTATACTGAAGCAGAACAAGGTGCCGGTACCTTCCAGCAGGAAAGACAAGACTCGTCATGGATGGCGACCAATGCTAATTATACTGAAGGAGAACAAGGTGCCGGTACCTTCCAGCAGGAAAGACAAGACTCGTCATGGATGGGGACCAATGCTAATTATGCTGAAGGAGAACAAGGTGCCGGTACCTTCCAGCAGGAAAGACAAGACTCGTCATGGATGGGGACCAGTGCTAATTATGCTGAAGGAGAACAAGGTTCCGGGACCTTAGAGGAGGAAAGACAAGACTCATCATGGATGGCGACCAATGCTAATTATGCTGAAGGAGAACAAGGTGCCGGTACCTTCCAGCAGGAAAGACAAGACTCGTCATGGATGGCGACCAATGCTAATTATACTGAAGGAGAACAAGGTGCCGGTACCTTCCAGGAGGAAAGACAAGACTCGTCATGGATGGGGACCAATGCTAATTATGCTGAAGGAGAACAAGGTGCCGGTACCTTCCAGCAGGAAAGACAAGACTCATCATGGATGGGGACCAATGCTAATTATGCTGAAGGAGAACAAGGTTCCGGGACCTTAGAGGAGGAAAGACAAGACTCGTCATGGATGGCGACCAATGCTAATTATACTGAAGGAGAACAAGGTGCCGGTACCTTCCAGCAGGAAAGACAAGACTCTTCATGGATGGCGACCAATGCTAATTATACTGAAGGAGAACAAGGTGCCGGTACCTTCCAGCAGGAAAGACAAGACTCATCATGGATGGGGACCAATGCTAATTATACTGAAGCAGAACAAGGTGCCGGGACCTTAGAGGAGGAAAGACAAGACTCGTCATGGATGGCGACCAATGCTAATTATACTGAAGGAGAACAAGGTTCCGGGACCTTAGAGGAGGAAAGACAAGACTCGTCATGGATGGCGACCAATGCTAATTATACTGAAGGAGAACAAGGTGCCGGGACCTTAGAGGAGGAAAGACAAGACTCATCATGGATGGCGACCAATGCTAATTATACTGAAGGAGAACAAGGTGCCGGTACCTTCCAGCAGGAAAGACAAGACTCGTCATGGATGGCGACCAATGCCAATTATACTGAAGGAGAACAAGGTGCCGGTACCTTCCAGCAGGATAGACAAGACTCATCATGGATGGGGACCAATGCCAATTATGCTGAAGGCGAACAAGGTGCCGGGACCTTAGAGGAGGAAAGACAAGACTCGTCATGGATGGCGACCAATGCTAATTATACTCCACCAGGACCAGGTGAGTGAACAAAAACAAAGGGCATGGGGCCCTGAAGTTGGAAGGACCTGAATTCAAATCTGGTCTCAGATACTTAACACTTCTTAGCTGTGTGACCCTAGGCAAATCACTTAACCTCATTTGTCTCAGCAAAAAACAAAAGAGAATGGGAGTCACAGCTGAGCTGGGCATTTGGGGAGCAGGCCTGTATTGTATCACATCGATCAATCAGTCAACATTTATTAAGCACCTGCTGTGTGCCAGATGTTCTGTTAAGCTCTAGGGATACTAAATGAGACAAAAGGAATCTGCCCTGCCCTCAAAGTGCTCACTAACTAAGGAGGATAACAATAAACAAAGAAATGTGGACACAAGGGCTATAGTCCACATAAATAGGAGGTAATTAACACAGGGAATTGGATTGGTGGTGGGAGAGACAGCAAGTCGGTGTCATGATAAGTAGATAAAACACAAAGAGAGAGTCTAAAATCCCTTTCTGTACATGGTCTGACTCGTCTCCTTCCTACCCCTTTTCCTTGAGATGGAAAAATGTCAGTAGTTACACCTCAGTCCTCTTGTGCACTTCTCAAGTTTGGAAAGTTCTCTGTTCATGATCCCACTTGGTCATCACGACCTCCATAGGGAGAGTTCTAAGAGAACTTTTATTCTCCTTTTCCATGTGAGGAAACTGAGATTCAGAGGGAATAATTGATCTGTATGAAATCCTCTCTAAGAAGGGCTTGATCGATTTGACAAAGGTCTCTCCAAAGGCTGAGCTTGCCTTCTCAAATCATTGTCAAAAACAGTGTTTTCAACTCTCCCTCCACAAATAGACATGCAAGCGTGCACAGCAGATGGGAACTTCCCGGAGGAAAGGGAACACTCCTCATGGATGGGGACGGATGCTAATTATAATCAAGCACGTCCAGGTGAGTGAACAAAAACAAAGAGGATGGGGCCCTGAAGTTGGGAGGACCTGAGTTCAAATCTGGTCTCAGACACTAACACTTCTTAGCTGTGTGACCCTGGGCAAGTCACTAAACCCCAGTTGCCTCAGGAAAAAACAAAAACTAAAAGAATGGGAGTCACAGCTGAGCTGGGCATTTGGGAAGCAGGCCTGTGTTGTATCACATGGATCAATCAATCAACATTTATTAAGCACCTGCTGTGTGCCAGATGTTGTGTTAAGCTCTATGATACCTAAAGAGGTAAAAGATAGTCTGCCTTCAAGAAACTCCCTCATGGGAAAGACAATATAAAAAGAAATGTGTGAAAACAAGCTATATCCTGGAAAATGGAAGATAATTAAAAGAATTAAGAAGGCCTGAATTGGGGGAGATGGAAATAGAAAGTCAGTGCTGTGATTCCTATAGAATTTTACAGAGTTCCATATATGGTCTGCCCATCCTTCTTGGTACACTTTTCCATGCTCTGGAGAAATAATTATGCCAGCAGACATTTTTGTGAAATTCTCAGCTTTGGGAAGTACTCTGCATTCATGGTCCCATTTTGTCCTCGCAATGTCCGTGGAGAGCAAATTCTTTAGTTACTTTTATCCTTATTTTCCTAGTGAGGAAACTGAGGCTCAGAGGGAATAAGTGATTTGCATGAAATCTGACATGAAACATGAAAACACGTCTAAGAAGTGTCTGGTGGGATTCGAATCGTGGTCTCTCAGAAGAGGCTGGGGTTGGGGAATTCTCAAACACTTGTCTTAAGTTGTTTTTTCAAATCTCTCTCCATGAACAGAATTTCAAGTGTCCGCACCAGATTTGCCCTTCCAGCAGGATGGTGAAGAATCCCCATGGATGCCAGATAAAAATGATTCCAGTGATCATCCCTCATCTCCCAGTGAGTGAATGAAAAAATGGGAGAATGGAAGCCACTGCTGGACTGTGCATTTGGGGAGCAGTCCTGTTTAATATTGAATCAATTGATGAATAAACATGTATTAAGCACCTGCTGTGTACCAGATGCTGCGCTAAGCTCTGGGATACAAAAAGAGGCAAAAGTAGCTTCCCTCAAGGAGGTCACAATGTAACGGGGAAAACAAGATGCCGAGGAATAAGCACGAACCAGCTGCATCCCAAATAAATAGGAGATCATTCACAGAGGGAGGCCACGAGAGCTAAGAGGGGTTGGAATTGAGATGGGGGAGACAAAAAGTCAGTATCCTGAGTAGCTAAAACACGTAGAAAAGAGTATAAAACTCCTTTCTTTTATATATATATATATGGTCTTTCCGGTCTCCTTCATACACCTTTTTCTTGACATGGAAAAAAAAAATCATCCAACAGACCCTTTTGTGAAAGTTTGGAAAATACTCATGATTCCATTTGGTTCTCACAAACCCCCTGTAAGTCAAGTTCGTTAGATACTTTTATCCTTATTTTCCAAATGAGGAAACAAAGACCCAGAGGGATTGAGCAATTTGTATGAAATCCCATCTAAGTAGTATTGGGTGGAATCTGAATCCGGGTGTCCCAGAAGAGTCTGGGCTTGAAAGCTGATACAATTATCTGAAGTCGGTTTTTTTCAAATCTCTCTTCGTAAATAGAGCTTCCGGTGACCACAGAAGATGTGCCCTTCCAGGTGGAGAGAGCAGAGTCACCATGGATGCTTCAGAGAAATGATTCCGGTGATCAGGAGCCAGGTGAGTGAGTGACCAGCAGGAGGATGGGCCCCCTAATGGGGGTCATCAGTCCATCACTCAGTATTGATTAAGTACCCACTGTGTGCCAGATGCTCCTAAGACTAGTTAACCTTGAAGGTGGAGGGCATGTGGGAGCCACACCTTAGAGGTGTCAGGTGTTGCCCCTAAATAGGATTTCTTTGGGACAGCGCCTTGTAACCGTGGATTGACCCGGTTGTCCATGCGAGAAGCGGCTCCAGGATGCCGCTGGCTCCGTAAATGCGGGTGCCCCATCCTTGGGCATTGGGGGAACAATGTGAGGAAGTCTGAACCACTAGGTGGGGAGAGGGTGGGTTATCTTTACCGGAAATATGGGGTGGGACTTTTGAATTCTACTGTAATTTCGTATCTACTATCAGCGTTGTGTGGACCTTTTTGGTCCTTCCAAACTTAAGCTTTTCCTGAATACTCTCCACCCTCCAAATTAACCCAGGATTCCTAATTCTTGATAATCTAGACTTTAGTAATTCTCGTGACGTGTTCCTCTAGGGGAAGAATTGAATTTTTCCTCAGACCTGAACTATTCTAACTTTAGGGCCATGAAGGGACCAGTAGCCCTATGCTCGAGTGACTTAAGCGGCACCTACTGTATTCAGAATTGCTGGATTACTAAACTAGGTTACTGTTACATCAGAGGACCCTCAGTGAATCCATGTGGGTGGTCCCATTCCATTTCCATTAAGTCAGAACTTTGGAGTCAGGATCAGCAAAGAAAGGGACATTCTTGCTTATTCATAGAGATGAGTGAAGGAAAGGGCAGAGCCTAGTGGTTAATGAGGCTCCGCTTATCCCCAGTGGTGGATAGTGTAAGTCCTCGAGCATCCTAGTTGGTCACAACCACTTCTGGACCAGTTGGGTCAGGTGGAGCTGATGGAAGTCTTGGGAGTTGTCTGGACCATGTAGTTAATATTAAGCAATCTGATTGCAGAGGGAGTGAAAGACTTCTTGTTGATAGAGGGGGAGGACGCTGCAAATATTTAGCTGTAAAAATTGCTGTTATAACAACCCTGTTTCGATAGTGAAGGAAACGTTTGGTAGCTAGTGACCGCAAGTTATCAGGAGCTGAATAAAGTTGCTGTTCCTGTTCTTGATCTTGCCAGTATGGCAAAAGAAGGTAAGCGTTTAGAGTTCCTGAGTTCACGCTAGTGACTTTTTCTCGATTCTTGTGGCCGAGAATGTTGCAGTTACTTACCTGTTCCTCCTGCATCCTCTCCTCTCTCTGGATTGCCAGGCCCTGGTTCGCTCTGGGTGGTTCTCCTCTCCCTCTGGCCCCTGCTGAGTCTCTTTCCTGGCTCTTTATCCGTGTCATGTCGACCCACCACGAGCATACCCTTGGTGATCTAGGGAGCCAAAATGGTTGCTTTTGTACAGATGAATTCCCTATCTGTTCATCGAGCCCTGGGCGTTCAGTCCTAGATCACTCTCTTCATGGGCATTCTGAACCGGCTATCCTTTGGGCATCTCAAAGGCAGCAGACTCACAATGCAACTCCTGTTTCCCACCTCCCTCCTCCCTCTTTATGGAGCCTACAGCCATCCTCCCAGTCACCCAGGTGGTCAGCTTTGACATCCTCTTCCACTCCACACACTTGCCCCAAATACAAACCTTGTGGAGTTTGTCATTTCTGTCCCGGTTCATGGCATCTCCCCTGAATGTCCCTTTTCTCCACTCCCATCCTCCACTCTAGTTCAAGTTGTTCAGGGAACCCTTGAGGAGACTATGGGGATGAGCTTCAGCTGCCCTGTCTCCTGGGTCCCCCCACAGTCACACAGCAGCTGGGCTGATCTTCTCAAGCAAAGAGCTGACTGTGTCTTCTCCCTCTCCAGACCCCAGGGAATAAGCTCCTGTGGCTCTCCGTTACTTCCAGGATCAAACATAAAGCCCTCTGGCTCCTAGAACTCCTCCCCATGTGATCCCTTTTCATCTTTCCAGCCTTCTTATGATCTGCTCCCCAAACCCGAGGCACGCCGCCCTGCTTTCTCGGAGCACCGCGCTTCTGCTATGGCCGTCACTTTGCACTGTCCCCCTCTCCTCTCTGGAGCCCTTTCCTTCTCTCTCCTCTGCCTCCTGACTTCCTTGGTTTCCTCCAAAACTCAGCTCAGATTTCACTCCTGCAAGAAGTTTTCCTCATTTCCTCCCTCTCCCTAGGCTCCCAGCTTTCAGAATTTTGCTTCCTTATGTAACCTTCAAACCTTCCATCTCCCTATTTGTTGGTTATCTTCCCCAGCAGAGTATAAGGTTCTTGAGATTAGGGAATGTTTTTGATCCCCTGGGGCCTAATGGTGCTCTCCATAAATACTTACTGACTGACTGGCTAACTAGAATTTTTCCTGGGAAGAGACTCTAGTTGGTCACTGTCCCTTTTGAAGAGGATTCTTAAACCTGGATTCAAACATCCAAGCGTGGCTTGACTAGCAGAGCTTGCAGTGGTGCAGTGTCTTCTGGGAGCTGAACAACAGACCCGCTGTAAGGTTTTAGTGGCCACAATGCATGGTCAGTTTACATTGAGACTGTGGTCAATTTGTTGTCATGGAAGTTGCCAAATTCGCACAACTCAACAAACCTCCAGCCATGTTGACATTAGAACAACAAGACCAGATGAGGTGTTTGAAATGGCTTCAAATCCTTCTGTCATAATCCATTTTTCACTGATATTTCTCCATCATATCTAAAAAGATATCTTGGAAGACTTTAACTTGTTGCTGTATTTTAGGAATCCAGATACACTCTCAGCTCAAGCTCATGTAGTCTGAAGTTCTGGATTTCATAAATTTTTCATGCAATCTTTTAGGGCCTAAGAATTTGCCATTACAGATATCATACTTCATGATTCTAATCATTACAGATCATAGAAGATTCCCTGGGGAATTAATCTGTAGTTTCCAGAATTAAATTTTTATAAATTTAATAATTAAGATTTGTTAATAAAATTTCTCTCTCATCTAGAAGTACTTTTAGTGTCCTGAAATGTAATTAACTTAATCCTAGTTACTTAAACAAATTTAAAACAAGGGAAAGCTTGGGTTTTTTATCTTAATATAAAATATATTAAAGCATCAAATTGTACCTTAAAATATTCATTCCAGGGGCAGCTAGGTGGCGCCATGGATAGAGCACCAGCCCTGAGGTCAGGAGGACCCGAGTTCAACTCTGGTCTCAGACACTTAACACTTCCTGGCTGTGTGACCCTGAGCAAGTCACTTCACCCCAGCCTCAGGGGGGGGGGGAAATATATTCATTCTGTCCTTTCCAAGATTGTTGGTTATTTTCTTCAAAAAGGGAAACAAAATCTAGAATTTATATTTTCATCTAGTTCAGAGTACATTGGAGACTGACACTTTTTTCCCTTTCTTTCAGGATTCCTTAGTCAGATGGCCAAGTATGAAACAGCAGAGTCAACTGTAAATTCATCTATTTCACCAGAAGACTCATGTAAGGAAAGAGCCAAGACAGATGGTTCCTGGGAATACAATATGGGAGAAAACTGGGAAGGTGATGTCAGAGAAGGACAAAGGAATTGCAACCAGGACAGACAAGCCAGTCAGGAGACAACTGTGCACAGAGACATTTCTATTGAGTCTGTCTTTGAAACTCTGGGGTCAGTCCTTGTTCCACAGGAGGGAGCTGACACTAGACAAAGTCTTCAGGAAGGTAGTAGGGACTTAGAACAGTGTTCAGACCTTACTCACTCTAACAAAGAGCAGAGTGAAGAAAATATCTTTCAATGTAACGAGTGTGGGAAATTCTTCTCCAATAGGAATTCCCTTAAAAGTCATCAGAAAATTCATATGGAAGAGAAGCCCTTCAAATGTAATCAGTGTGGGAAGACCTTCAGGCAAAGTTCTCACCTAGCTGTACATCAGATGATTCATACTGGAGAGAAGCCCTTTGAATGTCTGGAGTGTGGGGAACTCTTTAGCGATAACGAGCAACTTATTGAACACCAGAAAACTCATGCTAGAGAGGAACCCTTAAAAGATAAAGAGTGCGAGCAAGCCTTCAGTCAGATTTCTGAATTGAATGAACATGAGCAAAGTCATGCTGAAGAGAAATCCTCTGAAAGTCATGAAAGTGAAGAAGACCTGAGTCAGAAAGTGCAGCGTAAAGCAAAAAGAAGCGCTCGCAATCGTAAGAGATCCTACGAATGTGGCCAGTGTGGGAAAGCATTTAGCCGAAGTTCTAACCTTACTGCACATATGAAAGTCCACAACGGAGTAAGAACCTTTGAATGCCACGAATGTCGACGATCCTTCCTCAGTCCCGTGCAACTTGCTGAACATAAGAAAACACATTTTGGACTGAAGCCTTTTGAATGTAAACAGTGCGGAAAAACCTTCAGTAGAAGTTCTCACCTGACTGTCCATCAAAGAATTCATACTGGAGAGAAGCCCTTTAAATGTAATCATTGTGAGAAATCCTTCAGCCAGAAAGGGCAACTGAGTACACATAATAAAACTCACACCGGAGAGAAACCATTCGAATGTGATCACTGTGGGAGAACTTTCAGCCGAAGTTCCAACCTTAGTGTCCATCAGAGAATCCACACGGGAGAGAAACCCTTCGAATGTATGCAGTGTCACAAGTTCTTTAGCCAGAGCAGGTCCCTTACTGAGCACCAGAAAATTCACACTGGAGAGAAACCCTTTGAATGTGATGAATGTGGGAAAACCTTTTGTCGCAATGGGCAGCTGACTCTGCATAAGAAAGTCCATTCTGGAGAAAAACCCTTTGTGTGTCTCGAATGTGGAAAATCCTTCACCCACAGCTGGATTCTTAATGGACATAAGAATACACATGTTAGAGAAAAACCCTATAAATGTCTTGAATGTGGGAAGGCCTTTAGCTGGAGTGGATCCCTTACTAAACATAAGAAAGTGCACATCACAGGCAAACTCTTCGAATGCACCGACTGCGGGAAATGCTTCAGCCGAAGTATCCAGCTTGACACGCATAAGGTGATTCACACCGGAGAGAAACCCTTTGAATGCGAAGACTGCGGCAAAGCTTTTAGCTGCTGTTTTTACCTGACTCTACATCAGAAAATTCATAACGGAAACAGGCCCTTTGTGTGTAATGAGTGCGGGAAATCCTTCAGCTGTAACCAGTCCCTTGCTCTACATAACAGAGTCCACACCGGAGAGAAGCCTTTCAAGTGCAAGGAATGTGGAGAGGCCTTTACTTGGAAAGGACAGCTTACTGAACATGAGAGGATGCATCCTGAAGGGAGGAAACTTTTTGAATGTAATCTCTGTGGAAAAGCCTTCCGGCAAAAATCCCACCTTGCTGCCCATCAGTTAATTCACACTGGAGAGAGAGCGATTGAATGTCGTAGGTGCGGGAAAACCTTCAGGAGGAGTTCTCAACTTACTCAGCACCAGAAAACCCACATTGCATAGAAAGACAACTCGTGAACCATACACCTATAGACGAACTTTTACCAAACATAGACAGCTTTCTGAACGTGAGACGAGCCTGCAGAAAAGAAATCTTTAAATGTACATAGAAAACGGAAAAAACCTCCAATTTAAATCTTCGTGAGGTACTCGGAATACTGAATCCTTTTAAATATACTTAACGTGACAGATACTTATCTCAGAGTGAAAATCGGTGAGCCTAGGAGAGCTCAGACCGAAGAGAACAATGTCAAATATCATGAAAGTGACATTTCCTTTCCTGGAGTAGACGTCTTACTGTATATAAAGACAATTAATTGATACTTGGACAAAGAAATGCTTTGAAGGCAATGAGTGAGAGAAAGTCTTAAGTTATAGTTCTTGTGAGAAATTCTTTCGAATAATGCATTATTATACAATCCTTTATCTGCCTTAAACAACTTACTCTAAGAAAATTCATGCTGGATCAAAGAAACTTTAATTTTCACAAATGTGTAAATCCTTTACCCAGTCATAGCACTTTGAACTTTGAAGGTATTCTGTTGCTCTCTAGTCACCCCAGAGGTGCTAGTACCCCCCTGAACACTCCCACCCCTGGAACACTATCCACAATCTGTGTAGTACCCCGACTTCACAACGCCACGCTTGCCCAGGTTGCGGGCAGCGTTCGACGCTCTCACGCTCTCCTAGTCACCGGTGGAGTGAAACAAGGCTGGGTGCTCGCCACCGTGCTTCTTAGCATGGGGTTTTCAGCCATGTTGTCAAACGCCTTCAAGGAGGACAAACATGGAATCAAAGTCAGCTTCCACGCTGGCGGCAAATTCTTCAGCTTGAAAAGGCTACGAGCCAAAATGAAAGTACAGATCAATGCTCTGCTGCTTGGGCCAATGCCCGGCTTGACAATGGACCCTAAAAACACACGGGCCTCCCCCACCGACCGGCAGTGGGACCGGCAGCAATGGCTGGCGGGGAGCCGTGGATGCTGGGTGCCCCCCTTCCCTTGGCCCTCTGCTCTCCAGGAACGTCCACACACAAGGTCAGCACACGCGATACCGGAGTGTGGGGAGGCTCTGAAGGAGAGTGGAAGGATTCGACTGACCCCCACACTGAAGGCCTCTGGGGCCCGTGGGCTGACCTCCCTGTTGTGCATCTGGGACCCCCGGGCAGTTACCAGCTCTGCCAGGTAGCAGAATCCTGCCATGTGGATGTCTTAGGAAGACCCTGACGGTCCAGCAGAATCAGACACCGGACCCTCAGGGCCTGTCCAGGACGGAACTTCCCAGCATCCCCAGTCTCCTGCAGAGAGCACAAGTCCACTGGGCCGGCCACATCGTTCGAATGCCAAATGTACACTTACCAAAAAGACTCTTTTATAGAGAACTCACGCAGGGCGAATGCTCCCCAGGTGGTCAGAAAGAGTGATCCGAGTCTCTCTAAAGAACTCGAGAGGGGGGTGGGCGTCACTGCACAGGACTGACCAGCACAGCGAGCCTCCTTGGAGAAGGGTCTGGGCTCCACGAGCAAAGCAGGATGGAGTTGGCTCGGGAGGGATGGGAGATGTGCGGGGTCAGAGAACCACCTTCAGCATTCGTAGGGACTGTCCGTGTTCAGCCCGAGGCAGAGCCTCCCGAGCTCCTGTCGGCCTTACCGGACACCTGTAGCCCGACTCCAACGAAGTCTCGTCATTTGGATCCTTTTTGAGAGCAAAGGACAACCACCGACTGCAGTCCAGCCCGCAGAGTAAAGAGAACTTCCACTGTGACCTAGTTGCCATGGTAATTACCTGTTCTCTGACTTGAAGACTTCCGAGGAGGAGGAATCTGCCATCTCTTTACGTGTTTCGTTCTACTTTTAGGTAGTCTAATTGTGAAGAAGTGCCCCCCATTCTAAGCTTAAATTTGCCTTTGTGCTGTTTGCTCCCTTTGACCCTCCCTTCGCCCTGTGGTCCGACAGTACGGACTCCGCCCCCTTTCCCGGAGCATCCCGTCCAGGCTACGAGACCGTCCCGGCCCCTTCCCTTCTGGTCCCCAGACCGCCTGCTCAGACGGCTCAGTACCTTGGCCTGACGGGACCCGGGGCCCTCGCTCCCGCTCCCCTTCCCTTTCCTTGGATTCTCTGGTTGGTCAGTGTCTTTAAACCGCGATGCCAAGGACTGAGTACAATATACCAAATGAGGTCTTACGATGTCAGAGTCCAGTGGGATCACCTTTCTCACTGTCTAAGTTATGTTCATCTTACTACAGCTCAAGATTGTATTAGCTTCTGTTTTCAGCTGCTATATCATACTGTTCCCTCTCGTAGAATGTGTGGTTCCCTCAGAACCCCAGCTCTTCTTCAGAACAACTTGCCTCACTCTTACCGAGTGGGGCTGGCTAGGAGCTAGCTGCCCGGGTGCCATGGAAACCAGTTTTTGAGAAGCTCAGAGGAAAGGAACTGGAAGCCCCTGTAGCCCGTTGTTCTGCCTCCCCCAGCCTCTGGCTTTTTTGTGAAACCGCTTAGCCTCTCTGTGGCTGCCCCCCACAAGCCTTCTTGGCCTTCTGAGTAGATTTTCTGTCGTTTCGCAAACCCACTTAGGAGTTTCCTGAGGCTCCGCCTTCCTTGTGACTTCTTCCCCTGAAGTGTATTGAAACCCTGTTCCCTTACTCCCCGTGGGTATCTCTGTACCCCTGTGCTGTTTGGTGATTCTGTTTGCGATCTTCCTGCCTCTATTAAAGACCCTTTGTTGTTGCTCCCTTGGTGTTTTTCTTTCATTCTGGCGTCGAGGGGATTCTGATTCTCCGGCCCGTTCTCACCCCAGTCCTCGGTGCCCTTGGAGACCCTTTGCCTCCGGTCCCGGTTTGACTCGGTAGGGCGACTTTCTGAACTCCCGTGTGAGTTCCAGGCGCCGGGATCAAGGGTTTATTAAAAACACCCACGGGCAGACATGGGTCTGTTCTGACAAGTCCCCTTAAATGGCGGTGGCTGGGTGGGTCTTCAAACTATGCCCTGGCTTGCAAGCACTTAGATACCTGGCAGGATTTAATCAAGTCTGACCCAGACTCCCGGCCCCAACAACCTTTTTGGGGGGATTTACTCGTGATCGAGGGTCCTGGGCGGGCCGCCACTTCCCAGGGGTTACTGGACACAGTCTGAATCCAGACTGTTCTCCCTTCAAAGTGCCAAGGTGCCAACCAGACTGGAGCCAGCCTGTGGGTGTGGGTGGGCAGCGCAGAGCAGAGAAGGCCGGAGATGGGAGACTCCCACGGGATGTCCACGTGAAGAAGCGGAAGTCCTCCCAGTAGGAGAGCCTGTTGCTTCTGTCAGGGTTTATACACACGAAAACCTACAAGGGGCCAGACCGAGATGGGATTCCACAGATCTGGCACGTGGGGGACAATCCAGATGTTCTGAGTCCTAAGGGAACAGGCTTTGATCATGGAGCCTTATGATTATCTCTGTCGTGGGGGTCATCGAGCCTTATGATCATTCAGCCAGGTACAGAATTAGAGGGAGGGGCAGGAAGTGCAGCACCCGGTTCGGTTCCCTGGGCAGTTAAAAGAAACAAGGATGATGGCATTTCGGGGGATGGGGTGGACGGCTTCTGGCTCCGAGGTCCCTGGGAAAGAGGAGGATCCCTCGGTGAACCCCTGGTGCTGCTCAAAACGATGCCAGACAGATCCTCCAGAGCACAAAGGGTTGTAGCAAGATCAGGGCTCAGCCTGGGCCTGCCTCCAACTATCCTGACAAAGGGAATAATGGGCAAGTGGGATCAGAACAAAGGGAAGTTAAGAACAGGGACTGTGTCCTTCATTCTTGAAATAAAAGGAGAAAAAAACAGCAACCCAAAAGTCAGGGGTAATCAAGGCTGAGATGCTTTCTTCAGGGAAATTAATCTCTCCCTCTCCTCAGCAAGGGGAAGACACTTGGAGAACTCAAAGACTGGTTCTCCAGATCCAAAGGACCCTTTTTCCTAATGTGAAATTAAAGATTTTTGTCAAGCAGGGAAGTAAAATGTGGACATGGGAATAACAACCTTTCTAATAAGTAAGGGATGTGGAGCATATATTCTGGGAAAGAAGAGGGCAGGGAAGTGCCAAGGGCTGGGGGAGTAAGGAGTTCTGGGGGTCACACATCTCAAGGCATTCCTGGTGATAAGCACACCTGGCAGTCCAAGGCTTGAACACAAACAAGAAGATGGGGACGGGGATGACTCCAGAAACCAGGATGTGTCCGAGAGTCCCATTACAAGCGGAGTCTGAAGATGAGGATGTCTCCTGAAGGTCCAGAAATAGGTTTGTATGTAAACCTGTATGTCAAGCTACTCTGTCAGCTAGTACAGCCAGTCGCCAGACACCCTTCTAAGTTACCTGGATAATTGGGGCCCTCAAACCCAAATGCACTTTCTGAGGCTTTATATAGAGACTTAGAATTTAAAGAGACCCTTTAGACCCGATTCCCCTCCAGGAGTGGTTCTGATACAAACAAAATCAAATCAAATCACACTGTTGGAACAAAAACTGCCTCAAGTTACAGGGTAAACTATGCTACCACCAAGGGATACCTCCCTCCTCCTCTGACAAGAGGTCCCCAGTAAAAAGACTAATTTGTCCGACTCCAGTTATTGGAGTTCGAGTATAGAGATTTTTTTTTTTCTTGGGGGGGGGGGGGTATCTCCAGTAGGGATCATTTGCACTATAATGTCCTCTTGTCCTATCGAGATCCTCTCGGATACCGGTGTTCTAAAACCTTGGAGCTCAAGAAAGATTTCAATAATAAATCCCTCATAAACATCTGGTCCTCTGGAATTTCTCCTCAGAAAACAGGCGGTGTTTCAAAACAGCTGCTTCTCACAGATCTGCTGCTTCACGTTAAAATCTTCTGCAAAATAGATTTTTAACATCGTTCAATACAGTATCCTCAAGCTTGCTTTGCCAATAACAAATTGCACTAAATTTAACACAGAGCAGAAAACATATATATTAGCCTCCCTAAATAACATAATTATGTCCTGATTTCACAGATCCTTACAAATTGCCTAATTTTTACCATGCCATTATAAAATATTAAAGGTCTTTATCTTACAAAGGAACATATGACTAGTAACAGCCAGATAACAAGCTCAAGTATTCATCTCCTTAGTTGCTTATGATATAGAAAAGACTATAATTCTAGAGTGACTCAACTTTTTTACTTTCAATAGTGTTAGGATTACTAAGTGAGAACTCAGGTTGTCTGGACAGTGACAAGGTGAGAATTCAGGTTTTCTGGACAATTACAAGGTGAGAACTCAGGTTGACTTGATAGAGGGGGCAAGCTCATTGGCTGGGGTGGTTCTTCCCAGAAGCCCTTGCATTATCCCACGCCCATTCTCTGGGAGGATAAAAGAGACAGCACTGGGCCCAGAGAGAGATCGGCCTGGAGAAGGATAAGAGCTGGAGGAGATATATATATATATACTATATCTATATATATATCTATATATATATATATCTTCCTATAGTAGCCCCAATGTGGTCTAGCCTTAGCCTTTTAGATAAAGATGTAACATATTCATACTCATCACCTGCCATGATTATAGAAATCTGTCATAAAAGGAAAATAGAGACAAAAATAAAGGAAAAATGCTTCCCCAGCTTCGTGTTAATCCCAAGCAAGAGTCATATCCATAGCCCACTGTATGTATGTACATAGCCGATTGGATTGAGAAAATGTTGTAGTCAGCCAGGTGAGAAACTTAACATTTAAGAAGAAATGTTATACTGGAGAAATCAAGACAAGTGAATCCTGTTTTAGTCCATGGCAAGTGTCATTTCCCCAGCCTTCCCCAAGATTCAGTTACATTTCATAAATGACTTCCTTACTGGCATTATGGATCACATACAGAATAATATCAACTGTAGTCCCACAAGGTCTAATCTTAAACAAGTTCCAGTAGTGATAACTTTGGGTGGATTCAGTTATTTTTAAAATTGTATTTTATTAAAAAACAAAAGGAATACAAAACAAAATGAAACACAACAAAAGAGAACATGGTCATGTACCTAGCAGAACATCAGGGAGGATTCAAAACCAGATCAAGATACTATATATATATATAAAACAAGTTGTCCACATTAAGTTCCTTGAAATTGATCTTTGATGTTGGCTCTTATATATTAAATTTTCTATTAAGTTCTGGTTTGGTTGATAGAAAGTCCTGAAAATCTGCATGTTTGTTGAATATCCATTTTTTCACATTATTTTAATTTTGCTAGGTATGTTATTTTTGGCTGAAGGTCTAGTTCTTTTAATTACTAGTAGATAAAATTCCAGGACCTGTAGTCTTTTATTGTGGCTGCTGATAAATCTTGTACTAATTTTAGCTCCATCATATTTTGTAATGCCGGAGAAACTGAGGCAAGATAGACATTAGAGAGTTTTAAATTTTATTTGAGAGGGGGAGATTGGGCTGGGGGCATGTTGCCCCCAGCGCTGATGTCTCAAAGCATCCAGCAGGGAATGTGAGGTTCCCATGAAGTATCTATACACCCAGTGACCTGGGTAGATTGAGGCAGGGGCGGAGTCAGAACACTGAGAGGGGAATGGCCTATCAATCCAGTTCTGACAGGGGGCAGGAGGAGGCACTAGACATTCGGATAAGTAGGGAAGGGCTGGGGTCATGATGTCTAAAATAGAAGCTCTTTCTCTTTTAATCTAGATTAAACTTTTACAATCATTTTAGAGTAGCCAGCCCTAAATTCTAATGATTAGGAGGGAGGAGTAGTGTAGCAACCAGGGGGATTGAGGCAGAACAATTCAAGGAACTGAGGCAGGACAATTAGGGAAACCGAGGCAGGAAAATAAAAGGGAACTGTGGCACAACATTTTGAGTTTTTTTGTTTGTTTGTTTCCTGCAAATTTTTCTCTTTGACCTGGGAGTTTTGAAATTTGGCAATAATTTTTCTATGTGTTTTCCACAAAGCATCTCTGTGAAATGGTGACCAGTGGATTTTTTTCTCATGTTCTATCTATCACTCCAGGACAATTTTCTTGAATTATTTTCTGTATCATTGTGTCAAGGTTCTTTCTTTGGTCACAACTTTCAGATAGTCCAGTTATTATTCTATTTTCTTTTGATCTGTTCTCCATATCTTTTTTTTTTTTTCATATAAGATGCTTCACATTCTGCTCTGTTTTTTTCATTCTTCATAACCTGTTTTGTTATTTCTTGATCTCTCACAGCTTCACTGGCTTCCCCTTGCCCAATTCTGATTTTCAAAGAATTATTTTCATCTTTGAGAGTCTGTATCTCCTTTTCTAGTTGGTTTACTTTTTTTCATAATCTTGTTTTTCTTGGATGGTTTTTATTTTTTAGTTTTTTTAGTTTTTCCTCAATGTCTCTCATTTGATTTTTGCATTTTTTTTTAGTTCTTTTATAAATTTTCCATTACTCCTTGGCGTAGAAGGAGGCATAGGTGTCCTCCCCTGATGATGAACAGGTCTCCCCAATTCCCATAGTAAACTTCCATGATTGGGTTCTTTCTTCTTTGTCAATTCATTTTTTTAAAATAACAGGATTAGTGCAAGCACCTTTAATCCTGGGTGGGGGATAGTGCCTCTGCCTTCAGTTCTCCCCTCTAGCCTAGAACCCCAGACCAAAAACTCCCCCCTCCTTCAGGGCTGGGCCCTCTGCCTCTGCACTATCGGTGTGCTAGTTCCTTCTCTCCCCACAGAGCCGAGCCTGGTGTTTCTAATCAGCCTCCCAGACTCCTCAGCTCCTGAAGCCATCGGGAAGTGAAAGTCACTGAAGTTCTTAAGGCTCCAGCTAGCCCCAAGGTCCCCCCTTGCTGTTCCTTTGAAGCTAGCCTGGATATGTTTGCACTTCACACTGGCTAATCTCCAGCCTGGGGGCTTGCTTCAGATCTTCCTGGAAGGATCTTGTTCTGCCCCAGCTTTTCTAGGTTTTTCACCAGACTTTGTTCCACCTAGGCTCAAATGTGTTCTATTTATGGGGAAATCTGGAGAGTTGAAATTTGCCAACTTACTCTGCAATCTTTCAAGAATCCTGCAGATTCCGATATTAAAGATCACATATCACTGAGAACAAGTACAGACTACTGTTTTAGATTGAAACAAGTAAGAGAGTTCTCATTTTTAAAAATCGCAGCTTTAACTTGTTCTGGTTAGAGAGATTTGCTGTGAGAGGAAGAAGGGATATGATTATAACGGCATCAACACTGGTCCTCCAGGCCTAAGCCCAAGTGCACAGGAGGGCTCAACACATATATAAGAATAGTATCAACCAAATAGCATATGGCAGGATAGCTCAGAATTACCCAGGTAGGCAGATCTCTTGAGTGGGAAAATAATAGAGTCTAAACAAGTGTAAACAACCTAAACAACCCTTCCCAAGGTTGCCCTCCCAAACACATTTCAAGAGACAAATATCCATTGGCCATATATCCATATATCCATATCTCAGGTATTACTCTCACTGAGTTGCTGGCATTTTTATTGAAATATTGGTCCAAAGACACAACAAACCTAAAATGAAGCTCAAAAGGTTTCACCTCAAACAGTAAAGTCTCACTAATCACAGAATGCTCAGCCACAGGCAGAACCTCATGACTTCTCACCACTAAGACTGTAGCCCGTTTACCTAAGCGCGCTAAAACCTCATGTGTGAATCCCCATGAAACACTTACATCAAGGTAACAGCACTGATAGACTGATCCTGGAGGTGAGCAATGGCTTCAAGGAGTGGACAGCTTTTTTAGATGATTTTAAGGTAATCCAGAAAGGTCCATCTTAGCAAAAGCAGCTCTTCCATCTCACTTCTTCCCCAAGATGGCAAGAGTTACAATTTGCAGGTTGTGGAATGCAACAAAGCATAAATAATGCAAAAAGCTGAAGACTTGATGTTTCTCTCCCCACCAGAGCCTCCTCTAATCCTGATGTGTTAAACAGGGCTGAGAATTAATTTGATGTTGAATAGATTACATTTTCAAACATAAATTATTGAAATTCTTGAAGTGCTTATATTTAAGGCCTCAGAAAAAACTTGATCAAAGTGTGCCTTGAAGTACAGCTCCACCTTCCCAAGTCCTACATTTGCCCTGATGTCAGATATTGAGTAGGGAATAGTAGTGGAATCCTCAACATGGATGTGCTTTAAGCTCTATAGTTTAAAAAGTAACCTGCTATGGAGTAGACCAGAAAAAGAGGCATTTTTGGCAAATCTGGTCCTGCTGGTGAAATTTCTTGATGTTCATTTGTTTGTTCCTCTATTTTTGCAAATCACTGCATAAGAGAAAGAAGTATGAAAAAAGAGATAATTCAGTAAGCTTTTATTAAACATGCATGTGACCCTCACTCTAACTGTAAGAATTAGGCCCTAGAATTGCTCCTATCAAGGGGCTAGGGAAAAATATGAATACACACACACACACACACACAGACTTACAAAATCAGTACAAAGAGGGAGTCTGAAGGCAAAGTTCGAACACTAGTAGGTCCAAAATGGCCTTTTGTAGAAGGTGGTATTTGCAAGAACTAGGGAGATCTATTTTTAACTTGAGTAGCAAGGTGGTAGTGGTTGTTTTAGGATTGGGAAGAAAACATAAATGTGATAATCTAGAGAACAAAACTTTATTTTCACCTAATTATCCTTGTATTTTTGGAAATAATTTTTTTGGTTGTATTCTATTCATTATAGAATGAATCCCTTCTATTTAAGCTATGATAACTATTAAAGCAAGGCATTAAAATAAACTAAACATTTGCCTAGACCTTTGAATCACTGAATTAGTGTTATATCCAGTATATTCATTCTCACAAAAATATTATGATTAAGAGGACAAAAGGTGTTTTTGCCTTATTAGCAAATTATTTTAAAATAACATTTTATATTTTTCTCACTCTTTTAAAATTTATTTTTATGTCTAATTATATATATAATTAGTAGAATAGTATTTATTTTATAAAGTACATATGTTGGGGGTGCTTGTTCCAAAAATTATTGTATTTATTTAAAACAAATACAAAAGGAAAAAAATGGAAGGAAAAAAACATTTCCATGCATATAGAAGAAAATAAGAGAAGATTCAATATAAAACAATGAATTTCCACTTCATGAAAACCTATGTAATAAGTATAACTTCAAAGCAACTCAGCTTTTGTGTGCTTCCTTCTAGAATGTCTTTTGTTCTCTGCTGTGTATTTAAAAAAAATTTTTTTTGGATGTTAATTGCTTTTAAGTTTTTAAACCTGATTTTATCATCCAACCTGTTGGTTATTTAAACACATGGCACCAGGTCAGGGAAGCCAAGAGGTAGAAATGGAAGGGTGTAAAGGGCTAGAACTGAGCAATGTACTTGGATAATGAAGCACGTGAGACTAATTGCCAATTGGACAGTTCCCTATTAACTTGTTTGAAGGTTGACCCTCCCCAGCTGTTCTGGCGTCCAATTCTTTGGCGCCCAATGTGGGGCTGGCATTTCAGTCCACTCCGCAGAATGAATTGTATGCACTCATTCTAGCTCTTGCTTATTATCCGGGAGACATAAATATAATATCTGAGTCAGCCTATTCAGTAGGTGTGGTACAAAGAATTGCCACAGCCCAAATAAAATTTGTAGCCTCCAATATATATCAGCTCTTTAAAGAGCTTCAAGAGCGAGTGAGAAAGCATGCAGGTAAGATTTATATTTTGCATGTCCACTCCCATAGTGGACTTCCAGGTCCTATTTTTGATAGTAATTCAAAGGCAGATAGCCTTCTAACCATGTTGGCCAGTACTCCTTTATTTCAAGAAGCACAAGAATCTCATTCTAAATATCATCAGGCTGCCCGAGCTTTATGTTTGCAGTTTGGAATAACAAGAGAAGAAGCTAGGAGCATAGTAAAAGTCTGTACAGCTTGCCTTCCTTTCCATGCTCCTACACTCCCTCCAGGGAAGAACCCTCGTGGTTTGAGACCTAATGAAATTTGGCAAATGGATGTGACCCATTATAAATCTTTTGGTCGTCTATCTTTTATTCATGTCGTGGTAGACACCTTTTCAGGATTCACATTTGCAATGCCAGCAGCAAAAGAGACAGCCCGAGTGGTCACTGAATTCCTTATACAAGCATTTGCAATTATGGGTGTGCCACAAGCAATAAAAACAGACAATGGACCTGTATATACATCTAAACATTTTACACACTTTTGTGCACAGTATAAGATTTTACATACCACGGACATACCCTTTAATCCTCAAGGGCAGGCAATAGTAGAGAGAAGAAAGAGAGATATTAAGACACTCCTCCAAAAACAAAAGAAAGGGGGAGCCACGGGTAACCCTAGAGAACTTCTAAATTTAGTTCTCTATACCATTAATTTTTTAATTTTTGACAAAGATGCACTGGCTCCGGCAGACAGGTTTTATAACCCACCAGAAGGGCAGTGTCCAGTACGAGCAGCTCCACTGTCTTTAGATAATTGCCAGGTGATGTGGAGAGACTCAGAAAGTGGTGAATGGAAGGGACCAGATAGGTTAACTGCTTGGGGGAGAGGGTTTGCTTGTATTTCCTCAGATGGAGAAGGAATCAGATGGGTGCCAACAAGCCGTATTTGCCTTGTCCATCGGAGAGAGACAGAGCAGATCCTTGAAACGAAGGAGAAGACCCAAGAAACATCGGGTGGTTCCATTGCTGATTGTGCCCATCACTGAAAGAACCTGGCAGTTATGGCGTTTGACCCATGGACATCAAAAACTGTTGGACTTGAAAACCTTCAGGAATCATTGGATTCTCTGAGATGTGATAAGACCATTATAGGACTTGAAAACCCTCAAGAATCATTGGATTCTCTGAGATATCATAAAACTATTGTAGGACTTGAAAATTCTCAGGAATTATTGGATTCTCTGAGACATCATAAGACTATTGTAGGACTTGAAAATCCTCAGGAATCATTGGATTCTCTGAGGCATCATAAGACTGTTGCTGGACTTAAAACCTGTTGGGATCATTGGATTCCCTAACATATAAAAAGACTGATGTGGGACTTCAAAAACTTGTGGGGATCATTGGATTCCCTAATACATGAAGCAATGGACAATAGATTGGTTTTGGACTATCTCTTGGTTGCTGAAGAAGGGGTATGTGTGACTGATGTTTACATACCCTCCTTCTAGGACTTCTGGAAATCTCTTACAATACCATGTTGATTTATATTGTTTGTTATATCACTACTTGCATGTACAATTCCTGTTTGTTACACCACATCGAGTCTGCACTGACTGTGGGGAGAGTCACCACTAATAGCCTCTGCGTTATTGCTATGTGCTTGTGTAATACCTCCCATGTTGATGGGTTTGTGCATACTTGTCTCTAATAAGGCCCTTCAACCCAGAAACCCGCTAGCAAATCCCCACTTCTCTTTGGTGCTTTTCATCTCCTTTCCTGAGATGTCAGAGAGGGCGTGATTATCTCCTTTCTAGTGCTTTCATCTCCCCTCTTGAGAAGTCAGGGCGGGCGTGATCACCTCCTTTTTGGGGTTCTCACCTCCTTGAAAAATCAGGGATGGCGCGACCACCCGTGGTCTAAAACAAAAGAAAGCGGGAGATGTAAAGGGCTAGAACTGAGCAATGCACTTGGATAATGAAGCCCGTGAGACTAATTGTCAATTGGACAGTTCCCTATTAACTTGTTTGAAGGTTGACCCTCTCCAGCTGTTCTGTGCTGACTTGATTGGTGGGACAAAGAGGGGGAAGTGACTTGTGTGGGAGGAGTAAGAGAAACTTGGGTTGTGGAACTCATGCTCACTCGAACTTGTGACCTGGCCTTGGAGGGTGATGGTAAAAGATCTAGAATAAAGACGTTTAGTGATCCTGACTCCGGCTAATTTCTGGGAAGATAGAGTTCCAGCAGAAGGGGAAAAAATTCCTGACAGCTGCCTCTCTACACATTCCACCCAAAACTTTTAGGACCTAGCAGAAGAAGTAGAATTCCTCTTTCACAAAAAAAAAAAAAAAAAAGCCCTTCATATATTTGGACCAGCTATTACTTTTCCCTTGTGTGTACCTCAATTCCTTTAGCTGATTTTGATGTGCTTTGGTCTTGAGTGCCCTCATAGGGAAGTTGATTTTTGAGTCAAAGTGAAGTTATATTTATCCCTTAATAAAGTTTTACTTAAGCAGATTCAGCCCATTGGTGCTATTATCATTTTAGAAATGAGGATAGATGAGGAAACAGGATGAAAAAGGGTCACCTCGATAGATGAGATTAAATTCAAGTCTTCCTGATTTCACTGTGACACATTGCTTCTTAATAACGGAGGTAAAATACAGTCCTTTCCCTCAAGGCTTTTGTGATGAATAAAAAGTCTGAGAGACATAATTTCTGGGTAATTAACAATTTTATTATTAATTATGACTGGAAAATAATTAATTTTTAAAAGGTCAGCAGCTCTCTGGGAAACTAAAGACAAACTTTGGGGGCCCCTGAAAGTTTAAAATCCCTTTGGAAGAGTGGGTGTTCTGACAGATGGAAATTAATTCTGATTGGGATTGCTTGAGAATTAATGAGAGAATGAATATTCTAATGAGAGGGGGGACTTATTCAGAGGGAGTGGGCTAATTTTGTCTCTCTTACTCACTTCTATTCGGACAATTTAGACAAAGGGATTTATTTCCCTATGAAGGCCACTTATGTTCCATTTGGGTAGGGTCTCATAATGTAATTCTGAGGATTTGTGTATTCTTATCTGTCAGCAACATCTTTCAGAGATTGTCTGAATAACCTATACATTTCTGAATGGGGAAAATATTTTAAAATTCTAATTTAATTATTAGTTATTGCCTTCTATAAACAAAACACAACATAAACATTAGTGAATAGACCTCATAACTTGAGGAAGGAGGGAGTGCTAACAATTCAGGGAATCAAAGGCCTTCTCCTAAGAAGTGGCAATCAAATGGAATATACATACAAAACTGAGATAACTCTGCTTTGAAGGAGTGTATGGGCCACGAAGGAAACTCAAGATTCCAAGAGGTGCAAGCTACCTGGTGATTAATGCCACCTTTGGCAGCTACTGTATTGTTTGTTCCATCGTACATCATATTCTCTAGAACCGTATCAAAGTGAAATGTTTCCTTCTAGACTGAATCAGGCACCTGTATTTTACACTCAGCTCTATCATTAATTTACACAGTAAAATTAACAAA
The DNA here is from genome assembly GCF_048593235.1 of Sminthopsis crassicaudata. Classification (NCBI taxonomy): domain Eukaryota; kingdom Metazoa; phylum Chordata; class Mammalia; order Dasyuromorphia; family Dasyuridae; genus Sminthopsis; species Sminthopsis crassicaudata. Next base: position 654,541,523 of record NC_133619.1, read on the forward strand.
ATACAAGCACAAAATCTGAAGCACTTTATAGGAAACTGCACAGCCTTTTTAGACCAGATACTGCATATATGTGGATCACCTCTTTCTTGAACTATTGCAATAACTTATAAATTGGTCCCCATTTCCAATCTTGAGTCTTTTCCATCCATTCTCCATAAGCCGTCACAATAATTTTTCCACTTTTGATCCTGTCTTTTCCCAATTCCTCTGGGATAAAATAACAACTCCTGAGCCTGGCAGTTAAGGCTATTCACAGTCTAGCTCAAATCTAGAAGCCGTGGTCAGTCCCAGAGCAAGTCTATATGTCCCTTTCAGGATTTGAGGGGGAGCCCCAAGAGTGGGGCCTGGAGGTATTGCCTTGCCCATAGGTTCTTCCCAATATCAAGCACCAGCAAGGATACATTCCTTACCTCATCAGATTCTGCAGTGATTAGCTAGAATCTTAGTATCAATAACCGGCTGACATTGTCAGTGACCAAATAATCACAGAGGTTTTGCAACCATCGTTAACTCCAAAAATACCAAGGTTAAAAGCAAAAACTTTCTTTATTCCGTTGGAGGAGAGAAGTCAGACACAAATGTCAGGGCTTCCTCTAACAGGAGGCAGCGAGGCCTAACCTTGATTTATATATTTGAAGCTAGATAAAGTTATCAAGCAATATGGTGTTGCACAAGCACTAAGGCAAGGTGGTCTGGTGACAAAAGGCCCATTCGGAGCAGGGCTGCAGGTCCAGGCCTCTTGGCGCTTGCCTGAGCTCAGAGACCATCAGTTTGGAGACTTTGTTGCCAACAATGGTTACACCAAACTCAGGGCCCAGCTTGCATGTTGGACCTTAGCTGTGAAAGTTTTAAATTGAAAAATATTAACTAAAAAACAAAAGAAAAAAAAAATAACCCAGCAAACTTCAGGTTCCTGGACCACCATCGCTGTTGAAAAATACCCACAGATCCAGTCTCTCCTTTGAACTGTAATCCCTCATTACCTACTGGACATTTCAAATCAAATGTCCCAGAGAGATCTCAAACTCAACTCGTCCAAAGTCGAAGGTACATTATCATTCACCCAGTTCCTTGCCACTACAAGCGGGGCTGCCACAAGCATTGTCCCTCCTTTAAGATCTCTTAGGGATATAATGTACCACAGTTCCTTTTTATTGTCCTGACTCAGTTTCCCTGGTTGTCCTTGAATTTTCTTGAATCATTCTCCTCAATCCCCCTGGTTGCAATCCTTCTTTTCTGCCCATTAGAACTGAGATATTTAGGACTGTGGAGATCTGGCATTCCAGAAGATAAGACTCCAGATGTCCTGTCTCAGATATCTAATTGGTATTGTCTTTGTCCAGACTTCCTGGCTCTAATTGGACCTCTCCTATATCCTCCCAATTTGTAAGAATTTATGGTCCTACTCCCAACCTGTCAGAACCGGATTGATGGTCCCTGCCTGGAGATTCCGGATCACCAGAGTTTGGACTCCACCCCCTTTTGTGTACTGAGCTTAGACCCATATATATATCATTGAGATCTCATGTATGCTGCTAGCTTTGGACTTCAGCCCCAGGGGCAATATTCCCCCAGCCCAATCTCTCCCTCTCAAATAAAATATCTCCATCTTGCCTCAGTTTCTCCAGCAATACAATAAGCCCAGTAGAAAAACTGCAGGGTAATTTTTTAAGCATAATTCCAGATTGCTCTCCAGAATGGTTGCATCAGTTCACGACTTCACCAACAATGCATCAGTGTCCCAGTTTTCCCAGGAACCCTCCAATATTTAGCATTATCTTTTTTTAGCCAATTTGAGAGGTGTGAAGTAGAACCTCGAAGCATCTATTCCCTTCTCTGATCATTAACACTTTAATTCTCAGGTGTCCCATCTATCTTAGATTATTGTAACATGCTACTAATTGATCTCCCTACCTCACATCTCTTTCTACTACAGTTGTTCATCTGACCACATGACTTCTTTACTCAGTCAACTCCGGTATCCTTTGGCTGCTAGAATAAAATATACACTCCTTCATTTGGTTTTACGATTCTTTATAACCTTGTCCCGCCTATTTTTCCTGCTTCACTGGACATTAGTCTCCTAATAAACTGATCTAACCAAGCTGGCAGGAAGCTGGCATTATTGTCCCCATTGTACAAATAAAGAAACGGAGCTAGGGGCTCAGTGTATTAACACAAGGTTGGGAAGACCTAAATTCAGCTCTGGCTTCTACTGGCTGTGTGATCTTGGGGAAGCCATTTTACCTCTGCCTGTTTCAATTTCCTCAAATGTAAAATGGAACTTATAATGGCACTTACTGCTAAGGCTGTTGGGAGTATCAAACAAGGTTATATTTGTAAAGGCTTAGCAAAGTACCCCACACACAATAGGTGCTTAATAAATGCTTCTTGCTTTTCCCTTTCTGTTGCAGTTCTAAGCAACCTTTCTCTGTAAGCTACCCTATGTTTTCCCAAGTTCATTTTTTTAAACATGTTTGTGCTAGGGGAGAAATGGCTTCCCTTGGGTTACGATCATTGTACAGAAAACTGCCAGGTTGTAGATCCAGCCCATGTCTCCTCCTGAACACCAGGGTTTCCTCACCAATTACGAGGCCTTTTGAACTGGATGCTCCAAAGGTATCTCACAAAGGTGTCTTCCTGCTGTCCAATTATCCTCCACTCAACAGCCACCATTATACTCCTGAAATGGAGATCTCATATACATATAAAATAACTATCACCAATTATAGAATGTAGAGTCTCTCTGAGCTACTTCCATTCCTTACCAACATGAATCTCCCAGGAGTCTCCTGGATGCCTCCATGTAGAGACACTAGATACCCCCCCCCAATCACATCCATTTTTTCCCTCTGAACTTGAGAAACAAAACAAGCATTTCCATTTAAAAGTGGAATAGAAAAAAAGAGAATTGTGCATGAAACTGCAAGCATATTATATGCGACTTGCTTTTCCTTTTAAATATATAATAAATTTGTCACAATTTTTTTTGCCTACCCCAACACTAGAGACCTTGAGACACAAATATGTATATGTGTGTGTGTGTGTGTGTGTAAAACCATACTAAATATATTTCTATTTATCAGTTCAATAGATGTGGCTAGCACCTTTTTTCATAGATCCTTTGTAAATAATACATCTCATGTTCTTTAAATTTTCTTGTAATATCTCCTTTATAGTTAGGTCAGGCTTTCATTGTGACTTTATCTTCAAGAACAGCAAAATAATGGATCATGCCCAATTTTTGCTAGACTGCTTTCCAGTGTTCTCAACAATTTTACCAAATAATGAATTCGTATCCCCTAAATATAAAGCTTTGTACTCGCCAAACATAAGGTGACTATAGTCATTTGCCACTGTAAATTGTTCCATTGATCTTTCTATTTCTTAGCCAATAAGGTTTTTTTTTTTGTTTTTTTTTTTAATAATGACTGCCTTATCCTGTAGTTTTAGATCCGGTACAACTAAACTTCCTTCCTTGACATTTTAAAATAATTTCCTTTGATATTTCGATCTTTTGTTCTTCCAATGAGTTTTATTATTTATTATTAATTAAATAATTGATGTTCTTTATTCATAAATAGTATTTATTATTTGTAATTTTTGATAATTTAATTTGGATGACATTGAATTGCTCATCTTTATGCCTCCTTAGGACCACCCAAACGGCTCTTCTTGCTTTTCCTTACATACAGAACTTCAACTCCTATCCATGCCTTTGTCCATATCTGGAATATACTTGCTTCTTCTCTTTTTTTTTTAATTAAAATTTTGTATTTTCACAATATATACATGTATACTTTTCGACTTTTCCCCTATAAAACCCTGAGTTCTAATTTTTTTCCTCCCTTCCCTTCACCCCCCTCCCTCAGATGGCAAATAAACCAATATATGTTTTGTTTTGTTTTGTTTTTTTCCTGAGGCTGGGGTGAAGTGACTCACCCAGGGTCACCCAGCCAGGAAGTGTTCAGTGTCTGAGACCGGATTTGAACTCGGGTCCTCCAGAATTCAGGGCTGGGGCTCTCTCCACTGCGCCCCCTAGCGGCCCCAAACCAATATTTGTTAAACAGGTGCAATTCTTCTATACATAATTCTACAATTATCATACTGCACAAGAAAAATCAGATAAAAAGGGAAAACCATAAAGAAAAAATGCAAACCACACCCACAAAAGCGACCATGCTGGGCTGTGCTCCACGCTCAGTTCGCACAGTGCTTTCTCGGGGTGCGGATGGCTCTCTCCGCCCAAGGTTATTGGAACAGCCCACGTGATCTCATCGTTGAAGAGAGCCATCCGTCCGTCAGTATTGACCGTCATGCAGTTTTCTTTTGTTGTAATCGCTTTTTAGTTCTATTTCTTAGACTCCCTCATCCCCTTGGAAACTAAGCTCAAGTTCGGAGCGGACTCCTGCCCTGGCCGGTCAGCCGTCGCGGACCCCAGAATGGGGCGCCCTGGGCACGCGGATACAAAAGGGAGGCCGAGTCCGTTTTCAGGAGCTTACATCCCACTGGACGGATATTATCTCCGAAGCTCCGTTTCTGGAGACGGCAGTGAGCTAATCCTAGGGGCCATCGGGCCTTAGCCGGGAAAGATTTCCCAAGGATGGTAAAATTTGATTTTTATTGTCCAGAAATTGGGAGGCCGAGCCCCAACGCTGAGGCCCGCGTCCTGGAGGGCCGCCGGGCCGTGGGGAGCGGGGACGGCCGGGGCATCGCTGGCGTTCTGTCTCCCCCACACACACACACCCGGACGACTTGCAGCTGCATTTAGACAGCACGTGAAGGCCAGAAAAGAGGTTATCACCTTTGACCCTCACCTTTGACCCTCACCCTAAGGCCGGGAGCTAAGTGCTATTATTTTGCGCAGGAGAGGAAGCTGAGGGCCACTTAACTTGGAGGTTCCTGAGGCAAAAGTCCTCCAGGCTTGGCTCAGGCGCCCCTCTCCCGGCCAGTGTACCCGCGTCCTCCTGGAGACTGTTCCCTCCTGGAGGCTCTTTAGAGCGTTCCTTCCGGTATCCCCCGCACTTAGGCTAAGCGCCGGCGCCTCCCTGAATCAGTCCTAACTGATGAAAGCAGAAGAGTAAGTAACAATTTTTTATTCCGGAGCAAGAACCGCAGATCCTGCGGAGGCCGCGGGGAGACGCCCCAGGGTTACCGCCGGTGCGGAGGCCGGAGGCGGCCCACCTGCCCCTCCCACCCGAGGAAACGGCCCGGAGGGTCGGGCGTGGCTTTTAAATGTGGTTGTTGTGGGTAGAGCCCGGCACCTGGCATACACTTGGTGCTTCCTAAATGCACGTGGTGGAGTTCCTATCTAAAGTCCCCAGAGTCCGCCAGCACTAATCGAGTGCCTGAGGCCTGGCGGGGGGCCGAGCCCGCGGATCCAGGACAATCGAGATGGAACCGAGGAGAGGGGAAGAGAAATTTGGAACTCAAGGTTGTGGAAAGGTGAATGCTGAAAGCGGCCTTTGCGTGTATTTGGAGAAATAAAATCCTATTAAGACCAAAACAACAACAACAAAAAACACCTAAAAGCAACATTGAAAAAAGAATAATAATAATTTCTTGGCCGGATGCCTGCGGGGCTCTGGGGACCACCTCCCCCAGCCCCCGATTCTAGAGAGCAGGAGAATCTGCAGGTAGAGAGAACTCCGCCAGAGCCCGGGAGAAAGAAATCTGAGGCTGCACAGGAAGGTGGGGGTGGGGTGAAGTGCCGAAGGCGAGGGGCGGGGGGGTGGCGGGGGAGGGGAAGAGGAGGGGGCTAATCCTCTTTTGTAGCCTGTTATACCACGTGGGTTCAGCCTAGCGCCAGCAGCTCTTTTTTCTTGCGCAGGCGCAAAAGCCACCGCCGGCCGCCGGACTACTTTTCCCAGAAAGCACTGCCCGCGACAATTCCTCTTTTCCAGTCCCTGGACCGTTCTCCGCCAGTTACCATGGAAACTGTCACTAACTACGAATGGGGGGGCCGGAAATGTCGGAACTGGGGCCCAGGCCACCCGAGGGGGACTTCCGCTTCCTCGTTGTCCTCTTTTCCTCGCCTGGTGAGAGAGGCCGCCTCAGCCCCCCTGACCCTCCCCACCTCCCCCGGCGCTGCCGTCCCGGACCCCGCTCTCCTCCTCCGGCCTCCTCCCTTCCCTCCTTCCCCTTCTCTCCCCCTCGACCCCCTCCTCTCCTCCTCCTCCCCCCTTCTCTTTCTCCGCTTCTTCTTCCTCCCCTTCTCCCCCATCTCTCCTGTCTTCCCTCCCTCCCTTTCCCCATCCCCCTTCTCTTTTCTCCCTCTTCCCTCCCTCCCTTTCCCTCTTCTCTTCCTTTTTTCTCCTTGTTCCCTTAACTTTCCTTCCCTCTTGCTCGCTTTCCCTTTCTCTCTCCCTTCCCCCCTCCCTCTGCCTCCCCTCCTCTTCCCTTCCTTACTTTCCCACTTTCTCTCCTTCTCATCTCCCCCTTTCCTTCTTCCCTTTCTTTCCTTCTCCCCCTTCCCCCCCTCCTTTCCCTCCTCATCTCCCCCTTTCCCTCCTCTCTTTCCTTCCCCCCCTCCTTTTCCCTTCCTCATCTCCCCCTTTCCTTCTTCCCTTTCTTTCCTTCTCCCCCTTCCCCCCCTCCTTTTCCCTTCCTCATCTCCCCCTTTCCCTCCTCTCTTTCCTTCCCTCCCCTCCTTTTCCCTTCCTCATCTCCCCCTTTCCCTCCTCTTTCTTTCCTTCCCCCCCTCCTTTTCCCTTCCTCATCTCCCCCTTTCCCTCCTCTCTTTCCTTCCCCCCTCCTTTTCCCTTCCTCATCTCCCCCTTTCCCTCCTCTCTTTCCTTCCCCCCCTCCTTTTCCCTTCCTCATCTCCCCCTTTCCCTCCTCTTTCTTTCCTTCCCCCCCTCCTTTTCCCTTCCTCATCTCCCCCTTTCCCTCCTCTTTCTTTCCTTCCCTCCCCTCCTTTTCCCTTCATCTCCCCCTTTCCCTCCTCTTTCTTTCCTTCCCTCCCTCCTTTTCCCTTCATCTCCCCCTTTCCCTCCTCTTTCTTTCCTTCCCCCCCCCCTTTTCCCTTCCTCATCTCCCCCTTTCCCTCCTCTTTCTTTCCTTCCCTCCCCTCCTTTTCCCTTCATCTCCCCCTTTCCCTCCTCTTTCTTTCCTTCCCTCCCTCCTTTTCCCTTCATCTCCCCCTTTCCCTCCTCTTTCTTTCCTTCCCCCCCCTCCTTTTCCCTTCCTCATCTCCCCCTTTCCCTCCTCTTTCTTTCCTTCCCCCCCTCCTTTTCCCTTCCTCATCTCCCCCTTTCCCTCCTCTTTCTTTCCTTCCCTCCCCTCCTTTTCCCTTCATCTCCCCCTTTCCCTCCTCTTTCTTTCCTTCCCTCCCTCCTTTTCCCTTCCTCATCTCCCCCTTTCCCTCCTCTTTCTTTCCTTCCCTCCCCTCCTTTTCCCTTCCTCATCTCCCCCTTTCCCTCCTCTTTCTTTCCTTCCCTCCCCTCCTTTTCCCTTCCTCATCTCCCCCTTTCCCTCCTCTTTCTTTCCTTCCCTCCCCTCCTTTTCCCTTCCTCATCTCCCCTTTCCCTCCTCTTTCTTTCCTTCCCTCCCCTCCTTTTCCCTTCCTCATCTCCCCCTTTCCCTCCTCTTTCTTTCCTTCCCCCCCTCCTTTTCCCTTCCTCATCTCCCCCTTTCCCTCCTCTTTCTTTCCTTCCCTCCCCTCCTTTTCCCTTCCTCATCTCCCCCTTTCCCTCCTCTTTCTTTCCTTCCCTCCCCTCCTTTTCCCTTCCTCATCTCCCCCTTTCCCTCCTCTTTCTTTCCTTCCCCCCCTCCTTTTCCCTTCCTCATCTCCCCCTTTCCCTCCTCTTTCTTTCCTTCCCTCCCCTCCTTTTCCCTTCCTCATCTCCCCCTTTCCCTCCTCTTTCTTTCCTTCCCCCCCTCCTTTTCCCTTCCTCATCTCCCCCTTTCCCTCCTCTTTCTTTCCTTCCCCCCCTCCTTTTCCCTTCCTCATCTCCCCCTTTCCCTCCTCTTTCTTTCCTTCCCTCCCCTCCTTTTCCCTTCCTCATCTCCCCCTTTCCCTCCTCTTTCTTTCCTTCCCCCCCTCCTTTTCCCTTCCTCATCTCCCCCTTTCCCTCCTCTTTCTTTCCTTCCCTCCCCTCCTTTTCCCTTCCTCATCTCCCCCTTTCCCTCCTCTTTCTTTCCTTCCCCCCCTCCTTTTCCCTTCCTCATCTCCCCCTTTCCCTCCTCTTTCTTTCCTTCTCCCCCTTCCCCCCCTCCTTTTCCCTTCCTCATCTCCCCCTTTCCCTCCTCTTTCTTTTCTTCCCTCTCCTCCTTTTCCCCTCTCCTCCCCCTCCCTTTCTTTCCTCCTCCCCGCTCCCTCCTTCCTCTCTTCCTGCCCACTCCAGACTGCCCAGGCCCCCACTTCTCTTTGGGGCCATGTTCTAGAATCAGGGCCCTTTGGATGGGAGGATTCCGCGGGAGCCGGCACTCCTCAGACGACCCGGTCTCCGGCCTGCACCCAGCCTCTGAGCCCGAGCTTCAGTGGCATTTGTTCATTCATTCATTCCTTGGTTCCTTCAGTCAGTCATTTGCGGGCTGTGGTGTCCATCCCTGTTACTACCCTGGGCTACAGCTGGGCCCCGGATCCTAGAGTGGGGGGAGCGGAGGATGGTCTGGCTGTCCGGGGCACCTTCGGGCCCTTGCGGGGTGCCTTCCCTTTCCCTCGATAGCGGAGCTCCGAACCCTTGGGAGCTGGGGGGGCGGAGGGTGTTCCTCGGTAAGAACTCGGGGGCTCAGTGTTGAATCCCGGCTGTGCTACCGCTGCCCACTTAAATCTGATAGAAACATTGTGAATTCTCTGGGTTTCGGGATCTTTGTAAAATCTGAGATGAGATCATCTCAGAAATTCCTTCGAAGGCCTCCGACCCATAACCTGCTCCTCTGTAGAAGAGGGAGGTTGGCCAGTCACGTCCCTGGGGCTTGAACGCCACTTATTCTCTGCTAAGGAGCCAGCCTTCAGCTACTTGGATGCAAAGTTTGGCCTCCTCAGGCAGCAAAGACTGGCCCTTTCCCCTTCTCCTGGAAGCAGGGGAGCAAGAGTTGTGCCCCCTGTTTCTTCTGACCTCAGGCCCTGTATGGGGGGGGGTTTCCCTGGGCCCAAGGAAATGCTAGCCTCTCACTTTTGCTCTCTGCTTCCCAGCTCTGCCTCTGAGGATCTGCTCTTCCCCAAGAGGGAAGCATTCAGGAGAGAATGGTCCCTGTGATCCCATCAGCCAGGTGCCAGGTTAGTTGGATTTTCTTATTTGCTGAAATGATACCCAGATTCCCAGAGTTTGGAATCCCTTCTGGTCCATATGCCGGAAGCTAGGATGCTGGGGCCCTGGTGATGGGTGCCGGCCTCCCTCCTCGGGGGAGGGGGGCTTCCCCGGAACTGCTGGTGTCACGTCACGTTTGTTTAGTGCTTCCTGTGGGCCGGGCACCCCAAAAGGCCACACTCGAGTCCCCGCCCTCACCGAGCCCCCTCCGTAACTGGGGAGGTAACACGCAAGTATGTGAGGCAGCAGGTGGTGTCGGGGCTGGAAACTGGGCCTCGTGCCGGGAGGCCCGAGTTTTCATCCAGCCTCAGCAGAGGTTTACTGCCCATGCGACCTTGAGCCAAAAAACCTCACCTGCCTCAGGTGCTCAGCTGTAAAATGGGGATCTTCCCAGGGATGTTGTGAAGATGAAATGAGGCGATATCTTTAAAGCACTTCGCAAACCTTGAGGCAGCCTATAAGTAAGACATGTGTGTGTGTGTGTGTGTATATATATATATATATACACACACACACACACACACACACACACACACACATACGTATATATGTCTGCTTGTACTCACACGATAGATCGGAGGTCATCTCAGGAGGAAGGCACTTGTGTCCCTTTCCACCGACCCCGATTAATTTGTCCAGGAATTGAGTCCTGCGGCGTGTTCAGTACTGAGCTTGCCGCTGTGAATTCCAAAGACATATAATTGCCAGCCCAGTTTATTATGGAGGGTTCTTCCTTGAGACAAAACCAACTATTTTATTTGTATTCTTGAAGGATCTTCTAACATTGTTTGGGAACAGACATTCAAGACTTTAGAAATTCGGGGGACATGATGTGGATGTGGGTTCAGATGAAGAATGCAGGATTCTTGAAGAAAGTAGATTTTGAATGGAGAAGCATGTGGTCATTTGGGGAAGGAAGGAATTAAGCCGTTATTTGTGAAATCTGGTGAATAGTTTCTAACGTACTGTCCCGTGGAAGGTAGGCCACGTCGGGGGAACGCTACACAGTGCATCGGGATGAGTACCATTCTGTTAAGCCACGAGCGACATTCTCAAGTGACTTGTTTCTGCCCTTAAGTAGTGAACGAATCTTTGGCCTGGGCATGGGAAACAAATGCTACACGTGGAGAAAAGAGGAAAGGCTAAATTTTAGGGGCAGATTAGAGGGTTGAGCTGAAGGTCTATGGGGCCTTTCACTTAAGGTAAACAAGAAATTCTCTATAGGACTGTGGCTGAGAATGAAATTTCTGTGCAATAAAAAGGCCCTGAAAGAAAAAAAGGTGAAGAAAGGATGCAGTGGGCCTAGAAAGTGCAGCGGAAACACGCCTCTGGTGGAAGGGGAGTTGGCCATTTAAGAAAGAACAAAGTGGACTGTTGTGCTGGAGTTTTATTTAGGGTTAAAATGAGTGAGTTTCAATAGCCAGTTTCTCTGGAGCCTTGAGTAGGTGCCGCTTCACGGAAGGCTCTGCTGTACATGGTTGAGAATTTTCTTACCTTAGTATGGTTTCTCATGTAGCCTTATTCAGAGCCACTAGGATTACTACAATAGTCTTCTTCCTGCCTTTCAATTCCCTGTTTTCTTTCCCTATTCTATGCCTATTCTGTTTATCCATCCATCCATCCATCCCTCAATTTCTCCATCCCTCCCTCCCTCCATCCCACCATTACCAGGTTCAGCTTCCTTATGCAGACCTTGCTCTGTGAAAGGGACTTCAGCGACTCCCTGTTCACTCGTACCTCAGAGTTTGGACAGCTTTCTTGCGCGTACTAGAGCCACAACCTGATGTCATCCCATCCCCGCTTCCTTTCCTGGTCTTATCTCCAGGAATGTTCCTTTGTGCTGTAGAACTGGGGGGGAGTGTGTACAGCAATGGGGACCACTCCCTAACTTGGTTTTCATTGTAACATTACTGTATCTGTTTCTTTGGTTAAATATTGGGCTGGTTCTGCAAGGGGAGGGGTTCCCCCTGGAAAAAAGGAAGGAGACAGAGGGAGAGAGACGAGGAGACGGTGACGGCAGATCCTGGAAAGTGGGATAATGATGGACCAGGCTCCCAAATGAGGTCATATCGGTGAGGTGCTGGCTCACCCTTGGCGCCTGGGAAATGCTTCTGCCCCCTTGCTCCCATTTCTATGCCGGGGCTCCCTCCTCCTGCCCTTCACTCCCTGGCTTCAGGCCTCCAGCCTCTTTTCCTGGGATTCTCTCGGCCTGTTTGCTGGGACCCGTCTCCTGTTCGGAAGCTGTCAGGAGCTCCCTGTGCCTTCCAAAATAAAACAAAAACTTCTCCACTTGGCATCAGTCACTTTGTGACTTTTTTTTTTTTTTTTCCTTCCCATTGCCTCTTCTTTCTAAGATGGAGTTTCTCCATAGCCTTCCCTCTTCATCCAAGGCCCAGGCATCTCGGGTCTCTTCGGGCTCGCTCTCTTCTCATTGTGGCGACTTTCCTGCCCCCCCCCCATTGCATTCAGATTCCTCATACAGCGAGAGTTCCCTTTTCTTTTCTTCTCTAGCACCCTGCACAGTGGTTCTTTCCTCCTGCCTTTGACTAGTGTTCGATCTTAGGCAAGTCTCTTGGCCTTGTGAGGCCCAAGTCCTGGAGGAGAGGTAAAGAAAGGAAAGAAAGGAAAAGCTAAAATAGAATGGAGAGCCCTGGGCCAGGCACCAGCAGTAACCCGCCCTTCCCTCTGGCTCCATGGATGCATTTGTTTTTGCATTGTAGAAATGGATCCCTCCTCCCTAGATTTCTGTTATAACAAATATTAAAGTGGGGAAAGGGGAGCTAGAACTAACCAGAACGGTCAGAGTACCAGGTCTGGAGTCGGGAAGATCTGAGTTCAGGTTCTGTTGGACAGAGTTCAAACTCTGGGCAAGTCACCTCATCCTGTTTGCCTGGTTTCCTCATCTGACAAATGAGCTGGAGAATGGAATGGAGCTGGAAATCCTCCTTCCCACCTTCCCCGAAAAGGGGATCATGGAGGGTCCGACGTGATTGCAACGGGCTGAACAACAAAAATCTGAGCCACCCAGAAGCCGTGCAGCAGCTCCCCAAACTCCACCTTTGCATTTAAGGGGGAGAGCTGCATTTTCTCACTTCTCTGGGACCAAGCTCAGGCATTCTAAGTTGTCAGCATTCTGTTTAGCTTGTTTTTTGTCCTTTCTACAGTTATCCCTTCCATCTCGAGGGGGTTGGGGCGTGGCGTCTCTGTGATCTGAAAAATCCATGTAAAATTTTTTGACCCTTCCTTCATACCAGAGAAGAAGTCTGAATGATTATGGTATTAAAAGATAAAATATGTTGATGTGATATCATACTATGCTTATATGTTATGCATTTCTGAATTTTAGAACGCTTCCTGTGTTGTTAGCTGGCATTTATGTGTAGTCTGTGTCTTTTGCAAAACTCCCTCCAAATTTCCTTATGTTGATCCATGATATATCAGAAGCATGATGAGGAAAGTCCCGACGTGGAAGAGAGAACTTACATTGTGTTTTTCTGCATCTGTCCGTGTGCTTTTCCCATCCTTCTTTGATTTCTTCACTCATCATTATGTCACAGGGATATTCCATTAGAGCCAGGTACCAGATGGTGTGGTCAGCCATTTTCCATTTGATGTGCATACGGATGATTTTGTCTTTTGGTACCACCAGAAACCTTGCTACGGTTCTTTTGGTGTCTGTAACTGTCTTGGGGCATGTACTGGGATCCCTGCTGCAAAGATGAGGGACTTCTGTGGAATTCCAAACCACTCCCAGAGTGGCGATCTCAATGCAGACCTTCAGCCGCAGGTACTGGTGAGCTGATTCTCCCCCAGCTTACTGACATCGACCATTTTGGCTCGATGCCATTTTTGCCACTTTGCTCAGAATTAATTTGAGTTGTACAGCTGTTACCATTCGCAATTAAGAGCCTTTTTTTAGTGGTTAGTAGTTAGGCATTTGTCATTTGAGAATTGTGTCCCTCTGCTTTAACCCTGTGGAGGAACTTTTTAGAAGGTGTTCATGGGGCTGATGAGCACATGAGTATTTATCTCCATCCCTTGGGCAGAACAGCCTGATGTTTAAAGGAAATTTGTTAGTTTGCAGTGAGAGGAAGAATTGCTTATTGACCCAGAGAGCAGTCTGTAGTCAGATGAAGGACTTCCCTTTCCCTCATAGCGTGGCAAGGATAAGGACCTGCCTCCCTACAGTTCACTGAGCATTTATCAAGTAGTTATTACTCCACTCCAGAAAGGATGCTATATTTAGGGATAGAGAGAGAAAAAGGAAGAGTCCCTGCTTTCAAAGAGCTTAGATTTTACCGAGAAAACAGCTCAGGAGCTCTCAACCTATGTCCAAGAATGCTGGCTCTTGGTTTTAGATAGTATAGAAACAAATGTGTGTCTCATTTTTATTTTCTTTGATGGAATTTTCTATTTCTATGATTTGTTTATAGATCAAAATTATTTAGATTTGTTATTGTTTCCAGTTAATTTTTAATCTTTTCTTCAAAAGTTTTTAATGTAATTTTTATTGAATTATCAGTTAAAAATATAGTTAACATTTATGCTTTTTTTTTTTGCATTTGTTTGTAAGGTTTTTATCGTTCTAGTACATGGAGAAGGGAAGTGAATAAGCATTTATATTGCGTCTACTATGCACCAGACCCTATGCTATAAATGTTATTTCCTACAAATATTATTTCATCTGATCTTCACAATCACTTTGGAAAGTAGGTACAATTATTACCATTTTAAAAGTTGAGGAAACTGAGGCAAAGAGAAGTTAAGCAACATGTCCAGGATCATACAGTTAGAATAGGTGTCTGAAGCTGGATTTGAACTTGGGTCTTTCAGATTTCAGGTCCAGCACTCTCTCTACTATGCTATCATTTGCATCAACTGGTCAGTTTTGGTAAAGGTTCCATGCCCAGCTGAGAACAAGCATATTCCTTTCTGATCTCATTCTGTAATTTCCAGAAATCTATCATATACAACTTTTCAAAAAAATGGGCTCAAGCCCTTAACTTCTTTTTTGTTCTTTCCCCCCCCCTTATATTTGTCTAAGTCTGAAAGAGTTATGTTGCGATCCCCCAACTATTACAATTTTACTGTCCATTTCTCCTTATAAATTTACTTTTTGTGTGTAGATGCTATTTTTTGGTGCATATTTAGGATCATTGATTTACAGATTTGTAGTTAGAAGAAACTTTAAAAGCCAAGTAAGACTAAGTGACTTACTCAGAAGGGTAAATGCCTTTGGCAGGTTTTGAATGCAGGACTTCCTGAATAATAAGCGTAATGTATTTTGCTTATTTGTGTTTCTTGATCCTATTCTTGAAACATGCCTTGTCTGGGATTATGATTGTTGCCCCTGCTTTTTTGAGTTCATGTGAAACAAAAGTTTTGCTTCAGCTACTTATTTACCTCTGTGTGAATCTTTATTTTGCAACCATATTTTCAAATGTCTATTGTTGCAGTCTGCTTTCTAAACCATTTTGCTATCCTTGTTCATTTTTTTTGCGTGAGTTCATATCATTCATATTAATAGTTATAATTTAGTAACTATTTTCTATCTTTCTATACTTTTCCTTTTCTTTGACCTCTCTAGCCCTTTCTCTTTACAACACAGAATATGGGGGGGAAAAGGGATATGATAAAATTTTATAGTGTATAATTAAAATTATCTGATCCTACTCTTCTGCCCTTCATCTCTGTGCCTAGACTAGATCCTGATCACTGGTTCTTCTGTTTATTTTTTTTTTAAAGTTTGATCATTTTCCTTTCTAAGATTAAACTTGTTTTGTTTTGGACTATTTCTAGCCTTCCTCTTAAATTTCCCCCTTCACTTCTTTACTTATTTCCCCACTATATTTCTTTACCAAAATATGTCTTTGTATGTTCAATTCTGCTTTGCTTTGCTTAGTTTAGAGAACAATTAGATTCATGAGATGCCTTCTTTCCCCATCCCTTTCTCCCAAGTTTGTCTTCCTTGTCAGCCGGTTCTGAGAAATAACAAGTCCTGCTTCCTTCATCGGTCTTTAATATATTCCTTTTCTTCCTCTCTTTTCTTTCCTCTCTTAGAACCAACATTTTAAACAGTATGTCCTCAGGCCTTCTTTTTTTTATTTTCTGCACTCCTCTGCAATACTAGAAATTAGTGGTATTCTGAAGAGACACTTGTCACGTTTCCCATTCTTAGAACGTCAGCACTTCACTGTAATTTAGCCCTTTCCCATTGCTTACATGTATTTATCTTTTTAGGTTTCTCTTTGTTTTTCAGAGATTCTACTAAGATCTTGTCTTTTGATTAGGAATCCTTCAAAGTCTTCTGTTCTGTTAAAGATCTCTTTTGTTTTTAACCTGTCAGATTATGCTCAGCTTTGAAAGGTAAGTTATTCTTGTTGTGGTAGGGCACGCCTGGGACAAGTCGCTCTCTTAGTTCAGGTTCAAGGTTGGAGAAAAGTAAGATACTTGAACATCATGTACTAACCAGAAGACTGATTCAGCCATTGTGCAGAAAGGACGCTCAGTAGGGTTGGAGGACTTGATTAGATGCTTATGCAGAAATGAGCCTGGTCAGCAGGGTGGGCCATGGGGGGCCTGGCCTGCCCTGATTAGGAAGCCTGGGGACTGGCCCTGGGCAGGGCTTGGTGAGCTGGCTGATCCAGGGACAGGGAGCCCCTCTGTGTGGGGTTCTCTGTAGGTATAGCTCCGGCCACTGAGAGAGCTTTAGGAATCATTGCACTGACTAGGGAACCTTTCTGGGAGCTCTGAGCTTGTGAGATGCTTGGGAAGGGCAGTTCTAGAGCGGGAAAACAACACTGAAACAAGCACCTGTTCCCCCGACGGCTCCTAGACAGTCTTGCCTTCTAAAGGGGAGATGGGACAGGAGCAGGAGGAGCCTGAGGGGGCCTGACTGGAAGTGACTGTGGTTGGGCCCATGTGACTGGTGCGGGCCCCTCTGTGTGGTTCACAGGTGTTTCCTAATGTAAAGTGGCCCTGAGGAAAGCCCAAGGAGCATGGGGGCCCAGTAGCCATGGTGACATATCAGCAGAGTCACCAGCTGTGCAAGGGAGCCGGGAGGGCGGCCAGTCCTAATGCTGGCGCTGATCTTGATTTGGGGGAGGGGGGGAAGAAGAGAGAGGAAAAGGAGGAAGAGGGGAAAGAGGAAGAAGATGGTGATGGTAATACTGATGGAGAAGGAGGAAGATGGTGATATTAATGAAGGAAGAGGAAGAGGAGGAGGATGGTGATGGTGATAGAGGAGGAGGATGGTGATGGTGATAGAGGAGGAGGATGGTGATATATTAATGGAGGAGGAGGAGGAGGATACTGATGGAGGAAGAGGAGGAGGATGGTGATGGTGATAGAAGAGGAGGATGGTGATATATTAATGGAGGAGGAGGAGGAGGATACTGATGGAGGAAGAGGAGGAGGATGGTGATGGTGATAGAGGAGGAGGATGGTGATATATTAATGGAGAAGGAGGAGGAGGATGGTGATACTGATGGAGGAAGAGGAGGAGGAGGAGGAGGGTGATGGTGATATGACAGTGATGATACTAGCTCACATTTACATAGTGCCTCTTATTTGGCAGACACTGGGCTGTGCTTTTCAAGCATTCTCTCACTTAATTCTCACAGCAACCCTGGGAAGTAGGTGCTAGCCATAGCTTTATTACTATATTACTATATATTATACTATATGCTATATATATTCTACTACATACTAATTATTGGTATATTACTATAAAGTACCTGAGGCTGGTGATTCCATGACCTGCACAAGGTCACAGGGCTAATTAGTCTAAAGTGCTCGTAGCTCCGTTGCCACCTTGCTGCCTCTGCACTGTGACCCCTGCCCTCAGCCCACCTGTGGTAGAGTGGGCCCACAGCCTACAACCTCTGTCTGAGGGACTTTCTCCTTCCTTCCCAGGGGTGGGGGGGGGGGGGGCCTACGTAAGCCCTTTTCCTTTTCTTGATCCAGGAATTCAAGATCTCCACAGTCATCCAGGTGATCCTCTTTCTTCGGGAAACGTCATTGTAATTATGCCACAGCAGTTTCACCTCCCTGGTTCTCTTAGAAAGCAGACATTTCCTAACAGAATCACTTTCTCGGCCCCCCAAGACCAAGAGTTTACTTGAATAATCTTAAAGGACATTTTCTAGTTAAGGGGGATCAGAACTTTTTTTCTCCTCTCAGGAGTTAGAGAGCCATTTGAGGGAGTAAGAACTTAATGGCTCAGATGAATGTTTTGGGAATAGAAAAAGGAAGGATCAGAGGTCAGCTAGAACTCTGACCAAAAGTAGTCTCTCCTTATCAGGTAAATCTTCCTGGAAGCTGGATCTAAGAAGATGCTGGACTGGAAAATTCTCCTTCCTAAGTTGACATTGATTTACTTCAGACATATCTCTATTAAATGTGAGCTTTTTTAAGGCCGAGGCTATGTTTTTGCCTTTATTTATAACCCCCTATCTGATCCGCAGGGCGAGGAGTAGCAACTCCATCTTTATAAGGGGGCAGCCCTTAGCATAGTGTCAGGCATAAATGTATTTAATTAACATTTATCATCTGACCAAGGGCCTTGCTTTAGTGCTTCAAAGGCTGTAGCCTATTCCTCTTCCCTGACCTCCACAAAAGGGACAGATTTATGGATAGATCAGTACATGAGGGTTATCGGGATACTCAGTTGAACACTGTAAATTCTAGAAATCCCAGAGATTCCAGTAATTCTCTGAGTTTCCTTAAAGATTGTAGAGAAGTACCAGCAACTTGTTCTGGACTGTTTAGAACCTTTTGTAATCCACCCATTATACTCCCTCAAATCTGGCTGACCTGGATCTTAGATTTTTTATTTTTTTAGGTGACTGCCCACTCCTGTCCCTTCTGTGGGCCACCATTTGATGGAGGATCTTTGCTGTTTTAGTCTGGTCTGGTCAGCATTATGTCATCAATGTAGTGGTGGACATCAGTGCACTGAAAGTCTCTGTCCACCTTGTTTTGGCTGTGTTGATGGCAACAAAATTGGTATTAGGGTTCTCTTCAGCTACTTGCTATTTAAATTTAATTGAGCTTAATTCTTAAAGGCAAAGGAACTTCTCTTGAAACTTGATTGGGCGGTAGAGGAAGGAAAGAAGGGTGGCTGATACTCAAACGCAGGTGCTGTCAGAACTGCCTGGTGGCTTCAGACTATGTTGAGGCTGTTTTTAAGGTGCGTAAGAGGCCCAACTCCATGGAGTTAGAGGGCCTTCCAAATTGGACAGTTACCCCACGGATGCTGGAGTTGCTGCTACTCCTTGCCCTGCGGACCAGATTTATTCTGCTTTTAGACCTGAACTATCAGTGAATTGACTCGGCCTGCTGCACAGGTAGAGTTCAGCCAGACTTGGGGTAATGGAGGTACACTCCACTCCTTTCCAGATAAAAACAAGCTGCCGCTGGCCAGAGAACTCCTTAATTCCGACTTTGCACTGGGTTACCTGGTCCACCATATCGACAAGATCAGGGATGTCTGACCTGAGACAACATTATTCACCTTTTAGTAGTCCGCTGTCAGTTGCCAGGAATGCACGTTTCCCCTGATGGTCCATTTCTTAAAACCTTAGGGTAATTGGGGCACATCTTGGTGTGCGGTGCCAAAGGACCGCTTTTATCCAGATGGGAAAGCCTTTGGCTTGTGTGGTGTGGAAGAACCCTTACCCTGCTTGAGACAAATTTACCTGCATCCTAGGCTGGGACTGGATTTTATCAAGTTCCTATTCTAAGTGCCAGACCCAAAGATCCCTCTGGGAAAGGCTTTCATTCCCTCTGGCCCAGGTTCTGGCCCTGACTCTTCAGCTGAATCTAATTATAAGTATGTGGGGGTCGTGTTGGGAAGGGCTAATACAGTGACAAACACCCATTTCTCTTGGGAATTTCATCTCCCTTGCAGACTCCAACTGGGGACCCGACTACAATGGGAACTCATCTACATGGGGCCAGGTAAATGCAACACCTTAGCCAGTTGTCATCTAGTTGATCTCACTGAGTAAGTCTTTTTGTAATATTTTTATCATCATGGAACTGCAAAAAGGATCTCTAAGTTAGCTCCATTAGGTCATACTTGCATTAGTCATTTTTCTTTCTTTTTTTTTTTTTAAGGTTAATAGTATTTTGTTTTTTCCAATTAACATGTGAAGAATTAACATTCATTTTTTTGAAAGATTTTGAGTTCCAAATTTTTCTCCCTCCCTTCCCCCTTCTCCCTTCCCCAAGATGACAAGCAGTCTTATGTAGGTTATTAATGTGCAATCATGTAAAATATTTTCACATTAGTCATGCTGTGAAAGAAGAAACAAAACAAAATAAAAAATCCTCATGGATTTTTCAATAGAATGCTGCAGTCTGCATCAGATTCTTGTCGGTTCTCTGGATGCGGCTAACGTAACATTTTCCATCATTAAATTTTGGAATTTCTTGGATCACTATATTGCTGAGAAGTTAATCATCATTGATTGAGGCACAATGTTATTGTTGCTGTGTACGGCAATCTCCTGGCTCTGCTCCCTTCATTCAGCATCACTTCATGGAAGCTTTCCAAGTTTCTCAGAAGAGTGCCTGCAAATCATTTCCTATAGCACAAGGATACACAAGGGTACCGTTGCATTCGGATACCACAACATATCCCACCAGTCCCCCCAGGATGGGATCCCCTCCATTTCCAGTAAGAATTGGCCAAAACAAAAAGACAAGCTCCTTATCCTTCCCAAATCATCCAAATCCCAGTTCTTCTCGATGTCCTTGTTGCTTAGCGATACCATCCTTCACCTCCCGCTCCGCGTTTAAAGCTTTGTGTTATCTTTAACTTGTTCTATCACCTCATATTCAGAGAATTCCCAAAACTCGTTTATTTTTTCATCCACTTCTCCGAGCATCTGGACTCTTGTCATTCGAATCGTCTCCTCACTAAACCCTCCTCACTCCGTCCACGCACGGCCACATTGGGCTGCTGCAGAGAAATTGTTTCTATCGCTCTTCTGCACAAACCCTTTCGGTCACTGTCCGGGGCCACCGAAGCTCCTTCCCTCCTTTCACGTGGCCTGCTCGGGTCCGGTACTGCCGAGCAGAGCAGTCTCGTAAGCTCATGAACCCCTTCTCAGGGTCTACATCCAGTATATGGAATTACAAAGGAAACCAACTCCGTGGCAGCAGTTCTCAAAATATTAAGAAAATGTACATACGCCCAGGTTAAGAAGTCCTGCTGTTAAATTCATGAGAACTCGCTGTCCTTTATGCGCCTAGTTCTGTGTTTTGTCACCTGGTTTCCCTGCTCCCCACCATGCCTTTCTATCCAGCCTTTAAAACTTAAAACGCGGCCCCCTATAATGAACTCTACTTCCTCCTAATTGACATCTTAGCAGTTGGGAAAGAGGTCATTTAAAACTTATTGCGCCTTCACTGTGCGCTCGCTAGGCTGAGTGTTCCCACAAATAAAAGGTCCCGCCTTGGAGGACTTCACACTCCCGCAGGAGATGGCGGCGCCCCCGGGGGTCCTGCACGGTGGCCACGGACAACGACGGGGACTTAGCGGGAAGAGCGGATACTTAGGGAGTCGGAGACAGCGGGAATGAAGGGACGGGATGCGAGACGCTCGGGGTCGGTTATTGGAAGCCGGGGCGCCCGGGGCTGGAGGCAGCCAGGATTAGCTTCCCAAGCTCGGGCCTTAGTAGCGGATGCGGCTAGACTTCGGTGACGACCGGCCCTCCCGGCTCCTTCCGCCAGAGCTTTGGAAAGGCTTAGGGACGCGCGGTTGTATTTCAGCTCCAGGCGAAAGGCAGTGTCTGCGGGGAGTTCCGCCTGTCTCCCCACTCCTGAAACAGCGGCGGGAGTTGACTCGCTCTAAACGACAGATTGCCTTCCGTTTATCCCCAAACTAGCGTTTCCCAGACCAAAGCATGAGGAACTGATTTCATTAGAAGAGTTAACCTTGGACGGAATAGAGTCCCCAGAAAGGGAAAGGGGAAGCCAGGTCCAGGATGCCACATGGGGTTACGGGAGGCAGGAAGTCGTGGTTTCAAACTCTTTTTGCACCAGCTGTTCCTTAAAAGGTTTATTCTGAATTTCTGAAAGGCCGGGTCCTGCTCCGGGGCGGTACAGAAGCCCCCCCAGAGTCTCACAATGGCTTTTTGAGGGTATTCCCCCCCCACCGTGTCAGTAGGGTGGGGGCGCGAGCGTCTTCTCAGCCCGGGGCTGTCTTTCGTTGGAGTTGCTGCTGGCAGCGCCTCCTGCTGCCTGCTACCCGCCTCTCCCTGCGGACCACCGAGCCGAGTCCATGACGTATTAGCCGAGGCTGGAAATGGCCGTGCCGGAATTGTCGTCAATCGCCCACTGGGGCCCATCCCTAAAACTGCATGAGATACGCCCCCTCGCGGTTTTCGGGCTCTTCTCGCGCATGCGTACAAAGAACTTCCGGGGAACCAAGCAGAGAAGCGACTAGAATGGGCGTATGGCGACACGTCACACGCATTTCGGAAGACGCAGCCATAGCCTTGCTACGTCAAGCCGTCAAGCCACGTGGCTTGACGTAGGAAGGCGAGAAGCAGAAGCTTTTGCCTCTGGGAATTGAAGTCTCTTCAGGGGGCGAAGTGGAGGGAAAAACGAGATCATTTTTCCTAACGGCTCATTCGGTTTTAGCTTCTTCTAAGTGAAAGCCAGCACAGCGTCTGATCTTCATGGAGATCTACGCCTTATCGCGAGGGCAGAGGCCCAGTCCTTATTCTCGCCTAATCTCAGAGAGTTAACCCAAATTCTCGTGAAATGTTGGGGTCAGAGACCATATTTCTCACCTTGGCTCGGCCCGACCCAAACTTTTCCCCGGATGTTGACGGAGCAGTTGCCCGCACCCCTCCCCGTTACCATCTAAAGCTTCCTACCACGCGGTAGGAATAAAAGCCGCGTTCTTACCTGCGGCAGTCTAGCACCTCTAGAACCCTCCTTTACCACTGACTAGTGTCTGATTCAAGGTTCTCGTCTTTCACTGAATCGCCCTTCTTCCACCTCACGTGGTTTGGATCCAGTTCTGCCCCAAATGCCATAAAATAAACTGAGTCCGGAGTTCGTAGTTTGAAATTGGGATGAAAGTAGGACGGAGAGTAATTAACAAAAAGGCACTTCCTTCCACCCAAGGCCACTCAGCAAAAAGCACAGGCTTGACGTGAGTGGGGCGGGCCCCTGGGGGCTCTTCCCTGGCCGGGGTCTCGCGGCCGTGGGCCTGGTCTGGCGCGTCCTCGGGTGACCAGCAGGCCCCTGTGGCGGGGCACCCAGCCCTGCCTGTGGCTGTGAGCCACTCTCTGCGGTAGATGTGGAAAGCTTGTGTCCTGGGGGGCGCTTTGTTCTGAAGCTTGGCGGAGGGATTTTTATTTAGCACATTCCTAAATGTAACGTGACTGGCGTATCACTTCTATTTCCGCAGTGCCTTCTGGTTCCCTTAGTTTTAGGCAATTGTCTTCAGTAATTTCTTGAAACTATCATGGCCAGGGTTGGGGTTGTCGTTTGTTTTGGTCTCTCCCCCCTCCGACGCCCCCCAGGGATTTAGTGGTTCTTCGTTTAGCTCTTGTTTTCCAATTTTTGATTATTTTTGATTGTAGAGACCTTACGTTTCCTTCTGCCTTTTCTACTCATTTTACCTTGTTCTACTATTTCTCATTGTCCAGTAAAATTGAATTTTTTCGCTCTTTTCTTAGAATTTTTCAGGGTGTCTGCTACTTTTATAAGAATTTCTATCTGTCCTAATTCTCTTTCTAGGTTTTTTTCCCCTCCTCCAGATCTTTTATTTAATTTTGTGTTTCTTGCATCCTTTCTCCCTTGGATTCTTGTCGTCCGTGTGCCCAAGCTATTCATTTCTCTTAGATGCTACTTTTCTTTTTTAAATTGTATTTTGTGTTTTCTCCTGGTAATTTATATCACTAGCTTCATTTTCTGATTAGATCTTTGTGCTTGGATCAGAGTCTTCTCATCCATATTTCTGGAGTCTTAGGTGCACTTATGGCTGTGAATTGTGATACTGTAAGACCATTTTGGGGACTGGTTGTTGGGGATTATGGCCTTCCTACTTTTTTTTTAAATAATTTGAAGAGAGCTAAATGACTTTATTATAGGTGTGGCTTTTGTGAGTAAATTTGTTGATGCTGGAAGAAACCAATACCAGAAGCAGAACATGTAGGAATCAGTGAGAGTTTGTTGAGTTCATCAGCAAAGGAGATTCATTTAGTGGTGTCCTAGAGATTTCCTGGAAGAACGAAAAGATAAGATACATAGGTTTTCATTAAGAAAGAAGTAGATTAAGTACTTCTTGATTGTACAGCTCTTCTTCCTAGGGGTTTAGGGATAGGATTGGGAACGTATAATAGGAAAGGTTCTTTTTTAGGTGGACAGTTTCTTGTTATCCACCCTAAACGATGGGGCTGTTCTGAATACTTACTGTTTCAGCAAAAAAGGAAGGCTGCAGACAGGACTCTCCCAGCAACCTAGACAGGGTCAGGAACAAAGCGGAGAACTACAGACAAAATGGAGTCGCTTTGGTTTTCTTGGCTACCTGCAGTTTTTACCTGGGTCCAAAACTAAGAGTGAAGGAGGATCGGGATCCGCTTGGAGCTTACTTGGGGAGACAAGTGTTTTTTGGGTAGGACACAATTTGCTCCAATATGTACTCCATTCCGTACAGAGCTGCGGCGTATTCCATATTCCCGAAGTAGCTGAGCATTCTGAGAGCCACTCCTTATAAATATGACCACCCAGAGACAGCTATTCTCCTCCCTGTTTCCAGGTGGGAAAAGTGTGTGTGCCCCCACGGATAAGCTTCATGAGCTCCGCTGTTCTGTCCCTGTGGGGGTTCTTTGTTCCGGTACCGTCCCAGAGCAGATCCCCGAAGATTAGGAAAGATGAATTTGTTGTTTGAGGCCGTACTAATCCACATAATACACAGATAATCTTACTCCGGTTTTCTGCAACTTAGCACATCTTTTTCCTGATAAGAGAAAATAGTAATACTGCCGTGTGATGCAAAGTAACCTCTCTGTACATGGTCCCATGTGATCATCCCAGCCATCTAGCTCTGATCCCCATTTTACAGATGAATAAAGCGAGGCTTGGAGAGGCTGAGAGAGTTGCCTAAAGCTCGCGTCAGGTGATGTTTGGACCCACTTCGGCTTTATCCATTTATCCCCGAAGTGAGGTGGCAGACTGGATGGAATGCCGCTTGGGAGGGGCTGAGGGGCGCTTGACCTCTTTTGATCTCAGTTTTTTCATCTGTAAAGCGGGGATAATGGCGTCGCCTCTCCGGCTGTTGGGAGGACCAGGTGGAAGGTCTGACCCTAGCTGCATGCTGCTGTGAGGAGGGGTGCAGACTGGCATTCCCAGGTAACGGTACAAAACGCTTTCCCGCATCGTTTTCCTCGAGCAGGGCCTCCAGCTTCCCAGCCAGATGCGGCCTTCCAGTTGAAGAGGGGAGAAGCGCCATGGACGCCAAGCAGAAAAGACTCCAGCGACACCTGTCGGGGTGAGTAGTTTGCAGCAGGCCTCGGGCGGTCGCCGCTGAGCCCGCGCGGTAGGGGGCGGCCTTTGGCGGAAGGGCGCCAGGAGCCTCGCAGGGCGCGGCCTCGCGCTCTCTGCTCCTCCCCACCTGCACAAGCCGCCCCTTCAGAGCCCTAGGTCCAAAGGAGGTTAGAAGGAGGGGTTTGGGACGCGGGAGGGGCGGGAGGTGGAGGAGGAGGTTTGGAGGGGCCTCGGCGGAGCCCCCAGAGGAGGAGGGAGCGCCCCCCCCCCCCCCCCGTGAGGCACGCGGAGGGAGCCGAGGCGGCCGCGGGGCGAGCGCCGGGCCTGGCGGAGCCGGACCGCCGAGCACGAGGGTTGGGCGGAGGCCCGGGGAGGCCTCTGCGGCCCGGGTTACAGGCGCGGCCTGCACCGAAGGTCGGGGGCCTTTTCGCTTGAAGGGGCCACACAGGTAAGAGTGTGCTGCTGTGCCTGGAGAGGCCTCCTGCCCTAAGCGCCCAAAGGCTAAGGCGAGGCTGATCCTTCCCCTTTGCGCCCGTCCTAGTTGTGGCGGAGACCAAGTTGTCTGGACTTGTGCTCCTTCTTCCTGGAACTGCCCTCAAACAAGGCGGAGCCTCGTGGGCGAGGGGTTGGCTGGTCTCTTTCAGAGTTTTCCCCAGAAGCGGTGCTCCCTTTTCTCCTGGAGCAGGATGAGTGCTCCCCAGCACAGGTGCCTTGTGGCATCTCCATGTGCAGAGGATCTTTCCCCGGGGGCGGTACTCCTCCCTCCACTTAAATGACACCCCGCCCCCCCTTCAGTCTCCCCCCTCATTCGTTCTCTTGAGCGCCGTCTTCTTTCCGAGAGGCCCGGAACCATTGTTCCCTGGACTTTGAGCGTTTGACTTGTTAGACTACATCACCTAGGCCTCTCTAGCGCCCTCTTGCCCTCCCCCTTGGATGCCCCCTCCCGTTCAGTAGTTTACGCGGTTTTGTCCGCGCCCTCCGGTGGGAGCCCTGCCGTCGCCATGTCGTCATCCGGCGGCGTCCTTACGGCTCCGCCTACGTTTCTGTTGCTTGGCTCACCCAGGAAGGGAATGGCTTCTGGGGCCTCTTTATTCCCTCCAAGAACGTTTTGAGCGTTTTTCAGAGAACAGGCTTCCCTCCTGTGTGTTTTGATGGGCGCACGATAGTCTTGCGCTATTCATTTCCTTTTCTGCAGATAGGAAAACCTTTCTCCCAGTTGCTTATGATTTCTCTGCCATTGGAATTGTTTCCTATTCGGCCCCCCTTTGGGACGTCCTCTCTTGCCTTGCAGCTTGCTTGTGCCCATCCTCCTGTCCTAAATCCCGCCTTTTCTTTGCTGTTTTCCTGTTGTTTAATCTACTTCTTGGCCAATATGGTGGTGATGGTGGTAGTGATAATAGCAGCATTTATCTAGTGCTTTAACATTTGCAAAGGGCTCCGCGGGGTAGCTCATGGTTCTCACAGTGGTTCTGGGAGGTAGCTGCAATGATTACCCCCTTTTTAGTTGAGAAATCTGAGGCAGACTTGCCCAGGGTTACCGGGAAAGCCAGAAGCTGAACTGAATTTTTCTGTCTGGCGTGGGAGCTCAGAGTCATTTTAAGTTGCGTTTCTCTGATTATGAGTGACTTGGAGCATTTTTTCACATGGTTTATTTATCTTGAATTAGACCTTTATGAAAGAAATTTTTTGCATGTATTTTTCAGTTAACTATTTCCCTTCTAATTTTAGACTTTAGAATTGGGGGGTATTTAGATGGCACGGTAGGTAAAACACGAGTCTTGGGGTCAGGAGGACCTGAGTTCAAAATACCTCAGACACTTAATACTTTTTATCTGTGTGACCCTGGGCAAATCATTGAACTCCAGTTACCTCGCCAAAAATAATAATAATGACGATTTTTTTAAAATTACATTGGTTTTGTTTGTGCAAAATCTTAATTTTATATAATCAGTCAGAATTTTCCATTTTATATTCTCTGATTCTCTCTCCTTTGTTTGGTCATGAACTCTTTTCCTAGCCATGAAAATTTCTTCTTTGTTCCTCTGATTTGTTTAGGAGCTGACTTTTTATCCAAGTCATGAACCTGGTATGTTCTAAGAGGTCTTGGTCCAAAGCTAATGTGTGGGATGCAGAAGTTCTGCTGAACTTTTTCTTTTTCCTTGGGAGAGAAGGCAGAGTAAAAAAAGTTACTATAAAAAAGTTTCCTTTTTCCCCAAGACAGAGTACAGCAGAGAGTGATCCTTTTTTTCTTTCTTTCAGAATTCCTTAGTCAGGAGAGCAGCTGTGAAATACTGGAGTCGCCTCCAAGACAGGGCATTCTCTGGACAAATCATCCAAGGAAAGAGCTGAGACATGTCCTTGGGCATTACAGTTTGGGAGAAGCTTGGGAGTGGGATGTCAGAGTAGAGCAAAAGAAGTTCAACCAGGAAAAAGGATCCAGGCAAGAGTCAGTCATGGGCAGGAAAACTTCTGAGTTTAGTGCCCACGAATGTAATATGTTTGGAAGAAGTTTCAGTTTGAAGTCAATCCTTTTTCCACAACAGGGTGTTCCCGTGAGAAAAATATCTACAGGAATGTGGCAAAGATGAAAAGAACTTTAAAAGTCTTTAGAACCAAGTAAACGTGACAGTTTTTTTTTTTTCCCCAGGAGGAAGATTCGTAAATGTAATTTAAGCAGGAAGTCAGTCAGTTATTCTTCAGAGCACCTTATTCAGTTGCATAGAATGAGTGCCATATGGCTATAATAAATCTGGTAAGCTCTTCAGAGATAGAAAAGCCCATAAAAATTATCATAGAATCCATACTGGAGAGAAATCTCTCGATAGGCATCAATTTGGAAAGTGTGTTAGCAGGAAGAGACCCTTTACACAATATAAAATAATAGTACAAGAGAAAAACTATTTGAATGTAACAGATGTGACAGAATCTTCAAAGTTTTAATCTTTCCTGTATATAAGAGAAACTAAACTCTTGGAACGTAGTGAATGGGGAAACCTTTAGACAAAGTTCTTTATTATATTATATATCAGAAAATCCATACTGGACAGAAATCCTTTATGTAATGAATGTGGGAAAACCTTCAAAGTTCTTATCCTACTGAACATTGGAGAATTCATAAATGAGTTCACACATTCATTGAATTCAAAGTATGAATTCTCTTATATTCGGTAAAGTTTCCTTTCTGGATGAACATGTGAACTCATTTACTCTTAAAGAATACATTATTGAACACGAGAGCTAGTATAGAAACAAAGAAATCCTTCATATGTATAGGAAAACTTTTAGTGTACCTTACTACCCAGCAGAGAATTCATATAGAAGATAAGCCCTTTGAATGTAATCACTGTGGGAAATCATTCACCTAAAAAAGGAAGCCTTCTGATCATAAAATGATTGATACAGGAGAGAAATCTTATGCATGTGAGGAATATGGGAAATCCTTTAGCTGGAGCAGCTCGCTTATTATGTACACTGGAGAGAAAGCCTTTGAAAATAATGAATGTGAGGAGTCACAGTTTAGTGAACATAAGAGAATTCGGATTAGAGAGAAGAAACTCTTTGATGGGAATGAAAGTGAGAAATCTTTTGGCTAGAGAGGTTCCTTTACTATCATCAGAGAATTAATACTGGAACGAAACCTTTTGTGTGTAATGAATGTGGGGAATTCTTTACTTGGTATACATAGCTTACTGAGCATAAGAGATTGCTTAGGAGAGCACAGAAATCTTTTGAATATAATCAGTGTACAAAAGCTTTTAGCCAAAATTCAGATCTTACATCAGAGAACTCAGTCTAGAAAGAAACCCTTGGATTGTAATAAATGTGGAAAGTACTTTCAATGGGACAAATATCTATTAAATATAGAGTTCTTACTGGAGAGAATCTCTTGGATGGCCATGAAATGTGGAAACATGTTTATAGCCTTTAGCTAGAGTGAAAAGTTATAGCTGGAGAAATTCTTCATCTAAAGTTCTAATCTTATTCAGCATCCGAAAAAGACTGAGCCCCCTCTCCCTACTTTCCCTCTTCTCCCAAGAAACTCTGGTGACTCTATAACTTCCAGCCTTAAACATAAAATTGTCTGACCTTCAAAGCCCTTTGTAACCCATCTCCCGTCACCGACTTAATTGGGTAACATCGGGCCCTTGCCCTTTCCTGAGCCAAATATCCCATGTCCCAACTCTGAGATTTTCACCACTTGTCCCCCAAGCCTAGAGTGCATCTTTATGGGTGACCTGAGAGGTCACCCCATAGCTCAGAGCCCTTAAGCATTTCAGAGTTGCTTTTTTTTTTTTTTTTTTTTTTTTTTTTTAAAGATTGATAAAAGAGGTTTATTATGGGGTTTGGAAGTAAAGTTTAAGTCTAGTTAGCAAAAGGTGAAGGTAGAGGTAAGAAAGTACCGGAACCAGTGTTCCAGTGGGCAGAGATCCTTTGACATGCCAGGTATAAGGCTGCCATGTTAGGAACCTTTGCCCAAAGTTGCTTTTCTTTATGTTGTTGCTGGCTGAGCAGAAACTTGTGCTTCTGCTCACTTTACTCTGCATTTGTTCCTATTACTTCTCCAGCTTTCTCTGAAATGCACCCTTTGGCCATTTCGGGCCTATCTGTCCTGCAGCTATATTTGTTCAATCCCTCCACCACTGTAAAAAGCAATTGCAGGCTCGCTCTCAGATTCTGGTCCTCTGTGAGTGGGATCCTCGGGTGGGGAGGGATCAGAAAGTCGGTTTTGCCCTCCACCCTATTATCCGTCCTCTTAACTTTGTCTCATTTCCCTATTGAGTTTGATGGGTGTTCACATGGGTGAACTGTGTCTTGTGCTCCTCCTTCCTTGGCCCACTTTGCAGTGAGGTTCCTTCCCCCACGTCCCCTGCATAGCAGAAGTTAAGGGGAAAAAATCTCAGAATGACCCACACTCTGCTTACACGATTCTGCCAGCAACAACTTGGATTGATTTAATATTACTCTAAATCCAAGCCTATTGAGCTTAGAGAAATGTAAAACTGACCTGGAACTGTTTTTCTCTCCTCCCTTCCTTGTCCTCAGATACAAGACAATTTTGAACAACCTTGATCAGAATTTTGAATAAGGAAAATAGTTTTGGGATTAATATTCTACTCCACTAATAGAAACATGATCACTTAAAAACTACTTGATTCCTTTGACTTATCTAGGGGAGATAGTGGAAACCCCGGGCCTAGGTTTTGAAGGCACTCTTGGGAGTCTCGGAATAGGCTCATGGCACCGCTCTGACACGGACACCCAGAGCCAGAGTTTCCCAGTCTGGATTGTGCTGGGGTGGACCTGGATGCTATTTCAAGGTCCCCCACCTTGTTTCCGTCCACCCTTGCCCTTCCTCAAGGAAACCTCTGCTCTCGCTTTTACATTTAATGTGGTTCCTAATGGGATATCTTGTTCATTGTTCAATTTTATGTGAATTTCAGGGTTTGGTGAGATTGACTTGTGGGACTGTAGGGTCTATCTTCAGGCAACCATTGTGGCCAGCAGTTTCTTGTAATGGTATTTATGTAGATATTAAACGTGCTTTGGTAGTTTGGTTCCCAGATATTTTATTCAGTATGTAACTTTTCAATTGGATTTCACTTTCTGTTATTGTTTATTGTATTTTGTCGTTGCTGTATGGAAATTCTTTTGATTTTTGTGGGTTAATTTTATACCCTGCAACTTTATTGAAATTATTCTTTATTTCTCTTAACCGATTCTCTGAGACTTTTAAAAGTATCATGTCATCAGTAAATAGGGATATTTTGGTCTCACTTCTTTAAGAGCCTATCTTTATTATGCTTTTAATGTTCTTTTTTTTGTCTTACTTGTGACAAATAACATTGGGGAAATGGGATATTCTTGCTTTTTTCTTATATTGGGAAAGCTTCCAGTATTTTCCCTTTGCCTAAAATGATAATTTTTTGTTTTAGAGAGATTTTTGAACATATTCTTTAAAGTTCCCTCAATGCCTATACTTTGTATAGGTTTGGTTTGGTTTTGTTTTGAATAAATGAAGGCCTTTATCAGAGGCTTTTTCTATATCTTTTGATATAATCTTTAGATTTTGGAATGTTTTTCTTTTTAATATGCCTGACCGTGTTGATATGCTTTTCTTCATGATGAACCAATTTTTCATCCGTGAAATAAATCCAGTTTGTTTGTTGTGAACCTTCCCTCTCCCCCTTTTCTTTTTTAGTGAAAAAGAAGTAGAAAGAACATACATACCTGTGATTGGAATGAATAAAGAAATTGAAATAAATTAACATAATGGAATATTATTTTAGTGTAGGAAACATTTTGTATGATGAACACAGAAACAAGGAAAGATTTACATGAACTAAAAACCAGGAAATAATACATACAGTGATGACATTGAGGTCATTGGAAATAAAAACAACAAAACCATTGGAATAGAGTGCTATGAAATTATGGTGATGAAGCTTGATTTCAAAGAAGAGATAAGAGGGGAACGCTTTTCCCTTTCTTTGCAGTACTGGGGATCATGGTTGTGGAATATTGCTGTGTTAGTTTTCACTGAAAAAATTTTTTTTTCTTTCTCTTTTTTTCCCCTCTTTATTGTAAGGGATATCTCTCAAGGAGGCCATTGCAAAGGGATAGAATGGAAAATGTTGATGATGTAAAACATAATGAAATTCATGTAATTTTAAAAAGATACTTGGGAAATGGCTTAATAATTTCTTCTATAAATAACCAAGCAGAGAATTCCTTCTGCTTTGTTTCTGCCAGCTTTTTGTTGTGTGGTTGTCAGTCATAAACATTGATTATGAGTATTTACTCATAGGTGTAATGTTAAGTGTTGAGGATACAAAGAAAACAAAAAATAAATAAATAAATTTCAGCCTCAAGGAACTTATCATGCCATGAAGACAATGTCTAAATAAGGATATGTAAGGTACATGCAGAGTAGATGGAAAGTCATCACGGATCGGGGATTTGAGTTAAGTTTTAAAGGGTGTGACAGGGATACTAAGGCAGAATGGAGGGGACAGAACGTTCCTGGAATGGGGACAGCTAGGTGGGAGATGAAGTTCTCTGTGTTTAGGAACAACTGTATTTAGGTCAGTTCAGATAGATCAAGAGGGTTATGCAGGGGAATGTGGATTATGAAAACTGTAAAGGTAAAAAGGAAACATTATGAATTAGAGGGTTTAAGATTTGAACTTTTAAAATTATTTTTATTTTTGTTTTATTATTTATTTTGTTATTCTTTTTTTAAAAAGTTAAGTTTGAAATTGACCTACCTGCCTCTCCCCCTCTTTCTGAGAAGGCAAGATATTCCATCATTTACACATGTGAAATCAAAAAAAACCCTAAAATATTTCCTTATTAACTGTATTATCCCCCCCCAAAAAAAGTGAGAAAAGTGTACTTCAATTAACACTCAGAGCTTTAGTTCCCTCTCAGTAAGCAGATAGCATTTTCTTCATTAGTCCTTTGGAATTGTTTTTGATCATTTTATCACAGTAACCAAGGATTTCATAGTTCATCATCATTAATTATAGTATCGCTTTTCCTATGTATGATGTTCTTCTGGTTCTCACTTTACTTTCTGTCTGTTCAGCTAGATCTTCCCAAGGTTTCCTGAAGCCAGCCCAGTTGTCATTTTATAGAATAATAGCATTCTATCATAATAATATACCACAACTTGATCAGCCATTCCCTAATTAATAGAGAATTTTCATTTCTCCATGTGATGTGGGCCAGTCTTATGTCATAAGCCTCTTCTGCCCAGTTGTCTCAGGTAGGGAAAATGTCTTTCCCTTACCCTTTGTTGGCTCTGGCTCTATAGAATTTGATTTGACACATTATTTTTGAGGTGGTTTGGAGGGGAATGCTGGGAGAGTCCAGCTGGGTTTCTGCCCCTCTTCTGCCCCGCTGGCTCTGCTTCCGAGGTTTGATGTGGCAGGTCCTTGAGTGTGAGAGTAGACTTAATACTTTATGAAGTCACATTGGTCCCTAAGTGGAAGATAGATTTCAGTCAGAGAGAGACTTGAAGGGAGAGGTGTCACTTTGGGGGCTTTGGAATAGTCTGAGGAGGAACTCAACTTTTGTCAGACAATGAGTTCTCCCCAAATTTTGGATCTTTGCATTCACAAAACACTAGGTTACCCCGATCCAAGTTCACTGGGCCAGAGTTCTGTATCTTAGTACCAGATGGTTTTGCTGACTACTTTTTCGTAATAGAGATCTAGTGTGGCTGAACCACCTTCACTTTTTTTTTTCCCCATTAATTCCCTTGACATTCTTAAACTTTTGTTCTTCCAGATGAATTTTTACTCTATCAAAGAGATTGTTAGTCGTTTGATTAGTATGACACTGAATAGGTAAATTAATTTAGGTAGAATTTCATCTTGATTCTATTGGATCAGCCTGTCCATGGCCAATTGATATTTTTTCAATTCTTTAATTCTGACTTTTTTTTTTTTTTCATAAAATGTATTTTGTAATTGTATTCATATAATTCCTAAGTTTGTCTTGGCAGGCAGACTCCTAAGTATTTTATATTATCTATAGTTATTTTAAATATAATTTTTTCTATATATTTTGTATCCTGCAACTTTGCTGAAATTGTTCATTATTTCAATTAGTTTTTTAGTTGATTCTCTAGGATAAAATTTTAAAATTTCTATTTAGATTTTCAGTTTGGTGTTTAGGGATTTTTGATTTGTCCTTTTTTTTATTCTTAGTTGCATACCCAATTCATTGATCTGCTCTTTTTCTGTTTTCTTGATGTAAGTATTTAGAGATGAAAGTTCCCCCAAGTACTGCTTCGGCCAACATCCCATAAATTTTTGTATGCTGTCCCATTGTCTTCATTCTCTAACGAAATTATTGTTTTTATGATTTGTCATTTGGTCACTCATTCTGTAGGACTAGATCAGTTTCCAATTAATTTTGAATCTGTGTTTCCATAACCTGGTCTAATTTTTATCACATCATGATTTGGAAAAGTTTTATTTAAGATTTCTTCCTCTGCGTTTGTGAGGTTTTCATGCTTAGCAAAGAACAGGAAACATTATCCATGTACTATTTGTGATCTCTTTTCAGCTAATTCTTCCTCCCTGGTTGATCTCAGTTATACTTCCTCCATAGCCTGGGTTCCTAAACTCTTTAAGCCTTTTCCCATCCCCTCACATTTAATGAGGAGAATCCAGGCCATTCATTGTGAGCTCGCTCTTCTCCCTTCCTCCATCTCTCTCATCCCTTTGGCTTCATCTCCTACTTATTTCCCTCTTGGGTCCCTGGAGGACAGAACTGAAAGGAACCCAGAGAAGGGTGGCCCACCCCTCGTTCTGCAGAGGAGGAGGCCATCCAGTATGGCCACGGTCCCTGACCTTGTCATCCCGTTTCCTCTAGCCTCAGGAGTCTTCTGTTGGCTTGTAAAGCGCCCAGCCTGAGCCCTTCCTGCCTTTCAGTCCAGTCCATGTGGCTCTTCTTCCAGTTCTCCGGCCCCTCCCTGTAGCCCCTCCTTGTGGCCTGGGCCCTAGACTCATGCGTTCTCCTTTGGTGTTTGGGATTCTTCTTGACTGAGTCACCAGCCTTGGAAGCAGTGTTTCTGGAGGTCATGGGCATTAAGCGGGCTTGGCAAGGCTTCCTCTGGGCCTCCTACAGGTCTCTCAAGATGCTATAAGCTCACATGGAACTTTATGCTCGGCTGTCTGAAAAGATCTAAATCCAAAGATGCTTCCAGCACACCGGAAAGGAGCTTTTGTCTACCGGAACTTGACAACTAATCACTACTTGGCAGAGATTTAAACCCTACTTTATCGACTAATACTTCAAATATTCTTAAGTGGTTAAGTGGTTCTCTTTGCAGAGAAGGTCTCCAGTCCTGAAGATGACATTTCCTACTTAAGGCTTTGGGCTTTACTAATGGGTAATAGAGGTAATTGTATTTGCTATGGCCCAGACACCTCTGTCAGGTATACTTTCTGTAGAGAGACAGGAGAGGCACGGAGAAAAAGCCTTCATCGGACAACTGCAGGAAATGAAAGAACGAGCATTCCTTAAGTGGTGACTGGGCTCTGCGCAATGAGCTAAGTTCTAATGGCAGACCCGACCTCCGGGGCAGGACAGAGAACGGGAAGAGGAGAGTGGGAAATGGAAGAAAATATAGGGAAACGGGCTCTTTGCCTGATCTTTGCTTAACTGGGCGCAGAGTGGGGTTCGTTTAAAACAGGGTCTGGGAACTTGCAAAGGTTTTTGCTATTTCAATATAATTGGTTTCCTTTCGAATACATTTTATGCATTTAAATAGTTTTCCTAGCAGTGGTCCGTGGGCTAGCCAAAGGTACACAAACAGGTTTTAAGAACCCCGATTTTAAGGGAAAGATGATGGGACAGCCGGGTCTGTCTAGCAGAAGGAATGAGCCGGTAGTCTAGAGATAGAAAAGGCCCTCGGGACACTCCCATAATCCTCAGATCCCTCCCCTCCCCCTCCCCATTGGCTCAGGGTGTGACAACTTCTGTTTCTGCTTTCCTTCCAGGCCCAGAAAGGCTGCTTACTCTCGGAACCGCCCAGGCGCCATGAAGCCCTCCAAGCTGGGTGAGTAGGGACTCGGCCTTCCAGGCTGGGCCCAGGGCCCTCCCCCTGGTTTCCCATGGGTGCTGGTTCTGCTGAGACTTCCTCTTCGCTGGTAGGAGAGCGCACAAGGGTCGGTGTGTCGCTGGGCCCTTTCCCAGCCTCCTGGGCCCTGGCCCTCAGCGGGCTTGGCCAGGAATCAGAGGGCTTGGGCCTGGTGACCCCCTCCTTCTGGCCCCCTCATGGAAGCTGACTCCAACTCCAGTCTCTCTTCTGGAAAGCTTTGTTTGATCCCCCTAGTGATGAAATCATGGCGTCAGTGCTCAGAAAGTGTAGATGTTTACCGTGGGCCCTGCCTTCTCCCCCTCCACTCCTGGGAGGGTGGGCTCTTTGGGGACCCTGGCCTTTTGGCTGTTTGGGGACTGGGAAGCCTGGTTAGGTTCCCATAAGTTTTTTGTTTTGTTGCTTCAAGTTTTCCAAAGTACTTTACCAATAATGTCTCATTTAAACCTCGCTGTCACCCTGGAAGATAGGTGTTCACTTATCCCCATTTTCAGGTGAGGAAATTGAGGCAGAAAACCTTAAATAACTTGCCTAGTATCTCCCCACTAATGTCTTTGATCAGATTTGAATTCGAGTCTTCCTGAATCCATCACTATTTCCAGTAGGCCACTCAAAAACAAAAATTTTAATTTGCCTCAGAAGCAAAAAATGCCTATTGAAATAGGTTTTCCTCTCAGGTAAGATTTATATTATATTTGGAAAGAATAGCACAGTGTCTGGAACAAATTAATAAATAAATAAATTAGTGAATAAATAATTGTAATAATAAATAAATAAATAAATAAGTAAGTAAGTAAGTAAGTAAGTAAGTAAGTAAATAAATAAAAGTGTTTATTCCCTTCAAAAACCAACAAATTGTAGCCAGCAGAAGTTTGCTGTTTCTTTTTCAAGCTTTTTTCTTGTAGATGTGGGAAAGTTGTGTGTGTTTGTGAAATTCACAATAAAAAATAAAATGGTAGCTTGAGATTGTAGCTGCCCATTTTTCCTCCTCTTCTAGAGGTGAAAAAGGGGGAAGGCATGATCTGCTTCTTCCCCCCTTAATTTAAAATAATTAAACTTAAATCATTATTTAGTAACAGACAAAATTATAAATGTGAGCATTTAGAAATATAGAAATTGTTTCTGTATTTTGGTTATACACTTTTTTAATGTTCAATAATGTCACTTAACTGCTCTGTTTGTGAACCCTTCTGTACCTTTAAAAAAAATGTTTTATTGATACTCATTTTTCTATCAAATGAGATGAAATATGTAAAACCTCTTGCAAACCTGAAAGTGTTTATATATATGTATGTAATGGTGACGATGATGATCATTATTATTCCTCTGCTAACTCACTTGACCTCGAATGCTTTTTATTATATTTTAATTATATTTTGCTAAAACTTAATCCAGCTACATTTAATATTCCCATTTCTGGTTTCTTCCCTTTGTAAATTCCACCCACTACGACCTTCTAGAGAAACTTGTCCCAAGCATTGTCCTGTAAATGTCTCTGCCCTTGTGACCGTCCATCACTCCACTTGGCAGAGAAGCTAGATTAAGTATTGTAGTCATTCTACTGTGCTTTGCCTTGGAACCTGATCTTGTGATTTTTGTGATTCACATTATGGGCCTTGGCGGTGGCTCTGGGATTTTCAGAAGAGGCCCAAATGATGCATCTCAATTCTGAGCAATCATTGATAGCCATTTGAGTTGTTTCAGTTGGGCTCTTCTTGTCCCCATTTGGGATTTTCTTGGCCGAAGCATTGGAGTGTGTTAGGTTCTTACTAGGTGCTAAGTCGGTACTTAACAATTCTCTAGGAGTTGTACCCCTGCGAACTTCTGGGGAGGAGCTTGCATGTTTAAGAGGAGCAAGTTCATTGGTTGAAGCATTTTTTCCCAGAAGCCCCTGAGTTATGCCACGCCCATTCTCTGGGAGGATAAAAGAAGCAACATTGAGCAAGGGAGAGGAGTCTCTACTCTAGGGCAGAGTTTGTGGCCCTTGAGACAGCAGGTCTCCTCCCAGAGAGCGATGGGCAGTTTCTGGAGACAACCGGACTTTACAGGAGTGGTTTGCCATTTCCTTCTCCAGGTCATTTTAGAGATGAGGAAATGAGGTGAACATGGGGAAGGGATCCCGGGTCACACAGCTGCCTAAAATTTGTTACTGCTAGCATAACTAGTCACTGT
Organism: Sminthopsis crassicaudata; assembly: GCF_048593235.1. NCBI lineage: Eukaryota > Metazoa > Chordata > Mammalia > Dasyuromorphia > Dasyuridae > Sminthopsis > Sminthopsis crassicaudata. Next base: position 654,579,068 of record NC_133619.1, read on the forward strand.
GCTTGGCACTTAGCTCCCAGTTTGCCTTAATTTTCAAATAAAAACTACAAATGAAAGAGCTCTGGCTCTCAAGGAGCTTGGATTCTGCCAGGGGCCGAGGAAGGGATGGGGTCCGCAGCTAGGGAAAGTCTTTTCAGCGGGAGGCTGGGTGCCTTTGGGAGGGTCGGGGAAGATTGCCGGTAGGGGGAAGAGGCAGCCCCGGGTTTTGGAGGGTGCTCCAGTTCTGAGGCCCAGTCTAACTGGCCACATAACCCCTAGGGTCGTGCTTTTGTACCCTGGATCTGGAACCTCCTCCCTTCCCCATCACGTCTCAAGAATCCCTCCTTGGTACAGTAAATGTGATCAGTTATTCAGTTAGCAGACAGTTACCGTACTGGTGCTGAACTAAAGGGAGAGGCTTAAACAAAACAGGGAGAACCAGCCCCTTCCTTCAGGGGGGCGATCCTCCTAGCTCCTCCAGGAGAGGAGATGGTTTAGTTCCTGCTCACAGGCTCCTGTTCTTTTCCCTTTCCCTTAGACCCTGCCTTGACCTCTGACACATCTGTAAGCAGTAAAAAGGGGGCAAAGAGGGAGCGCACTATGTTCAATGAGGTTCAGCTGGATGTTCTTCTGGGGGAATTTCATAAGAACCCCTACCCCAACTATTCCGTCAGGAGCGAGCTTGCGAACCGCCTCGACGTTCCCGAGTCCAGAATACAGGTGAGTTAGGGTTCGTGCCCAAGGCGGGCTGCGTGCTACAGGCCTTTTCCTGGCTCTGCACCAAGTTAACGCTGGCCCGCCAGGCATGCAGCAGGCACTTCATAAATGCACGTTTCCTGGAGGCCTCTGCCCTCACAGAGCTCCTTTCTAACTGTGTGGTGATGCTTGAGCGGCACCAGGAACATGCACCTCCTTTTGCCCTTTTTGGTGTGAAGAGGCTTGCTTGCCCTGCACATTTCTCCTGTCCTCATGGAATCCCCCTTGGGAACAGGAAGTGAAGGTCTTGTCTGCTGACGGCCGGGACCTCTCCTCCAGCTGGGCCCAGCTTGTGTCCCAGGTTATCTATGTCTCTCAGGGTGGGCTTCTGGAGGCCCTTGTGGGCCCTCTGCCTTCGGGCATTTTCCTGGCTCTCACCGAGGCCTAGAACGGGCCCCTCTTCATTTTTCCCTCCTGGCCTCCCTCTCAAGTCCCAGCTCAGAGCCCACTTTGTCCAGGAAGCCTCCCTTCCCTCTTAATGACTTCCTGTCAGTCTTGTTCCAGCCTGTTTGTACTCCTTGTTCTCCCCACGCAGACTCCCTTGAGCTCCTTGGGGCTGGGTATCATCGTCCCCCCTTTTGTGTTCCACGTAGAGCATCCTTAACTTTGTAGCCGCTGTCGCAGCAGCACCTCCACCTGCTTCATCTCGTTTGACCTTCACCACACCCCCCAAATGAGGTGCTTGCTCTTTCTCCTTATTTCACGGATGAGTTAACTGTTTATGAGTCTCTTAATTCCTCTCAGGGTTACATAATGTCTTCCTTTAGTTGGCAGGCCACGTTTGTTGTAGTCATTCCCTCACGTTGTTTCTACTTTCTTCCTACTACAAAAGCGTTCCTGTAAATGGGGGGGGGGGGGGGGGCTCCTTCTTTAACGTCCTTGGAGCCATTGCCCCGTAGTGCTAGCTTGAGGACAAAGAAGGTAACAAGTCGGTGCCTTTTTCCGAGTAAATTCTAGTTTTTGAATGTGGCTAGACCAGTCATTTCAGAGCGCCCCCACGGTGGGTGAGTGTGCCAGTTTCCATCTTTGAAAAGGCTTTCCCAGTTTAGTAGTGATGCAGTTTGTGGAAGCTTTGCCAGCGATGGGAGAGCCTGCAGGTGAGCCGGGATCCGAGGCGTGAGATTTCAAGTAGAATTCAGTATGAGAGGAAGGAGCCATTTGGATCTCCGCTAAAATAGTTAATAGAGAGAAGGAAGATGAAGGCACTTTTTGAATACAGTTCCTTGGTGCATTCCTGAGGAAAAACATATTGGGCAGATTAGGGGCAGAAGCTCCCCGGGAGATTTTGTCTAATCCCATGTGTACGGGGAGGGAGGGGGAGAGACAGACAGGCATGGAGGGGGGGACAGAGACAAAGAGACTGGTCCATTGCTTTTTAATCAGTACCAGAACCCCTCTGATGGGCCAATCACAACACCCTGTGTGTTATGTATTAAAGTTCACAAATCCTGGGTGGGGTCTTGCACTTGAGGTGTTGTTCCGATGTCCTTTAACAGAGAGAATTTTTATTTATTTTTTTTTTTTAATTTTTTTCCTGAGGCTGGGTCCTCCTGAGTTCAGGGGCTGATGCTCTCTCCACTGCACCACCTAGCTGCCCCTAAACTATTATTTTATTTTTCCCCCCCTGGGGTGAAGTGACTCGCCCAGGGTCACACGCTAGGAAGTGTTAAGTGTCTGAGACCAGACTCGAACTCGGTCCTCCTGAGTTCAGGGCTGGTGCTCTCTCCACTGCACCACCTAGCTGCCCCATAACTATTATTTTATTTTCCCCCCCCCTGGGCTGGGGTGAAGTGACTCTCCCAGGGTCACACAGCCAGGAAGTGTTCAGTGTCTGAGACCAGACTCGAACTCGGTCCTCCTGACCTCAGGGCTGGTGCTCTCTCCACTGCGCCCCCTCGCGGCCCTGAAAGAGATAATTTAAAGATTTTGCGCTAGCGTGGACGAGTCTTAGCAAAGCTTTACAGCGGACACTAAACTGGTTTAAGTCAGATGCGCTGAGATGTTTGTGAAGTGCTCAGCGCTCTGTAGTTCCCTCCTTCCCTCTCCTCCCTCCCTTCCCTGAAACCTGCCGTTCCATGAGAAGAAATATAGCTGTGTGGCCTTCGCGTGATGTCTCCCTCTCCTTTTTTAGAATTGGTTTCAAAACCGAAGAGCCAAACAGTCTCGACAACTGAAAGAAAAAGAGAGTTTGAATCTGTCCGGACAGACCCAGGAGTCGGGGGAGCAGAGCTCATTGGTTCACGGCTCAAAAACTGCTCAGACTCCAGCTCCGGGCCCGGTGTCGCAGGAGAGCCTCGCCGAGAGCCAGCTGGCCTGGCCAAACCGAGCCAGGTTCCCGTCCTCTAAGATGTCCAAGGTGACCCTTGGGGAAGGTCCCGGCTTCCCGGAGACTGTGGCTACGGCCTCAGCGCTGGCCAAGGAGGCCTCCACGAGCCCCGGAGCCTGGCTGCAGCCCCCCGCCTTGACTCTGGAGTCTCATCCCTGCTTAAAGCCCCAGGCCTGGGGGGGCTCCCCGCAGAGCACCCCGCCTCGGCAGCAGAGCCTGAAGAGGGGCCAGCAGCCCGAGAGGCGGCTTTGGCTGGAGTACCTCCGCCAGCTGCACGAGCAGTCGCAGCAGTATCCCTGGATGCAGGAGTACCTGGAATACTTGCAGCAGCACCCGGTCCCGGTGGCCCCCGCCCTAGCCCCCAGCCCACCAGCAACCCCCCTTGCAGATACTGTTCCCAGTGCCTCAGCAGCCCTGGCCACAGACGCGGGGCCAGACCCCGCACCTGCCAAATGAATCCTCCCTCGGCCTGAAGTTGTGGGAGCCTCTGGAGTCACTTCGTATCTCAACCGTCATGGACCTCTTTCTTGTCCGTCTCCCTCCCCCAGATGACCTCCGCTCCATGATCCACCATGCGCTCGGCTTCCTGGGACCAGGCAGTCGTTTGACCCAAATTGTCTCTTTGGTGTACTTTGAGTTTGATGATGGCTTCCCCTGTTGTTGTCCGAGGACAGATCTTCGCTCCGAGGTCCATGGCGGAACTTGGGAGGGTCTTGGTGTGAGCGGGCGGGCGGGTATCCTAGGCAATGATTCAGATCCACGCCATTGTTGGGGCAGCAACAAACTTGCAGAATGACGCTTGCCTTTTAGTTAACGGGGTCCGGGGGCCCGCTAAGTAACCATGGACCAAGGAAGAAGGGGCGGGACTGGGTGGGCTGCCGTGCCCCGTTGGGTCTCAGTCGGAGGTGGGCTCCTGGCGCCATACCCGCTCACCACGACACGGTACGTGGGCCATCTGTGGCACTTCAGGGCCGGGCACCCAGAGGTGGAGGCCCTCCCATTTCTTGTATTAGCCTGCAAATGACCACCCTAAAATGGGGCTTTGTTCTTAGCTGACACCACAAAACCCAATGTCCTGCCAGCACTCCTCTGCGGAGCGTGTGGTGTGGAATAAATGTGTGTCAAGTGGGCAGGTGTGGGGGGGAGAAGGGGGTGGGAGGGGCCCCTGGAGAACTCTGCAGTTATGCCTTAAGCCTATTGAAAGGAACCGAAGTTGGCAATAGTAACAAGAATATTTTTACAAGTAACAGCCCATTTTCCTTTTCTTAACCCTGACGGGAGACCCTTCTGCGAGACTCAGTAAGCAGAGGTCAGCTCGCTCCTGGCAGGAGCTCCTCAGGGCTTGGCTCTCGCTGCCAGCCCCCTTTCCTTCCTGTTAGGGCCCCTGATGGACTTAGGGTTCTCCCCTCCGCACTCCTCAACCTCCTCCAAGGCCCACTTCTCTTCTTGGCTTCCCTCATAAGTGTCAGCTGCTTCTGGGGAAGAGGCCGGCAGGCCGAGCCGGCCCTGATGGCCACAGCCCCGGCGCAACTTGCTTTGCTGTCCCCTCCCTTTCTCCCCTCTTCCCTCGGTCTTCAGAGGGGCAGCAAGGCCTGAAGTGCCGGCGTGCCCCCAGGCCGGGTCCTGGGCTCACTTGGGCCAGGGTCCCTCCCCCCCCCAGGCCGGGGTCCTGGGCTCACTTGGGCCAGGGTCCCACCTCCACAGTCCCTTCCTGCATCAGGCGGCCATCTTTCGTGCTCCTCTGAGCATTTCTTTATTTTCTTGTCGCTCCAGAAGCTCTTCCTCCTTCCAGGCTCATCTCAGGGGATACTTTGTATGGGAAGCCTTTGCTCATGTCCCTCTCTTCTTATCGACTTACTAGATAAATAATGATTTCCCAATAGAATGGAAGGGCCGGGTGGGGGGGAGGGGGCGGGAGTTTGCTTTTTTCTCCTATTTTTGTATCCTTGCCATGTGTCACACGTGTAGTGGGCGCTTAATTATACTTAGAGAATGGGATGAGGATTGGTTTGAATCAGCCCCCGCGGCAGTACTTGTTTGGTAACGATTGGTGGGTACATGTTGCCTCAGAGAGGATCGGAAAGGGCAGTGCTGAAGCCAAAGAAACGGGAGCCTGTGGCGGGCTGGCGACCTGGGCGGCGAGGAGGGGAGGAGGAGCCTGCTCGGGGTCTGGGGCGCGGGGAATGGGACGACGGCACCGGCTTGGCACTGACCAAGGACTCGTCCCAGCGCGCCTTCCTGGCGCTGCCTCCAGCTGCTCTTGATGAATTCATAACCTCATTCTGTGGAGGGGTCCCAGGGCGGCGGGAGGAGGTCACCGCTGCCCGCGGATCCGAGCGACGGCAGCCGTTCTTTGGAAATGCTCTCCTCGTCTCCCCTTCCCCAAGGACTTCGGTTGTGTGATATGTCGGCCCTGTTGGCAGGCACGACGTTGTATTTTTATCACCCTATTTATGTCAATAAACTGAAATGACTTTTCATTACCTCGCTCTTCGTTTGTGGTCTGTCGGAACGTTCGGGGACACAAAGGCCCGGTGGCTCTGGAACTGAAGGGACCGCGGAGGCCCAGGAAGGTTGGCACGGCCACGAGCCGTGACTAAATGTCAGGAGCAGGAGCCCAGTGACTTCTTGTGGTGGAGTGAGACGACCCCCACGAAGGATGTAGAGGTAGGAAGCGGAGCAGGAAGTTGTGGGTGGCCTCAGAAGCAGAGCCAGGAGGCCTGGGTGCCCCTGGCCCCTTCCCAGAAGGGCACTGGGGGAACAGATTTGGCAAAGGGCTGTTCCAGAAGGAGCAGACTTGCTGAGAGCCTGCCCTCACACTGCTTTTGAATGATGGGAAAAGGCTACCTTTTTGTGCAAGAAATTAAATTCTGTCCTAGAGTACAAAGTGCTGTATCTACCTGCCCGTTCGTGCAAGCTGCTTAGACTGTACGTGAGTGTCCGGCACAAGGAACGGTCAGGATGCAATCATGAGAGATGAGAGCGAAAAATGCGTGGTCACTCCAGCCATGCTGGACATAACATGGAGCTCCTTGGTAGCAGAGGTCCTCTAAGAAATAGCTCAACTGATTTAATCTTAAATTTAATTTAAACTGATTTAAATCCTTTTAAAACTCCAGGATTCTGGCTTTAATTGTGTTTATTCTAAAGTATTATAGATTCAAAGCATTTGAGAGCTGGTAATGGGCTCGGCAGCCACATAGTGCAATTCATTAAAAAAAAAATTAAATTCCCCATTAAGTACTTGGCCCGCCATTGCTAAAGGGCATCCTTGGACCATTCTCCATGTGGACAGCCCTAATTGTTAGGGAGCTTTTCTTAACATCAGTCTCAATTGGCACTCATTGCTTTTAGTTCTACCTTCCTGCTCCTCCACCTGACCTGGACTCAAGCCCAAAAGTCTTCATCACTGCTTTTCTAAAACCTTGACCATCCGAACTGAACAAGAACACTTGCAGAGGAGGTGGGCAATGTCATCTCCATTCCTGGACGTTATACCTCTTAAAAAACAAAACAAAATTCCCCCCCCCCCCCCAGGCTGGGGTTAAGTGACCTGCCCAGGGTCACACAGCCAGGAAGTGCGAAGTGTCTGAGACCAGAATTCAGGGCTGATGCTCTATCCACTGCGCCCCCTGGCTGCCCCCAAAAGTTTGCTTTTTAACGGCCCTATTTTCTATCTTTGTCACTGAGATTTCTCCCTGTATTCTTCCCCTTTTCCATCCCTCTCAGTCGTCCCTTATCAGAAAGATTTTTTTTAAGGAAAAAGAAAAAAAATCACTAAAATAACTCAACAAAACCAAATGAAAATCTAATATTGGCCATATTTCATCCTCATGGATCCTGAACTCCGCAAACGAGGGGTGTAAAGGGCTTTCTTTAATTGATGCATTGGAATCTGACCACCGAGCACTTACGGCTAATTACCGATTGGACCGTATTCTATTCGCTTATGCTTGGAAAACGGCCCTTCCCACTATTCTGGGCTGGCTAGATCTTTTGGTGCATAGGGATAATTGGAGGAGGGATTAGGGGGTGGAATAAGACCAGCCAGGGTCACTTTGGCAGTAGACTAGGAGAAGGGAGGTCGTGGAGAGCCTGCACCCATTCACTTCTACCCCTAAAGACCAAGAATAACGACCAAGGGACTTTTGCTTATCCTGACTCTGGCTGATTCCAAAGCATCCAGGGGGTCTTCACAGAGTGGGGGAAGGGGAAAGAAGGGAAAAAGAAGGGGAAGAAACATGTTCTTATAGCTCTTCTCGGGGACCAAGTTTTAGAAATATTTTTATTGACAGCTTGTTTTTACATAACCAACAGTGTAACGAGCTGTCGTCTCCAGAAGCTGCTGGATCGCTCTCTGGGAAGAGATCTGCTGTGTCTACTCAAATCTCTCCAACAGTTCTTCTTCCTGTAACGAACCGTTGTCTCCAGGCAGTTGCTGTTAACTCTTGTCCAAAGAAGTGACTTCCCTTCCTGCAGAGAGCCCCGTCAAGCTGATGCAATTCAGAGTCTTTCTTCTTGAATCCTGGCTCTGAATCTCCTCCAGCTCTTATCCTTCTCCAGGCCGATCTGCTCTCTGCGCCCAGTGCTGTCTCTTTTTATCCTCCCAGAGAATGGGCGTGGGATAATGCAAGGGCTTCTGGGAAGAACACCCCAGCCAATGAGCTTGCCCCCTCTATCAAGTCAACCTGAGTTCTCACCTTGTAATTGTCCAGAAAACCTGAATTCTCACCTTGTCACTGTCCAGACAACCTGAGTTCTCACTTAGTAATCCTAACACAACAGATTGTGTATCTATGGAGCACCTCTTCTCTCCCCTCCATCTCTCTGTAAAGGAGGGAGGGAGGTAAGGGTTTGTGGAGCCATTCCTTGAGGTCCAAGCTGTTCTTTCTAATTTTGCAATATTCACTTCTGGTTCTTTTGTGATTTTTCTTTCCAGTTCCATCGTCGCAGTTACTGCGTATTGTGTTTTCTTGACTCTGCTTATGGTTTGTGTGCTTCCGTGCTTCTTCATATTCGTCCTATTTGTTATTTCTTACAGCACCACAATATCCTGTTACGTTCAGGCTGTTTGCCACAGTTTGTTTATCCAGTTCACCATCTGTGACCTATACTTTCTCCCTGCTACAATAGCAAGTGCTATCAATATTTTGGCGTATATTAGGACGTGTGCTGTGCATAAAGCACTAGGCCGGAGACAAACAACTGAACCCCCTTTCTTTTCTTCTGGGGCAGCAGTGAAATCTCTGGTTCAGAGTGTATGGACATCAATCACTCTACTTTTACAATCCAAAATTGCTTTCCAAAATGATTTTTTAACCAGTTCACTGCTCTACCAACACTGAATTGCATGCAGTCTTTCCCAAACTCGACTTTTCCCATCTTTTGTCATCCTTTCAAATTTTTTCTGACTGAGGAGCCTCAAGTTTATTTATTTCTCCTAGCATTTCTTCTAGCTGTATTCTATTTAATGCAGCCCAAGTTTGCACTAGTTTTTTTCCTTCATGTCACATTGCTAACTCGAATATTGAGTTCAATTTTAGCCGTGTCCAATTTGTCACCATCTCATTTGGGATTTTTTTGGCGAAGGTACTGCAGTGATTTGCCATTTCCCTTTCCAGCTCATTTTATAGATGAGGAAGCAAATGAGGCTGTGACTTGTCCAGAGTCATACAACAAATTAGTGTCTGAGGCCAGATTCGAACTCGAGTCTCCCTGATTCCAGGCCCAGTGTGCCATCCAGCTGCCCCCATGTTGAACTTAGAAACCACTGAAAGCCCCAGATCTTTGTTGTTAATTATTTATTAAGATTGTGAAGACTTTGGGGATAAAGATTGTATTTTCTTTATAGCTGATGATTAAAAGCAAGAGTTTAGAAGAGATGGGCAGATGTGAGAAATGAGCTTCTATAAAGGTACCATATGGACCAACTTGCCATTCCTGTAATTTCTCCTCTGCCTTCCCTGGCCATTGTTCCCCTATATGTTTATTATAATACAAACTCTTTGAGAGCAAGAACTTTCTTATTTTGTACTTATATTCCAAGTTATTAAGACAACGGAAATTTGGTGGAAAATCAGGAAAAAAAAAAAACACATAGTAGACAACTTAGAAATCAGAATGGAGAATCTTTTCTGAATAGCAGAGGTCCTGAAAAAGGACAGATTTGGAGTTCAAAAATACAGAAGTGGAAGAAAATACAGCAGAAGAGCAGAAAAAGACAACTTTTTGGAAAGTACATGAATTCTACATAAGCAAAGTGAACTGACTTGAAAATAGTGTATGAGAAAATAATGTAAAAACTGTTAGTCTCCTGTGGGGGAAGGGGGGAGGATAAATGTAAAAGACTCGAAGACCCTGCTAGTGGAAATAAATAGCAACTAGGAAAACTAGGAAATTTGAATACAGATGACTCTGTACTGATTAAATCTATAGATTGCTACCTGAGAAAAATTTGATGCTTGAAACTCCAAAGCTCACAGCAAATTTCATAATTTCAATACTAAACAATAGATTTTGGAAGCTGCCAGACTGCCTCTGATTTTGGAAAAAAGTTACATAAGCTAGGATTACTATATACGTAAGAATGGGGGGAAAAGATTTAGATAGAATTTTCTAAAAAAAAAAAAAACAAACAAAAACAAACAACAAAAAAACCCAAAACAAAAAGCTCATTATGTTTCCCTGAAATAATATAACCTATAAAGACAGGACTTATTTAGGGAAGAGAGGAAGAGGAAGCTTTAATAGAAGGATTGGAGACATTCCTTATAAAAGAAGGTAGATTTAAAGAATGGGTAGATTCGTTGTACCTACACATATAGGGGCTGGATGAAGAAATAAGGATTTTTAGAGGCTGAGATTTGCCCAGTTTCTGAGGTCACACACAACGAGGAATGGCTGGAGCTGAGATTTAAGTCTACAGCCCCTCCAACTCCAGGTACTGTATTTTCGCCACTTCACTGTATACCCTTTCCGAAAAACAAGAAACAAGAAAACCTTCAGAGAGTCCCCATCCTTGAGGAATAATACATAGGCAGTGCAATTACTAGAAATTGGTAATAAAAATGTTGTTCAGGCAGGAGGATGAACAAACTTTTTTGAATGGTTTAATGTGATAAGGATTTTAGTCCTCCTGACAAATAGGAATCCTTTCTCAAGTCTGAAAAGAGAGAAGAGGATTTCCTTAATCAAACTTTTCTTTTTTATATCAACTCTTTTTCTTTCCAGCCTCTCACATCCTGTGATTCTATTATTATAGTATTTGTCCAAAGTCACATTGGTGACTTGCTCTCCTTAGTTCTTGAAAGGTACCAGCAGGACATCGCCATGTTGGAGTCGCATCACCACATGTCGGGCCGTGGCCGATCAGCTCAGCATGAGCTTGGGATGCTCTGCTGGGGTTGGACACAAATAGTGGATGTGAGCCCTGGAGATGGACGCTCCTCCCAAGCTAACTCGGCTTGTGCCTCCCATGGCATGCAGGCAATTTGAGAGTCCTTAAGAGACCTGGAGAGTGTCCTTGGTCACTTTCTGACCACACTGGGAGTGCTCACCTTGCGTGAGCTCTCCATAAAAGAGTCTTTTTGGCAAATGCACATTTGGCGCTCTAAATGTGGCTGGCCCAATGGAGTTTCTCCCTCTGTGGTAGAGCCGGAATGCTGGGCAGTTTAGAGCCAGAAAGGACCTCTGTCCTGATACCTTCAGAATCTTCCTAAGACAATCCCAATGGAAGCTATTCCATTTCCTGGCAGGGCGCTTTCCGGGTTTCACAGACATACGACCACGAGGTCAGCAAAGGGCTCTGCAGACCTTCAGAATCCTGCTAACTTCACTTTGCATTTTCCCTAGATTTTTCTGAACCTATCCTGCTTCTCCTTTCTTTTTTGTTTTTAATGATATTTTATTTTTCCAAATACATGCAAAGATAGTTTTCAACATTCACCTTGGCAAAATCTTGCTTTCCAAATTTGTCTCCCTCCTCTCCTTACCCAAGACAGCAAGCAATATGTTATGGGTTAAATTCTTCTAAATGTATTCCAGATTTGTCATGCTGAGTGGAAAAAAAAAACCAGGGAAAAAAAAAGCAACAACAGCACAAAAAGGGTGAAATTATGATGTCTTCTCTGGATGTGGATGGCACTTTCCATCACAAGTCTATTGGAATTACGTTGATCATTGTTGAAGAGAGCCATGTCCATCACATAATTTTATTGTGGTCTCTTGGTCCCGCTCACTTCACTTAGCATCTGGTTATGTAAGTTTTTCTAGGCTTTTCTGAATTTCTGCTGCTCTTTTCTAAGAGCACAAAAGTATTCCATCCCAATTTTGTACCGCAGCTTGTTCAGCCATTTATTAATCATGGGCATTTCCTTGATTTCAAATTCTTTGCCATCACAAAAAAAGCTGTTATAAATAATTTTTGGGTACAAATATGTCTTTTCTCCTTTTCACTGACTTTTTTGCTATGTGAACTTAATGGCTGTATTACTGGGTTGAAGTGTCCTTGGCGTTTAATTCCAAATGTAGACTAGTTTACAACTCCTCCAACAGTGAACTCGTGTCATTTTCCTTTTCTGTCATATTAGCCAATCGGGTAAGTATGAGGAGTCTGACAATTGTCTTAAAGCACATTTCTCTGTCAGTAGCGAATAGAGCATTTTTTTTACTGGGACTATTGATAGCTTTGATGATCTCTTCTTCTGAAAACATTCATAGACTGGATTGTCTTGCACAAGGTCCCAACTATCCTTCCCCATGCCTCCATGCTCTTTGTTCTAGTCCGATCTTCCCCCGGCCTATATTATAAATATTGGATCTACATGAGCGGCTATTTCAAACTTCTGGCCAGATCTGAAGGCAGTAGGTGTGTTTGTCTTGATGCAAGCCACCATTCTTCTTTATGCCATGTCGAATTGTGCCTTTTTGTCTACCTGTCTCACCCAGTAGGCATTTTAGCTATGGTAGCCAAAGGAGGAAATGCTTCAGGCCTTCAAGATTGCCTGTTGGGCTTTAGATGAAGGAAAACTCAGTAAAACTCCAGACAAATTAATTGGCTGCTTCTTGCTAGTTTCCCTGGAGTTATGTCTGCCATTTTTGGAGATCTAGGAAAACTCTAACTTTTGGAAGCTGGACTTTGTAAAGAGGCTAATAATTTATTTGTTTCTTTTTTTAATTAAAGTTTTTTTTTATTTTTAAAATATATGCGTGTATAGTTTTTCAACATTCACTCTTGCAAAACCTTGTGTTCCAATTTCAACCCTCTTCCCTCAACCTGTCCCCTAGATGGCAAGTAACCCAATACGGGCATATATTTATACAATTTTCTTGCTGCACAAGAAAAATCAAAAAGGAAAAAAATGAGAAAGAAAACAGAATGCAAGAAAATAACAACAAGAAGAGTGAGAAGGCTATGTTGTGATCCACACTCAGTTCCCACAGTCCTCTCTCTGGGTGCAGATGGCTCTCTTAGAGGCTAAAAATTTAGAACTCCAAGGTCACCCACTGCCCCGTTGGCCATTATCAGTCACCTTGATCTCTGTCTTGCCACTGGCTGACTGGAGGAGAGAAGAAGACTTCAGCTCTGTCTCACTCAAATTAAGGTGCGGCCCTCATGATATCATAGATCCTCTTCAAGGACTAAGGAGGAACACCCGCGCCCATCAAAAGACTTCTTGATTCTTCACTCTCTGCTATCAGTCATACTACACACATACTGAATGATACTAGCTCCAAGTCAGCTCTTACATGCTCCTCTCCCACACTCAGCCCAAGTCTCCTAATCCTTCTCTGCTCTCTGCATCAGTCACATCATTTGCACGTCTGAGAAGCTTAATTCTAGCCTTTGGTTTACCCAGAGTGATCTGTTCTGCGTATGGAACATCTGGGTAGCACAATGGATGGCACACTGGGCTTGGAATCAGGAAGACAGGATCGTGAATTCAGATCTGACCTCAGACCAGACCAGACCAGACCTCTTTGTCACTTCCTATTTGCACCCCTCATTTAAGAAGATCTCCTTTTCTCTTCTTGTTATTGTCTGGAATTCTGCATTCAGTTGGATATCTTTTTCCTTTCTTCTTTATTTCGCTTTCCTTCTTTCCTTGGCTATTTGTAAAGTCTCACCCAGGTAGCCATTGGGAATGTTTTTCATTGTTGCCTCCTCTGTCCATAGTTCTTCAGGTGTCCTATCTACCAGATCGAATCCCTTACATCTATTCATTTCTTCCACTTTATATCCAATAAGGAACATCATTTAGATCATGCCTTTATGTCTGATGGTTTTCCCTACTTTCGTCAAGTTAAGTCTAAATATTGCAATAAGAATCTGATGATCTGAGCCACAAAATCGCTCCAGATCTTGTCTTTGTAGACCTTTTCACCTCTGGCTGCAAAGTATATAAGCAATCTGATTTCTATATTGATCATCTGGTCATGTCCGTGTAGAAAGTGGCCTTTTGGGCTGTCGAAAAAGAGTGTTTACTCACTCAGAAAAATAAAAATTTATTCGTGTCGGTCGTGTTTCATTTTGTACTTTAAGGCCAAACTTGCTGCCATTTTTATTACTTTAGCATTGCAATCCTCTGTGATGAGTGTGATATCATTTTTGGTGTTATTACTGGAAGATGTCAATCTTTATAGAACAGATCAATTTTGACCTCTCTGGCATCAGTGGTTGGAGCATAGTCTTGTATTACTGATTGTCATTGGTTTGCCTTGGATTCAGACAGCTATCATCTGGTCATTTTTAAAAATTAACTATTTTGTTTGAATTTGGTCATTTTTGAGATTAGTGGATATATTAGGGAGGGACATAATGACTGCTTTGCAGCAGAGAGGGCCCACTCGAAGTTGGGTGACCCTCTGCAGTGGACCCAAGTTGAGGCCCAGAGACATTAAGGATTTTCTTCAGCAGAAAGAAAAGTGGGCATGGATTCAAATGATAAGACCACTTCTGAGGCCTGAGACACGTGGTTTAACCTCAGTTTCCTTATCTGTAACATGAGAATAATAGTTGTAGCGAGCTGTCGTCTCCAGAAGCTGCTGGATCGCTCTCTGGGAAGAGATCTGCTGTGTCTACTCAAATCTCTCAGATTCTTCTTCCTGTAGTGAACCGTTGTCTCCAGGCAGTTGCTGTTAACTCTTGTCCTTAGAAGTGACTTCCCTTCCTGCAGAGAGCCCCGTCAGGCCTGATGTAATGCAGAGAGTCTTTCTCTTGAATCCTGGCTCTGAATCTCCTCCAACTCTTATCCTTCTTCAGGCCGATCTGCTCTCTGCGCCCAGTGCTGTCTCTTTTTATCCTCCCAGAGAATGGGCGTGGAATAATGCAAGGGCTTCTGGGAAGAACCACCCCAGCCAATGAGCTTTGCCCCCTCTATCAAGTCAACCTGAGTTCTCACCTTGTAATTGTCCAGAAAACCTGAATTCTCACCTTGTCACCATCCAGACAACCTGAGTTCTCACTTAGTAATCCTAACATCTCCCCCTTTCTTTTGATTTAGAACATAGGACAGTCATGACCTTGAAACATAAATCCATCAATATGGGAAGTATTACAGATAATTACATAAATGACCTTGAAACATAAATCCATCAATATGGGAAGTATTACAGATAATTACATGAATTACATAAGCACATAGTAACATAGTAACATAACACATGCTAGAAGTATATAACATAATCAAATAATCATAAATTGAAAATTTATAAATGTCCATAAGTCCATTGTCCATTATTCTCATCTTGTGTGAGGAAGTCCAATGATTCCTGCTGGTTTTTAAAGTTCTTTAACAGTCTTCTTATTATCCATGCTCTTTCAGTGTCAGATGTTTCTTAGATCTTCTCCTTTATTTTGAGGTCTTTCTCTTTTTCTGTCTCTCTCTGATGGACAAGGCGAATATCACTTGTTGGCACCCATCTGATTCCTTCTCCTGCTGAAGAAATACAAGCAAACCCTCTCCCCCAGGCAGTTAACCTATCTGGTCCCTTCCATTCACCACTTTCTGGATCTCTCCACATCACCTGGCGATTATCTAAGGACAGTGGAGATGCTCTCACTG
The DNA here is from genome assembly GCF_048593235.1 of Sminthopsis crassicaudata. Classification (NCBI taxonomy): domain Eukaryota; kingdom Metazoa; phylum Chordata; class Mammalia; order Dasyuromorphia; family Dasyuridae; genus Sminthopsis; species Sminthopsis crassicaudata. Next base: position 654,594,191 of record NC_133619.1, read on the forward strand.
GACACTGCCCTTCTGGTGGGTTATAAAACCTGTCTGCTGGAGCCAGTGCATCTTTGTCAAAAATTAGAAAATTAATGGTATAGAGAACTAAATTTAGAAGTTCCCTAGGGCTACCTGTGGCTCCCCCTTTCTTTTGTTTTTGGAGGAGTGTCTTAATATCTCTGTTTCTTCTCTCTACTATTGCCTGCCCTTGAGAATTAAAGGGTATGCCCGTGGTATGTAAAATCTTATACTGTGCACAAAAGTGTGTAAAATGTTTGGACGTATATGCAGGTCCATTGTCTGTTTTTATTGCTTGTGGCACACCCATAATTGCAAAAGCTTGTATAAGGAATTCAGTGACCACTCGGGCTGTCTCTTTTGCTGCTGGCATTGCAAATGTGAATCCTGAAAAGGTGTCTACCACGACATGAATAAAAGATAGACGACCAAAAGATTTATAATGGGTCACATCCATTTGCCAGATTTCATTGGGTCTCAAACCACGAGGATTCTTCCCTGGAGGGAGTGTAGGAGCATGGAAAGGAAGACAAGCTGTACAGCTTTTTACTATGCTCCTAGCTTCCTCTCTTGTGATTCCAAATTGTAAACGTAAAGCTCGAGCAGCCTGATGATATTTAGAATGAGATTCTTGTGCTTCCTGAAATAAAGGACTACTGGCTAACATGGTTAGAAGGCTATCTGCCTTTGAATTTCCATCAAAAATGGGACCTGGAAGTCCACTATGTGAGTGGACATGCAAGATATAAATCTTGCCTGGATGTTTTCTCACTTGCTCTTGAAGTTCCTTAAAGAGCTGATAAATATTGGAGGCTGCAAATTTTATTTGGGCTGTGGCAATTCTTTGTACTACACCTACTGAATAGGCTGAATCAGTAATTATATTTACGTCTCCTGGGTAATAAGTGAGAGCTAGCATGATAGCAAATAATTCATTCTGTTGAGTGGATTGAAAAGGAGTCCTGATTACTCTCTTTATGGTTAAATCATGAGAGTATATGGCACAAATATTTTCTTTGGAGGCATCTGTAAAGATTGTTGGTCCTTTAAGAGGAACCTTAGAAACCTTTTCTTCAAAAATCCATCGCCAATTATGTAGTAGCCGGGTAATCTTTAATGGAGATCCATGTGCAAAATTTGGAGCGGTGGCCAATAAAATTTGCCATTCTGGGATGTTCTCACAGCATACATTAATCTGTGCGTTAGTATAGAATGTGTATATTTTTTCAGGACTTATCCCAGATAATTGTGTTACTCTCTTAATAGCCTTTAATAAAATCCTAGCCACAAGCACTGGGTAAGGTGTAAGGCTTTGTTCTGGTTGTGCTGGGAGATTCACCCACTCAATCACTCTGTCTCCTTGATGAAGGACTGCTGTGGGTACCTCTTTTGTAGCAAAAAGTCCCTGTTCGGGCGCCAAATTGCGAAGGTCTGGTCTAGCTCCTCTTGTCAGGATAAGCAAAAGTCCTTGCCCCACGTTGGGCGCCAAATGTAGCGAGCTGTCGTCTCCAGAAGCTGCTGGATCGCTCTCTGGGAAGAGATCTGCTGTGTCTACTCAAATCTCTCAGACAGATTCTTCTTCCTGTAGTGAACCGTTGTCTCCAGGCAGTTGCTGTTAACTCTTGTCCTTAGAAGTGACTTCCCTTCCTGCAGAGAGCCCCGTCAGGCCTGATGTAATGCAGAGAGTCTTTCTCTTGAATCCTGGCTCTGAATCTCCTCCAACTCTTATCCTTCTTCAGGCCGATCTGCTCTCTGCGCCCAGTGCTGTCTCTTTTTATCCTCCCAGAGAATGGGCGTGGAATAATGCAAGGGCTTCTGGGAAGAACCACCCCAGCCAATGAGCTTTGCCCCCTCTATCAAGTCAACCTGAGTTCTCACCTTGTAATTGTCCAGAAAACCTGAATTCTCACCTTGTCACCATCCAGACAACCTGAGTTCTCACTTAGTAATCCTAACAAATAGTGACAACCTTAGGGATGTTGGGAGAATGAATTGAGTTACATGCATGAAGAGCCAAAAGCATCTTGCCATAGTGAAGGAAACCTGAGCTCTAGGCCCATCCCTGGCAGGAATTGCTGCTGCTCTGAGGGCATCCAAAACCAGATTAAAATGTCACTGGGAAGTGAAACAAAATAAGCAGAAATGCCATAAAACTGTTAATTTGTGCTTTTCCACCTGCGTGACATAATAAGTTGCACTGGGAGAGTTACCTAAGCCAACAGCATCACAGATTCTGGTTCTTATAAATACTCTTAAAACATAAAAAAAGTCCTATGTGCGTGTGTAATATGCACATGTATGCTAACTGTTAATTATTAACCAAACAAGGGGATGAGACTCATCCCAACCTCCCATTCGGAGGCCAAGCGAATTGTGCAAACCTTTATTCAATCCAGTGCCGGGAGTGGGCCCAGAGAACTCAGCCTCCCGGGCAAAGGGGAGCCATAGCGGGCATCGGTGAGCAGAAGCCCACCCACGATTGTCTTCAGAAGGGGGGGGGGCGGCATTGGGTCACCGGCCAGAGGTTGGAGTCGGAAAAGAGAATCGATCCTGTGGGGTCCCATTAGGGTCACTGGGGGGGGGCTAAGCTTGCCCCCTAAGAGGCAACAGGTCAGCAGATCCCCACCCACTCTGGCAAGAAGGCCGCCTCGGCTGAGATCTCTGAGAACTGGCGCAGGGCAGGGTGTGGGTGGTCATGTAGGCGGCCTAGAGGCCGAAGGTGCCCGTGGTCTCGGCGCTGTGGTTGCACTGGGAGAGCAGGGGGGTCCTCCTGCACCAGGTCATCCCTTCCCTGGGGACCACAAAGGCCACGTTGGTGTAACAGAACCCGAACCGGGTCAGGGCTCGCTCCAGGTAGCCGCTGTGGGCATGAAGCAAAGGTAGTTGCCCCTGCGCATGTGCACATCCACAAAGGTGAGGCTCTGCCCGGCCCTGGGCCACGGGTGCAGGAAGGCCTGGACCTGTGCCCGCACCCAGGCGTGCAGGGAGAACTCGCGCAGGATTTCATCCCGCAGATGGTGGCAGAAGGTCAAAGGAATGGGGGAAAAACCTGGAAGCCCAGAAATTGGGTTCGCTGGGAAGGAGGTCAGAGAGTGGGGCTGGAATATATCACGGAACCTCGGGACTGGAGACCGGAGAAGAGGGATGTTCACAAGAACCGGATGGTTGTGGCTACTGATGTAACAGAGAGTTTATGAAAATGACAGCGCATGGCACCAAAATGCACTTCAAAGGGGCACAAGCTCGATGGAATGAGCGATGCTGTAAGCGAGGGGGGATACTTTACCTGCCACATCTTTGGAGTGGGAAGGAATTTATGACCAAGAAAGAAATGGAGAACTTTATTTATGAAACGCAAAAGGGATCTTTTTGACGACATTAAAGTAAAATTTTTCTTTGCACAAACATTAGAGGGGATTAGAATTGGAAAGGAAGCAGAAAACTGGGAAACAATTTCTACAGCCAGTGTTTCTGATAAAGGCTTCATTTCTAAAATGTAGAGAACTGAGTCAAATTTCTAAGTATATGAGTTATTCCCCCCATTGATTAATGGTCAAAGTATATGAATAGACAATTTTCAAATGAAGAAATTCAAACCATTTATAGTTTTATGGAAAAATGCTCTAAATCACTATTGATATTAGAAGTGCAAATTTTTTTTTAAATTTGGAATTTTTTTTCACAGTATATATGCATGAGTAATTTTTTTTATAATATTATCCCTTGTATTATTCATTTTTCCAAATTATCCCCCCCCTCCACTGCCTCCCCCTAATGGCAGGCAATCCCATACATTTTACATGTGTTACAGTATAACTGAGATACAATATATGTGTGTAAATCCCATTTTCTTGTTGCACATTAAGTATTAGCTTCCGAAGGTATAAGTAACCTGGGTAGATAGACAGTAGTGCTAACAGTTTACATTCACTTCCCAGTGTTCCTTCTCCGGGTGTAGTTGTTTCTGTCCATCATTGATCAACTGGAAGTGAGTTGGATCTTCTCTATGTTGAAGATATCCAAGAAGCGCAAATTTTTTAAAAATGCAAATTAAAACAATTCACACCTCCCAGATTGTCTTAGATGACAGGAGTGAATAAATGTTGGAGGGAATGTGGGAAGATGGAATAGTATTGCATTGTTGATGGAGTTGTGAACTGATCCAACTGTTCTGGACCCCAAAGGGCTATCAAACTGGGCATACCCTTTGATCCAGCAGTGTCTTTACTGGGTCCGTTTTCCAAAGAAATCATAAAATCATAAATCACGTGCGCAAAAATGTTCCTAGCAGCTTTTTTTTGTGGCAGCAAAGAAATGGAAAATGAGTGGATTTCCATCAATTGGGGAATGGCTGAACAAATGGTGGTACCTGAAGGTAATGGAGTTATTTATTGTTATGATGTACAGATTTTAGAAAACCCTGGAAAGATTTACATAAACTCATGCTGAGTGAAGCAAGCAGAACCAGGGGATCATTTTACACAGCAAGAACAAGACTGTGTGAAGAGCAACTATGATAAATTTGGTTCTTCTCAGCAATTCAGTGATCCAAGGCAATCCCAATAAACTTTGGGTGGAAAAAGCCATCCTTTCAGAGAGAGTTGTGGAGACTGAATGTGGATCAATGCATACTATTTCCACCTTTTTTTTACTTCCATTTTTTTTCTTTCTCATGGTTTTTCCCTTTTGTGTTGATTTTTCCCCACATGACTCATATGAAAATGTGTTAAAAATAAATGTACATGTGTAACCTAAAGAAAAAAAAAACAAAAATTATAGCAGATGATATGCACAATGATGTACAAAACAGAAAAGCCAAGATAACAATGAGGGAGGAAATAAAAGCCAAGCTTTTTGACTGGAACATAAACTGCATGTAAGATGAGGTTTTTTGTAAGATAAAGTGAGATAAAGTTGAATAAATAGGATGGGAATCTTAAGGAACTGACTAATAGTTATAAAACTAAAAGCCATTTTCCAGTTGATAAATGATCATAGGGTGTAAATAATCAAAGAAGGGCATTCAATTTCTCAACAGCCATATTAAAAAAAGCTCCAAATTATTAATAATTTTTAAAATGCCAACTCAGAGATTCTACTTCCCACTCATCAGCTAAGTAAAGATGAGAAAAATACTTTTAATATACAATATAGTCTCCTTTTGCAACCAATTTGCAACTTGTTTTTACATGATTTGGCATTGAAGTCACAAGAGTTTGACATGTATTTTTTTCAAATTTTAAGAAAAAAAATTTTTTTAATGTAAAGAGTGTGTGAACTGAATTTCACCCATTATAGGTGAAATATATATGTCTCTGTCTCTCTCTCTGTCTCTCTGTCTCCCAGTCTCTGTCTCTGTCTCTCTGTCTCTCTCTCTGTATATATATATATATATATATATGTCCATATGGGTCTCTCTACATATGTTTGATAGGAAGGCATGAATGTAGATATCTCTAGAGACTCCTGCCAGGAAGGGAAGCAGAAGGTTGCTACCGGAAAGTGACTACCCTGTTCTCTACAGAGAAAGGGTATAATACTATGTTATTTTTCTCTGCCTCCTTTAAATATTATTAGTCTAGGAGAACAATTTCTAGGTTCAAACTGAGTTCCTCATTCTTATTTTACATACACACATACCTATATCTACTTATACAAATCTATATAACTATGTACCTAGATATACACACACCAAGTTAACTATCCCAATAGTATTTTTATTTTTCCAAATACATGTAAAGATAATTTCCAACATTCATTTTTGTAGGACTTTGTGTTTCTAATTTTTTTCCTTCCTTTCCTTCCTTCCTTACTGCCCCACTCTAAGCAATCTGATATAGTTTAAACATGTGCAATCCTTTTAAACATATTTCCGTATTTGTCATATTGTGCAAGAAAAACTAGATCAAAAGGTGAATCACAAGCAGAAAAAAGCAAACAAACAAATCAATAAAAAAGGCAAAAATACTCCCAGCTACATATATTCAAGGCTTGACTCCCTTCCCACCAAATGCTAGTTCTAAAAGGACACAGAGTGAGTAGCAAATAAGCTCACTTATCTAAGTCAATAAATAGCAAACAGAAATCAGAGAAAATCTGCAGAAAAGAAGGTATATCAGACAATACACACAATGAGTGAATTTTCCCACCTTCAACAACCAGCTATCTCAGCTTAAAATAGGGTTCTAGATTGAATGTAAGGGAAAATTCCCAAAGGTTCTAATGTGGTCAGCAGGGAATGGGTTATATCTGTCTAAAACCAAGAGTTAGCGTTATTTGTGTTGAGGATATACTAGAAACTAGATCTGGGTGGGGGCTGTGAGAGCCTGGATCAACTATTGGAATTCAAAAGGGCGCTTTTGACAGAATTTGTGAATCAAAGGTCCTGGCTTCTTGAATTGATAATGCATCAGCTAGGAGGGGCTGGGAATCAGAAAAGAATAAATCAATCTGAAAGGATTAGTTTCTTAAAGGGAGCACAACCCACATCAAGATGACCTGTCAAAGTTGTTTTAATTTGTATTTCTCTATATCAGTAATCATCTGGAGCACTTTTTCATATGAATATATATATATATATATATATATATATATATATATATATATATTTGATCCACTCCTCTATATATTTAAGATATGAGACCTATATCTGAGAAACTAGTTCTAAAACACCCCCCTGCCTTCTTTACAATCTGACTACATTGATTTTATTTGTGTTTTTTTTTTTTATTTTGATACCTTTTTATTTTCAGAATACATGCAAAGATAGTTTGCAACATTCACTTTTGCAAAACGTTGTGTTCCAAAATTTTCTCCTTTCCTTTTCTCATCCCCTCTCCTAGAGAGCAAGTAATCCAATTTAGCTAAAGATTCAAAATTTTTATAAACATATTTCTACATTTACATTGATTTTATTTGTACAAAACCTTTAAAATGATTATTTGAATTAATTATTATTAATTATTACTTATATTATTATGTGTTTATAGTATATTATTTATTATTTTATTATTATATTAATATAGTGTTAATAATTATTGATAATTAATTATACAATTAATTGAAATGATCCTTTTTAGACTTCACAGTATTCTCTATCTCTTGTATATTTATAAATTCTTTTCCCTAAGTCTGATAGGTAATATGTTCCATTTTCTTGTATCTATATCTAAGTTGTCTATCCATTTATTCCTTTTCATGGTATATAAGATGGTGATATAGGCCCAATATTTGCCAGATTGCTTGTTACGAACAGAGCTCGGTTCTGCTTCCGGCATCGCTCGGTCCGTCTTGGGGCAAATCAGCCATTCCTCAGCCCTTGCAGAGCTACACCGGCCCCAGACGCACGATCTTCTTTCACGCGAAGTACGAGAAGGAGGACTCGGCCAGAATCCCGCCTCAGTAACTGAAGGAGAGGGCCCCTCCCCCACCGCTGTCACTTGATAATCACCTTCAGAAAGATGGACAGCGGAGCATCCTGGAACTCCCGGGGCAAACCCTCCTCTTGTCACACACAGTTCTGTGGAAAAGTTGTGCTGTGGGAGATGTAGACACTGTCCACACACGGATGTATTCTCATAGTCGTTCCCCAAAGGAGAAAGGCTCAAGGGACGCCAGGAACGAGCAGTTTTCCAAAGAGGAAATAGGAAGTATTTAGAAGCCCATGTATGTGTGTGTGTGTATAATAGTCACCAATGAACAAGGGATCAACAGCTCTCCAAAGAGAAATTGTGACCACTATTTGTGGTTATTTAGGACCACATGAAAACGTCTTCCATAAAAACATCAAACATACCCAGAGATGACAAGAAATTACAACAGTCAGCGTTGGAGGCTTGTGAGAAGCTGGGACGCTAATACATTGCTTGTAGAGCGGGGGGTTGGCATAGTTATTTTGGAAATCAATTAGGAATAATGCAGATAAAGTGACTAAAATGTTCATACCCTTGGATCCAGAGACTTCATTTCTAAGCTTAAATCTCGTGGAAGCCACTGATAACAAAGTCCCGTATACATCAAAATACAGCAGCGCTGTATGACAACGAGGTATCTAAGTGACGTTGAATAGGGCACTGGGGGCTAATCGGGAAGATCTGAGTCCTAATCTAACCTCAGACCCCGGACAAATCTTCAGTCTGTCCCAGAGTAAAAGCTGTCAAAGGAGGAAGATAAGAGCACCGAGGTCTCAGGCTGTGGTGAGGATCAAAGGAAAGCACTTAGCACGGAAAGAGGCAGGACATCTCTCCAACTCCCTCCTTCTCAAAGGTCGGAGTCAACTGCCCATGTTTTTGAACTTTTCCAGTAGTGATTGATTTGCTGATTTTTCCTTTTCCTTTTTTTTTTTTTTTTTTTTTCCTTTAAAAAATACTATTTGATGTTTGTGGCAGCTCTTTTTGTAGTGAGTAGAAACTGGAAGATGAATGGATGTCCATCCGTTGGAGAAAGGGTGGGTAAATTGTGGTATAAGAAGGTTATGGAATATTATTGCGCTGTAAGAAATGACCAGCAGGAGGAATACAGAGAGGCCTGGAGAGACTTACATCAACTGATGTTGAGTGAAATGAGCATTATACACTTCAACAACAATATTGTCTGAGGACGAATTCTGATGGAAGTGGAAATCTTCAACATAAAGAAGATCCAACTCACTTCCAGCTGATCAGTGATGGATAGAAACCACTACACCCAGAGAAGGGACACTGGGAAGTGAATGTGAAATATTAGCACTACTGTCTATCTGCCCAGGTTACTTATACCTTCAGAATCTAATACTTAATGTGCAACAAGAAAATTGGATTTACACACATGTATTGTATCTAGGTTATACTGTAACACATGTAAAATGTATGGGATTGCCTGTCATCTAGGGGAGGGAGTAGAAAATTTGGAAAAATGAATATAAGGGATAATATTGCAAAAAAAATTACTCATGCATATGTACTGTCAAAAAGTTATAATTATAAAATTAATTTTTTAAAATACTATTTGAAATAAGTAAAATGCAAAAAGAAAAGAAAATACTTTTTGTTATATGGAAATTCTCTCTGGGAGTGTGAGTGATGGGGATAATGTGGGAAGCTATGTGATGATGTACAAAACAGAAAACATCATTGAAAGCTTTTTTTTTTTTTTTTTTTTTAATGTAAGCTGTATAATTTGGATAAAAATTTTCCTGCATTCAGTATATATATCTTGCATACCAACCCTTATCAAATAAATTTTATGCAAAAATTATTTATCATTTGACTATTTTCCTTCTTATCCCAAGTCTACTAATTTTTCTTTGCAGAAGCTTTTCATCTTAGCCAATCTGACAGGTGTGTAATGATATCTCAGAGTTGTCTTAATTTGCATTTCTCTGATCAATAGTGATTTGGAACACTCTTTCAAAAATTAGTATTCCTCTGTGTTTTCCATAAAACAATCCCTTTGAGAGGGTGATTGGTAGGTTTTTTTGTATTTCTTCTGTCCCCTTTAGGACAATTTTTTAAAATTGTTATTTCTTGTATTATTGTAGCAAGGTTCTTTTTTTAGTCTCAGCTTTCAGTTAGTCCAATTATTCTTGTATTTTCTCTTCTTGATCTGGTTTCCAGATCTGTTGTTTTTCTCATAAAATGTTTCACATGTTGTTTTATTTTTTTCATTCTTTATAACTCTTTTTTGTTATTTCTTGGGTCTCTCATAGCTTCCACTGGCTTCCCTTTGTCCAATTCATTTTTTTAATCCCTGAGGTAATTGGAATTAAGAGATTTGCCAGGGTTACAAAGCTAGCAAGTATTAAGTATCTGAGGTCAAATTTGAACTCAGGTCCTCATGACTTTAGGGCCAGCACTCCATTCACTGGGTCATCTAGCTGCCTCCCCATTCTGATTTTCAAAGAGTTATTTTCATCTTTGAGATTCTGTTTCTCCTTTTCTATTTGGTTAACTTTTTTTTTTTTTTTCCATAATCTTGCTTTTCTTGGATGGTTTTTATTTTATTTTATTTTATACTTTTTAGTTTTTCCTCAATGTGTCTCACTTGATTTTTGAATTCTGAGTTCTATAAATTCTCTCTGGGGTCATAAATAGATTAGAGGAATAGAGGATAGTCTACCTCTCAGACTTGTGGAGGAGGAAGGAATTTGTGACCAAAGGAGAACTAGAGATCGTTATTGATCACAAAACAGAAGATTTTGATTACATCAAATTTAAAAGGTTTTGTACAAACAAAACTAATGCAAACAGATTTAGAAGGGAAGTAACAAATTGGGAAAATATTTTTACATTTAAGGGTTCTGATAAAGGCCTCATTTCCAAAATATATAGAGGACTGACTCTAATTTATAAGGAATCAAACCATTCTCCAATTGATAAATGGTCAAAGGATATGAAAAGACAATTTTCAGATGAAATTGAAACTATATCCACTCATATGAAAGAGTGTTCCAAATCACTACTGATCAAAGAAATGCAAATTAAGACAAGTCTTAATTAATACCATTATCCACCTGTCAGATTGGCTAAAATGACAGGAAAAAATAATGATGAATATTGGAGAGGATGTGGGAAAACTGGGACACTGATGCATTGTTGGTGGAGTTGTGAAAGAATCCAGCCATTCTGGAGAGCAATCTGGAATTATGCCCAAAAAGTTATCAAAATGTGCATACCCTTTGACCCAGCCATACTACTACTGGGCTTATATCCCAAGGAAATACTAAAAAGGGGAAAGGGACCTGTATGTGCCAAAATGTTTGTGGCAGCTCTTTTCGTAGTGGTCAGAAACTGGAAAATGAACGGATGTCCATCAATTGGGGAATGGTTGGGTAAATTGTGGTATATGAATGTTATGGAATATTATTGTTCTGTAAGAAATGACCAGCAGGAGGAATACAGAGAGGTTTGGAGAGACTTACATCAACTGATGCTGAGTGAAATGAACAGAACCAGAAGATCACTGTACACTTCAACAACAATACTGTATGAGGATGTATTCTGATGGAAGTGGAAATCTTCAACATAAAGAAGATCCAACTCACTTCCAGTTGATCAATGATGGACAGAAATAACTACACCCAGAGAAGAAACACTGGGAAGTGAATGTAAACTGTTAGCACTACTGTCTATCTACCCAGGTTACTTATACCTTCGGAATCTAATACTTAATGTGCAACAAGAAAATTGGATTTACACACATATATTGTATCTAGGTTATACTGTAACACATGTAAAATGTATGGGATTGCCTGTCATCTAGGGGAGGGAGTGGAGGGAGGGAGGGGAAAATTTGGAAAAATGAATACAAGGGATAATGTTATTTTAAAAATTACTCATGCATATATACTGTCCAAAAAAATTTATAATTATAAAATTAATAAAGAAAAATTTCAAAAAATAAATAAATAAATAGATAGATAGATAGACGATAGAGAGATAAATTCTCTCTGGGCAAAGAGCCATTTAACATTACTCTTTGGGATAGAAGAAACTTTTTTTACTTCAGTGACCTCTGGGGTGAACTCCAGTCTTCCCTGTTCTCCTAAGTTTCTAAGTTGGGTTCTTTCTTCTTTACCAGTTTTTTTTTTTTTTTTTTTAAACGAGAAATATTAGCATCTGCACCTCTAATCCTGGGGTGGAGGGATGGTGCCTCTGGCATCCCTTCAGCTCTCCACTGTGACTAAGAATCCCAAATCAAGGACTCCCCCTCCAGCAAGTGCAGACAGAAAGCAGCATCCCTGATGTCTGCCTCTGCACTCCAGTGTGTTAGATCCCTCTAGCCCAGGGCCCAAGTCTCTGCAGCAGGGCTGAGCCTGCATTCTAAATCAGCCCAGGTTCCCTCAGTCTGCCTCAATCACTCTGTCCCTGAGGGGAAAGTTTCTGTGGGCCCCTAGGAGACTCCATCCAAACCCAGCTGGCCCCAGGCTCCCCACTTGGTGTTTCTGCATTTCTAGCCCAGGGCTCTTTGCATTTCACTTGGATTAATCCCAGCCTTGGGGGATTTCTTTGGATCTTTATGGGTGGTACCATAAAGCCCCAAGGCTTCTTGATTTCTCTCCATATTTGCCCTGAGGTGCAATTTTGCTCCTTTTGTGAGGCAATCTGGAGAGCTGGAAATGTCCCACCTGCTCCATCTTGTTCCCAGAATCCTACCTCAACTTACTTTAAAAAAAAAAAATATATATATATATAAAATTATAGCTTTTTATTGGCAAAACATATGCATGGGTAATTTTTCAACACTGACCCTTATAAAAACTTTAATTCCAACTTTTCCCCTCCTTCCCTTCACCCACTCCCCTAGATGGCAGGCAATCCCATATATGTTAAATATCCTCAACTTTCTTTTCTTTCTTTCTTTTTTTTACATTTTTAAAAATTAATTTTATAATTATAACTCTTTCTGACACTACATATGCATGGGCAATTTTTTACAACATTATCTCTTGCACTCCCTTCTGTTCCGAGTTTTTCCCCTCCCTCCCTGAACCCCCTCCCCTAGATGGCAGGCAGTCCCATACATGTTAAATGTGTTATACTATATCGTAGATACAATATATTTGTGCAGAACCAAATTTCTTGTTGCACAGGAAGAATTGGATTCAGCAGGTAAAAATAACCTGGATAGAAAAACAAAAATGCGAACAGTTTACACTCATTTCCCAGTGTTTCTTCTCTGGGTGTAGCTGATTCTGTCCATCATTGATCAATTGGAACTGGATTAGATCTTCTCCATGGTGAAGATATCCACTTCCATCAGAATATATCCTCATACAGTATCATTGGTGAAGTGTATAATGATATCCTGATTCTGCTTGTTTCACTCAGCATCAGTTGATGTAAGTCTCTCCAAGCCTCTCTGTATTCATCCTGCTGGTCATTTCTTACAGAACAATAATATTCCATAACATTCATATACCAAAATTTACCCAACCATTCTCCAATTGATGGGCATCCATTCATTTTCCAGTTTCTAGCCACTATGAAAAGAGCTGCCACAAACATTTTGGCACATACAGGTCCCTTTCCCTTCTTTAGTAGTTCCTTGGGGTATAAGCCCAGTAGTAGTATGGCTGGGTCAAAGGGTATGCACATTTTGATAACTTTTTGGGCATAATTCCAGATTGCTCTCCAGAATGGTTGGATTCTTTCACAACTCCACCAACAATGCATCAGTGTACCAGTTTTTCCACATCCCCTCCAACATTCATCATTATTTTTTCCTGCCATCTTAGCCAACCTGACAGGTGTGTAGTGGTATCTCAGAGTTGTCTTAAATTGCATTTTTCTGAACAATAGTGATTTGGAACACTCTTTCATATGAGTGGAAATAGTTTCAATTTCATCTGAAAATTATCTGTACATATCCTTTGACCATTTATCAATTGGAGAATGGCTTGCTTCTTATAAATTAGAGTCAGTTCTCTATATAATTTGGAAATGAGGCCTTTATCAGAACCCTTAAATGTAAAAATATTTTCCCAATTTGTTACTTCCCTTCTAATCTTGTTTCCATTAGTTTTGTTTGTTATCTTCAACTTTCAATAAAAATTCATACTAGAGAAAAACATTATGAATGTGGGGAGATTTTTATCCACATCACATAGCTTACTTCTATGAGAGAATGCATATTACAGAGAAAACCTACGAATACAATAAATTTGGGGAGATTTTAACTCCAGTTTATTCCTTATTTACAAACTGAGACTAGACCAATGTACTCAATGTCGGTAGACCTTCAGATCAAACATGCAACTTAATTTCCCATTAACGAATTTAAAGAAAATAATATTATAAATATAATGAACATGGGAAGAATTTCACCTCAACTATACATATAACTTCCAACAAGGAATCAATTCTGGAGACAAACTAACCCTTCCGTTTCTCCATACAACTCTTTTTAAACTCTGTCTTACATATGAGCTGTCCATCTCAATTCGGTGGAGGGAATTTTTACATTGAGTTTCCTGAACAAATTTGCACAGATCTACAAAATACATGAATGTGTTTTCCATGGAGAGGTTGCATGGCATAGTGGAAAGCTAACTTCATAGGCAAAAAGGCCAGGCTTCAAATGCCATTTCATTCTTTTAATTTCTTTTTCTTTTCTTATTGCAAAAACCAACATTACTTCCTTCCGTCCTTCCTTTTGATGTTTTTTTTTTTTTTTTCTTTTTTAAATTGAAGCTTTTTATTTTCAAAACACATACATGGACAATTTTCAACATTCACCCTATAAAATACTGTGTTCTAACTTCTTTCCCTCCCTTTTCCCCTTCCCTCCCCTAGACAAAAGCCAGCATTTCTAGTACAATATTGAATAATAGTGATAATAAGGGACATCCTTGTTTCATTCCTGATCTTATTGGGAATGTATTCACTTCTCTCCATTATAAAAAATGCTTGCTCTAGGTTTTAGATGCATACTGCTTATTATTTTAAAGAAAGTTCCCTTTATCATTATGCTCTCTAGTGTTTTTAATAGGAATGGGGCTGTATTTTATCAAAAACTTTTTTCTGCATCTATTGAGATTATCATATGATTTCTGTTGGTTTTGTTATTGATATGTCAATTATGATAATAGTTTTTCTGATATTGAACCAACTCTGCATTCCCACTTGGGTCATATCCCACTTGGACGTAGTGTATTGAACTGCTGACAAATTGCTATAATCTCTTTGTTAGTACTTTACTTAAAATTTTTCCCATCAGTATTCATTAGGGAAATTGGTCTGTAATTTTCTTTCTCTGTTTTGGCTTTGTCTGGTTTAAGTCCTCAGTGCCATATCTGGGTCATAAAAGGAATTTGACAGTACTCCTTCTTTACCCATTTCTCCAAATTGTTTGCATAATATTGGAGTGAATTGTTCTTTAAAAGTTTGGTAGATTTCACTTTGAATCCATTTAACTCTAGGATTTTGCTGGGATTTCAAGTTCTGTAATGACTCGTTCAATTTCTTTTTCTAAAATGGGACTATTTAAGGAATTTAATTCCTCTTCTGTTAAACTGGGCAGTTTATATTTTTGTAAATATTCACCCATTTCAGTTAGATTGTCAGACTTGCTGCCATACAGTTGGGCAAAATAGCTCCTAATTATTGCTTTAATTTCTTTTTCATTGGTGGTAAGTTTATCCTTTTCATTTTTGATGCTAGTGATTTGGGTTTTTTTCTTTCCTTTTTCTGATCAAATTAATCAAAGGTTTATCTATTTTATTGTTTGTTTTTTTTTTTATAAAGCCAACTATTAGCTTTATATGTTAGTTCAATAGTTTTCTTAGTTTCTATTTTATTAATCTCTCCTTTGATTTTCAGAATTTCTAATTTGGTATTTAACCAGAGTGGGTCTGATTTGTTATTTTTTTAGTTTTTTTTAGTTGCAATGCTTTGGACTGCTTTGGCTGCATCCCATAGGTTTTGGTATATTGTCTCATTATTGTCATTCTCTTCAATGAAATTATGGATTGTTTCTGTGATTTGTTGTTTGACCCACTCATTCTTTAGAATTAGATGGTTTAATTTCCAATTGATGTTTAGTCTATCTTTCCCTGGCCTTTTATTGCATATAATTTTTATTGCCTTGTGGCCTAAAAAAAGAAGCATTTACTACTTCTGCCTTTTGGTATTTGATTGTGAGGTTTTTATGCCCTAATATATGATCAAATTTTGTGTAGGTACCATGAACTGACAAGGAAAAGTTGTCAGATTCCATTTCAGCACATGAACCTGGCCACATCATTTCACTTCTGTGTGGTGATTATAAATTACAAAGAAGATGCTGATCATCTAGGGAAGTTTCTCTGCTTTTGTTGTTCTGAACTGTTGTTATCATATCTGACTCTTCATGATTCTATGTGGGATTTCTCTGATGGAATTACAGGTGTAGTTAAAAAAAAAAAAAGACAAGTTGTAGAGGTCACAACTTATTTAAACATTCCTTAATATTTGAACACTTTGCTGATTATACAAATATACATATATATATATATATATATATATACATATATATGTATATATATATATACACACAAATATATTTAACATATGGGTCTTTCTTGGCTTTTATGGGGTGTAAACCCAAGAGTGAGCACTTCTAGATCACATTAATAACAAAAAATTCCAATTATTTTTCCAGAGTAATTAAACAATTCAGTTTCAGCAGCAGTGATTTCCCCATGCCTGTTTTCTTACATGTGGGAAGTTCAATGGGGAATTCTTCCAATTTTGCCATCTTTATCAATTTGATAGTATCGTAGATTATTTTAAGTTTTGTCATTTCCATTAACAATTCATTTTTGAACATTTTTCAAGTGTTTGCCTTTGTTATTTTGAGAATTTTGTAACATTTTATATTGCCTTGTTGGGGAATGTTTTTAAATCACACTAACTTGCACAGCTCTCTTGCTGATTATAGATTCTTAATTTTATCAATGAATTTTTTTATGCCAAGATTTAACCCAATCCACATCTTTTCTTTTTCTAGCTGCAATGATTTTGTGTCAGAGCTTTTTTTAAAAAAAATCCTATAACAATTTTGTCTCTTATAAAAAATACTGCTACAGTTTATTATAGTTGTGAAAGTTATATTGTATCATTCATTCTCTAACAATTTTATACTAAGACTTTATATTTAGATTGCTTAAAATTTGAAAAGTTTCATGATATATACTGTAATTAACTACCTCAAAACAATTCTCATTCAAGTGCTATCCAATTGCCCCTAGTAGTTCTTGCTGAATAAAGAATTCTTTTCACGGTATGCTATGTTCTTAGCTTTATAAAAAATTAGCCTGCTAGTAATGAACTGAAGCAGCTACACCCAGCCAAAGAACTCTGGGAGTTGACTATGACCCACTACACAGAATGCCCAATCCCTCTATTCTTGTCTGCCCGCATTTTGGATTTCCTTCACAGGCTAACTTATTACCAAAATGTGTTCAAATGCAGAAGTTCTATGAGAGATACATTTGGAAGCTAATCACATACACGTATATACTTTATTTTCATTTTAAAAAATTACTTCGTATTTTATTTTCAGTCAGTTACAAGTAAAACCAAATTTTAACATTCTTTAAAACTTTGAATTCCAAATTCTCTGCCTCCCCTCCTTCCATATTCCGGCTTTGAACTGCTGGAGAGAAGTTCTTCCTAAACAAAACAACAACGAAGCGATTGTTGGAATCCTTCTGGAGTCCGAAGACGGGATGGGGGTGTCTGGGGGTGATGCGCTTATGTCAGTGAGTGGATCCTGGGAAAGCAAACCCCCAGGACACGGCCTTTTGCCAGGCTGTTGTTGGTGCCAGGATCCCCTGAAGATGCTCCAGGAGGGGAGAGCGAGTGGCTTCGGGGAAAGGCCGAGTCTGTCTTCCTGCTGGGCCGTGAGCGAAGGGTGCAGGGCAGGAAGAGGGGCAGCTGCAGGGGGCAGGGGGCAAGTGAGACGTGGGCAGGTGGGGGCGTGGTCAGGCCTAGCACAGTTCATTCTCCATAAAGGTCCAACACTGACGGTTTTGGAGGACGGTCCAAATCTCTTCCAGGTCGAACAAGGATTGAAGCAAGTCGGGCTCGGTCAAGGACAGCAAGACTTCGAGGACGCTGGAGAGGTGCGCTAGGACGTGTCCGACCAGGCCGTCATCGGGCAGGCGGAAGGACGAGCCGTCACAGGGGACTACCTCCCATTCTTTGGGGTCGTAAGGGACGTGGAGCAGCATCTCTTGTACTTCTCGGAACCTGCTGAGTAGCAGGCCAACGTTGGTCTGGTTCAGCCAGCGCTGAGCCTGAGTCATTGCCCAGAGAGCCCAGACGGAATCTTTCTCGTCATCTGGGCGCTTCAGGCAGCCTTGGAGGCTGATCAGGGGGGAATGAAGCCGGTCTAAGTCCAGGTCCATAAAGGGGATCCAGAGATCGATCAAAGTCTGCAGGACCCAGGGGCTGTGGCCGATTTCCTGCAGGCCATCCCACAGCGGCACGCTGCTGAGAATCCGTTTTGCCAAGGGAATAAAATCCCTTCTGAGCTGGGCCAGCTGCTTACACAGGCGAGGCAAGTTTTCCAGCAAGCCGTCGAGTTTCTGCGAGAGATCTTCCACCAGCCAGAGGAGCATGTTTCTGGACGATCGGCTGCGGGTGTGGACCCGACGAGGGCTAGGTGCTGTCGATGTGTAGGACCTCCTGCTACGCAGATGCAACATGGCGACTGGGAAGGGAAGGCTGAGAGAAGCAAGGTGCTCGAGAGCAAACTCCGAAGACCTTTCAGTCCTTTGGCTTCCAGCGGGAAGAGAAACTGAGGCCCCTCGAGGGAGTGGAGAAATCAGAGTGAAGGCAGAAACCAGGGAGCCACGGGGCAAGCGGGCCAGAGAGGGAGAGAGTGAGGCGGAAGAAACAAGGCCTTCCCCTAAGCGGGGCTGTGCTGCTCGGTGCCCCCGCCCAGGCCCTTTTATAGAGAAAGCGAGCTCTGTAGGCTGGGAAGTTTCCGGTCCCTGATTGGCCCAAGTTTCCCCAGCAGTTTCACACCTGTCCTCTCCGGCGCTCTCCACCCCACTGGCCACGGGAAGGGGTTCCTTCCTTCCATCCTCAGCTTCCCTATTTCTCAGTGCATTTCAATACACCGATGAATATGTTCCTTTATTCTTTCAGTGAAAAAAAAAAATATTCCTTTAAATGGATGAGAAAATAGATTTCTCTAATTAGGGGTAAAAATCGTTTTCACAATGGTGCTTTCCAGCGCCTGAATCGAAAAGGAACAATTCGAAAAAATCTCCAAACAAGGAAGGGCACAATTTCAACAAAATGTAATTAATCGGCGTCTGGGGGAAGTTTGTTTGTTTGTTTGTTTGAAATATGCATCATTTGAATCAAGCTCGATTTTACTGTTCCTCGAAGAAATATATTTCAAAAAACAAACTCTTCTGGGTTCCTTTTTTGACCCCTTTTTCCACAGTGGTGCTTTCCAAAATTCCCAGCACCAAGCTCTCTTCCAAACTCCTCCAAATACCTTTACATAATGACTCTAAATAAAGTTTAGAGTATCAGAACCCACACACAAAAAGACAGAGTAGAACGAGTTTCAAGTCGAAGATTATTATATCAATTAACAATTATTAAATCAGGATTGAGGTTTTCCCCTTCTATTTCCTCATTCATGGACCAGCCTCTGGAAGCTACTCAGTCAGTCTGAAGGACATTCCTGGTAGATGCAGGTGTCTGAACGCTCTGGGTAGATGCTCTGAGATCTTGGATCGGACTTTACCCTACTAGAAGATCTAACAATCTCATGGAGAGGAATTCTTGCTCTTAGAAAATAAACTCCTGTGATTGTACCGTTTCACTGGGAAAACTGGGCTTCTGAAGGAGAAAATTAACCAGAGTAGTCTGGGTAGAGATGGGTTCTTTTGAATCTCATAATCAAGATGATTATGAAGGAAGGTTTGATGACTTTTGGACAACTTCCCATTAATATGCTCACACTTCCATAAATTTTGCCAATTAAGGTTGATTTTCACCTGTCAAGTGTATCTCCTCTGAAGGTAAGTAAGCCTTCAGTGATCTCCATGGAAGATCTGTGCTTACCAAGAGACAACATTGCTCATCCATCAGTTATTTGCTAGCTGAATTAACAGGATGTGTTAAAAAAAAAAAAAAAAAAAATTCTAAATCTGGGTGGGGAGAGGTGAAATGGAGCAAATATCTCATACTAATGAGGTTTTGAATGGAAAAACTGTTACAGTGGACACAGAAGGAGGTGGAGTAGTGCTAGAACTGTATTTTTATCAGAACAGTTAAAGAGAGAGTAGCATAAACATCTAGAAGTGTATAAAAGTCTTTTTAATTTACAAAGAAGTAAAAGGGTGAGGGGAGAGCAAAAGCGAGGGACTCTTGAAGGATGTGTAGATTAAGGGATAGAAGGGTAAGGAAGGATGAAAGAAATTCTTAGAAAGGGTGCAGATTAAATCAAATTAGAGAGGTGATAGTTACAAGCAAATAAAACATTTAAAGGGGGATAGGGATAGAGAAGGAGAAAGGGATAAACATTGAGGAAAATAGGATGGTGAGAAACTTGTCATTTTAACTTTAAATGTGAGTAGAGTGAACTCAATCATAAAACTTAATTGGAGATGAAACAATCTATTCTTAAAGAATGAGTGCGTTAAAGAAAAAACCATAGAAACAATGTAATTTCATTGAAGACAATTACAATAATGTGAAAACATATCAAAATGTATGAATTGCAGAAAAAGCAGTAATCAATGGAAAATTTATATCTTCAAACGATCATATCAATAAAACAGAGAAAGAGCATACCAATAAATTGAGCACAGAATTTGGGGGAGGGGGAACAGAAAAAGAACAAATTAAAAATTCTCAATTGTATACCAATGTGGAGATCCTAAAATTAATATTCCTGAATGTAAGAAAACTATTGAATTAATAAGTAAAACGAGGAGTTGATTTTATGGGGAGGAAACCCTTAAAATACATAAACCTTTAGTTAATATAAGGTTTAAAAAGAGAAAATATTTTGTAGATTTTTTTTTTTTTTTTTTTTTTTTTTTTTAGCAGAGATCTTTACAAGTGACCAGAACCAGAGAATCCGGTCAGCTGGAAATTGCTCTGAGATCACAACTAAACCAGAGGACTTCCTCAAACATTTCCCAGGAAGCAGAGGGTTGTATGAGATATAATTTCCATGAAAAGGAGACTTTTATTTTTTACTGTTTACTTTCTCCCTTGTTCCTTTGCTTTGTAAGGTTTACTCACTAAACGGGAATATATCTTGTCACAGCCCTGATCAATTTCTAAACCCTTTGACCCTTACATCGTTTCCTGTCATTAGCCCTATGGTTAGGAACCTTTGGTGAAGTGTTTGTCATATCAGCTAGTGATTCATTGAAATCACTTCATTTTCAATAGAATCAAATAAAGGTATGAGAGAAATGATTATTAAATAACTAATTCTTATTTAATTTATAAATAACTAATTGTTATTAAATAACTAATTTTGAGGTCACCCAGGAGTTTTTCTCTTTTTTATTTAGAAATTAGGTCAAAGCTTAATTATCTGAAGAGTAGAGTGAAGGGTGAGATGAATGAGTTCTTGATCCACTAAACTAGAGAACCTTACAAAGAATTTGTTGCTCATTTTGTTCTCAGGCAGGATAGATTGCTTGTGGCTAAGGGTGGACTGGCTGTTCCCCCTGCCCCTCCTTAGAATACATCCACTTCTTATCATATTAATTCTCTAGTTACTGGTTAATGGAGTTGATTGCCACCCTCAGGAACACCTACTCTCTCTAGAGCACTAAAGAATTGAATGGATTTGACAATGGAGAGTCCCATTCACCCTTTATATTAATTGTTAGCACGATTAATAAAATGGTTAAGTATCCAGAAACTATGTCTCTTGAAGTTTTTGTGTATCACATCTTAAACCATATTACAAGTCAAAAGTATCTGGTACTGGCTAGAACAGAATAGACATGCAATATATATTAGTAAATGATTATGGTAACTTTGTGTTTGACAAATGCTAAAAGACTTAAGCTTGGGGGATAAGAAGTCATTATCTGGCAAATGTAGTTGGGAAAACTTGAAAGCAATCTGGCAAATATTGGGCCCATATCAACATCTTATATACCATGAAAAGGAATAAATGGATAGATAATTTAGATATAAAAGGAGATCATAAGAAAATTAGAAGAAAATGGAACATATTACCTCTCAGACTTAGGGATGGGAAAAGAATTTATGAATAAACCAGAGATAAAGAAAGCTGTAAAGGATAAAATGGGTCATTCCAATTATATTAAATTTTAAAGGTTTTGTACAAATAACATCAGTGTAAATGTGGAAATATGTTTATAAAAATTTTGAATCTTTAGCTAAATTGGATTACTTGCTCTCTAGGAGAGGGGATGAGAAAAGGAAAGGAGAAAATTTTGGAACACAAGATTTTGCAAAAGTGAATGTTGCAAACTATCTTTGCATGTATTCTGAAAATAAAAAGGTATCAAAATAAAAAAGAACAAATAAAATCAATGTAGTCAGATTTTAAAGAAAGCAAGGGGTGTTTTAGAACTAGTTTCTCAGATATAGGTCTTATATCTTAAATATATAGAGAAGTGGATCAAATCTATAAGAATATGAATCATTCTCCAATTGATAAATGGTGAAATGATATGAATAGGCAGCTTTTTCATGAAGAAATCAAAGATACATATATATATATATATTCATATGAAAAAGTGCTCCAGATGATTACTGATATAGAGAAATACAAATTAAAACAACTTTGACAGGTCATCTTGATGTGGGTTGTGCTCCCTTTAAGAAACTAATCCTTTCAGATTGATTTATTCCTTTCTGATTCCCATTCCCTCCTAGCAGATGCATTATCAATTCTAGAAGCTAGGACCTTTGATTCACAAATCCTGTCAAAAGCACCTTTTTGAATTCCAATAGGAGATCTAGACTCTCACTGCCCCTACCCAGATCTACTTTCTAACACATCCTCAATACAAATAATGCTAGCTCTTGGTTTTAGACAGATATCCCCTGCTGACCATATTAGAACCTTTGGGAATTTTCCCTTACATTCAATCTAGAACCCTATTTTAAGCTGAGAGAGCTGGTTGTTGAAGGTGGGAGAATTCACTCATTGTGTGTATTGCCTGGTATACCTTCTTTTCCACAGATTTTCTCTGATTTCTGTTTGCTATTTATTGACTTAGATAAGTGAGCTTATTTGCTACTCACTCTGTGTCCTTTTAGAACTAGCATTTGGTGGGAAGGGAGTCAAGCCTTGGATATATTTAGCTTGGAGTATTTTTTTTTTTTTTTTTTTTAAGGAAAGTATTTAGAATTTATTCAGAACAACAGATGAACAATAAACTTTGAATCTGAAATTTCAATACAAAAAAGTAAATATCAATAGATACCATTGAAACTTTGTCAAATGGACTTTAAGACTTTGGTTCAAAAGAAACATTAGATAAAAAGTGATGGTAAGTAGCACTGAATATCATTTACGTATATGTAAATCCAAAAACCTTTGAGTAAAAGTCAGGTGAAGAACATTTGCATAAGGATAAAAATAAGGAAATAATGATTAAAAGGAGGAAATATCAAGTTTCTTCAAGGGCTTCTATTTTGGGGAGGGGCCAATGTTTTCTCCACAGATTCTGCTATTGGAATATATTTCTGCTGTCACCTCACCTTGGATCTTCCCTTAATACCTGGCACTTTTTTACCCCTCCCAAGGCTTCCAGTTTGAAAGAGACCCAGAATATTCAACCTTCATTCCCCTTCTGGCTCTGCTTTTGACACTTGCATGTCATGGCACCATCCTCTTGAAGAATGAACAATAAACAACAAGCTCTATGAACAGTCAGTTGAGCAATACAGCTTTTTCATTTTCTTTTCTCTTTCCCTTTCCTTTTCCCATCTCCCCTTCCCTTTTCTTCATTTTTTTCTTCTACTGTCCTTTCCTCCCCTTCCCTTCTCTCGATTCAATTAAGATATACCATATCTGTGGGTTCTTTGCCTAAAAGTATGTGAATTTTTATCTCTGAAATTTTGAAAGATATCTTGGGGTTTACAGGCTAAATCTCTTTCTGAACTAATCAGAGCCCAAAAAATGACCCAGTGTGGTTTGGTCAATCAGGGAGAGCCAGAGTGACTTGAGTTTAAGGCATAGTTCTTAAGAAAGAAATCTAGCCTGTAAACCCCAAGATATCTTTCAAGTTTCAGAGATAAATAGAAGTTTGCTTGAGACTTAATCACTAATTGTGTGTTGCCTCCACCAAACTCACGCAGAAGTTAGGGTTTTTGTCTGTTGTTTGTTTGTTTGTTTGTTTGTTTTAATAATAATAGTTTTTATTTACCAGATATTTGCATGGGTAATTTTACAATATTGACAATTGCCAAAACTTTTTTTTCCAATTTTTCCCCTCCCCCCCACTCAGATGGCAGGTCGACCAATACAAGTTAAATATGTTAGAGTATAAATTAAATACAATATATCTATACATGACCAAACAGTTGTTTTGCTGTACAAAAAGAATCAGACTTTGAAATAATGTACATTTAGCCTGAGAAGGAAATCCAAAATGCATGCGGACAAAATTAGAGGGACTGGAAATTCTATGTAGTGGTTCATAGTTATCTCCCAGAATTCTTTCGCTGGGTGTAGCTTGTTCAGTTCATTACTGCTCTATTGGAACTGATTTGGTTCATCTCATTGTTGGAGAGGAACACGTCCATCAGAATTGATCATCATACAGTATTGTTGTTGAAGTATATAATGATCTGGTCCTGCTCATTTCACTCAGCATCAGTTCATGTGAGTCTCTCCAGGCTTTTATGAAATCATGCTATTGGTCATTTCTTACAGAACAATAATATTCCATAACATTCATATACCATAATTTATTCAGCCAATCTCCAATTGATGGGCATCCACGTAGTTTCCAGTTTCTGGCCACTACAAAGAGGGCTGCCACAAACATTCTTGTACATGCAGGTCCCTTTCCCTTCTTTAAGATCTCTTTGGGATACAAACCCAGTAGCAACGCTGCTGGGTCACAGGGTATGCACAGTTTGATAACTTTTTGAGCATAATTCCAAATTGCTCTCCAGAATGGCTGGATGTATTCACAATTCCACCAACAATGTATCAGTGTGCCTGTTTTCCCACATCCCCTCCAACATTTTGCATTACCTTTCCCTGTCATTCTAGCCAATCTGACAGGTGTGTGGTGGTATCTCAGAGTTGGCTTAATTTACATTTCTCTGATTAATAATGATTTGGAGCATCTTTTCATATGACTAGAAATAGTTTTAATTTCTTTATCTGAGAATTGTCTGTTTATATCTCTTGACCATTTATCAATTGGAGATTGGCTTGATTTCTTATATATTAGAGTCAATTCCCTACATATTTTTATCTGAACCTTTGACTATAAAAATGTTTTCCCAGTTTATTGTTTCCCTTCTAATCTTATCTGCATTGATTTTGTTTGTACAAAAACTTTTCAATTTGATATAATCAAAGTTTTCTACTTTGTGATCAATAATGATCTCTATTTCTTCTTTGGACATAAATTCATTCCTCTTCCATAGGTCTGAGAGGTAAACTATCCTATGTTCCTCTAATTTATTTATAATCTCATTCTTTATTCCTAGGTCATGAACCCATTTTGACCTGATCTTGGTGTACAGTGTTAAGTGTGGATCAATGCCTAATTTCTGCCATATTAATTTCCAATTTTCCCAGCAATTTTTGTCAAACATTGAGTTCTTATCCCAAAGGCTGGTGTCCTTGGGTTTGTCAAACACTAGGTTATTAGAGTTATTGATTATTTTGTCCTTTGGACGTAACCTATTCCACTGATCAACTAGTCTATTTCTTAGACAATAACAAATGGTTTTGGTAACTGCTGCTTTATAATATAATGTTAGACCTGGTACAGTTAGATCACCTTCATTTGATTTTTTTTTTCATTAATTCCTTTAATTCTTGACCTTTTGTTATTCCATATGAACTTTGTTGTTATTTTTTTCTAGGTCATTAAAATAGTTTTTTGGGAGTCTGATTTGTATAGCACTAAATACATAGATTAGTTTAGGTAGTATTGTCATCTTTATTATATTTGCTCGCCCTATCCAAGAGCATTTAATATTTTTTAGTTTGGAGTATTTTTGCCCTTTTTATTGATTTGTTTGTTTGCAGCCCTCTTTGTAGTGGCCAGAAACTGGAAACTAAGTGGATGCCCATCGATTGGAGATTGGCTGAATAAATTATGGTATATGAATGTTATGCAATATTATTGTTCTATAAGATATGATCAATAGGTTGATTTCAGAAAGGCCTGGAGAGACTTACATGAACTGATGCTGAGTGAAATGACCAGGACCAGGAGATCCTTTTATACTTCAACAACATTACTGTATGATGATCAATTCTAATGGATGTGGCCCTCTCCAACAATGAGACAAACCAAATCAGATCCAATAGAGCAGTACTGAATTGAACCAGCTACACCCAGCGAAAGAACTCTGGGAGATGACTATGAACCACTACATAGAATTTCCAATCCCTCTATTTTTGTCTGCCTGCATTTTGGATTTCCTTCCCAAGCTAATTGTACACTATTTCAAAGTCTGATTCTTTTTGTACAGCAAAACAACTGTTTGGTCATGTATAGGTATACTGTATTTAATTTATACTCTAACATATTTAGCTTGTATTGGTCGACCTGCTATTTGGGGAGGGGGGGAAGGAGGGAAAAATTAAAACAAAAGTTTTGGCAATTGTCAATGTTGTAAAATTACCCATGCATATATCTGGTAAATAAAAACTATTATTAAAAAAAAAAAAAAAAAAAAACAAATACATGTCAAAATCTTGTAAATTCAATGCCAAATCATATAAAAACAAGTTGCAAATTGGTTGCAAAAGGAGACTATATTGTATGTTAAAAGTGTTTTTCTCATCTTTACTTAGCTGATGATTGGGAATTAGAATCTCTGAGTTGGCATTTTTATAATTAATAATTTGGAGCTTTTTTTCATATGGCTATTGAGAAATTGAATGCCTTTCTTTGATTATTTACACTCTATGATAACTTATCAACTGGAAAATGGCTTTTAGTTTTATAACTATTAGTCAGTCCCTTAAGATTTCCATCCATTCAATTTTATCTCACGAAAAAACCATTTTACATGTAGTTTGTGTTTGCGTCAAAAAGCTTGGTTTTTATTTCCTCCCTCATTGTTGTCTTGGCTTTTCTGCTCTGTACATCAGTGTGCATATCATCTGCTATAATTTTTGTTCTTTTTCTTTAGATTATACATGTACATTCATTTTTAATATATTTTCATGAGTCACATGGGGGAAAAATCAAAACAAACGGGAAAACCATGAGACAGAAAAAAAATGGAAGTTTAAAAAAAAGGTGGAAATAGTATGTATTAATCCACATTCAGTCTCCATAGCTCTTTCCAAGCACAGATGCCGTTTTCCACCCAAAGTTTACTGGATCATTGAATTGCTGAGAACCAAATTTATCATAGTTGCTCTTTAATCTTCTTGTTGCTGTGTACAATGATCTCCTGGTTCTGTTTACTTCACTCAGCATGAGTTTATGTAAATCTTTCCTAGCCTCTCTGTATTCATCCTGGCAGTCATTTCTTAGAGAAAAATAATATTCCATAACATTCATACACCATAATTTACCCAGCCATTCTCCAATTGATGGGCATCCATTCATTTTCTAGTTTCTGCCCACTACAAAAATGGCTGCCACAAACATTTTGGCACATACAGGTCCCTTTCCCTTCTTTTGGATCTCTTTGGGATATAAGCCCAGTAGTAGTACGGCTGAATCAAAGGGTATGCCCAGTTTGATAACTGTTTGGGCATAGTTCCAAATCGCTCTCCAGAATGGCTGGATGTATTCACAACTCCACCAAGAATGCATCAGTGTCCCAGGTTTCCCTGCATCCCCTCCAACATTCATCATTATTTTTTCCTGCCATCTTAGCCAACCTGACAGGTGTGTAGTGGTATCTCAGAGTTGTCTTAAATTGCATTTTTCTGAACAATAGTGATTTGGAACACTCTTTCATATGAGTGGAAATAGTTTCAATTTCATCTGAAAATTATCTGTACATATCCTTTGACCATTTATCAATTGGAGAATGGCTTGCTTCTTATAAATTAGAGTCAGTTCTCTATATAATTTGGAAATGAGGCCTTTATCAGAACCCTTAAATGTAAAAATATTTTCCCAATTTGTTACTTCCCTTCTAATCTTGTTTCCATTAGTTTTGTTTGTTATCTTCAACTTTCAATAAAAATTCATACTAGAGAAAAACATTATGAATGTGGGGAGATTTTTATCCACATCACATAGCTTACTTCTATGAGAGAATGCATATTACAGAGAAAACCTACGAATACAATAAATTTGGGGAGATTTTAACTCCAGTTTATTCCTTATTTACAAACTGAGACTAGACCAATGTACTCAATGTCGGTAGACCTTCAGATCAAACATGCAACTTAATTTCCCATTAACGAATTTAAAGAAAATAATATTATAAATATAATGAACATGGGAAGAATTTCACCTCAACTATACATATAACTTCCAACAAGGAATCAATTCTGGAGACAAACTAACCCTTCCGTTTCTCCATACAACTCTTTTTAAACTCTGTCTTACATATGAGCTGTCCATCTCAATTCGGTGGAGGGAATTTTTACATTGAGTTTCCTGAACAAATTTGCACAGATCTACAAAATACATGAATGTGTTTTCCATGGAGAGGTTGCATGGCATAGTGGAAAGCTAACTTCATAGGCAAAAAGGCCAGGCTTCAAATGCCATTTCATTCTTTTAATTTCTTTTTCTTTTCTTATTGCAAAAACCAACATTACTTCCTTCCGTCCTTCCTTTTGATGTTTTTTTTTTTTTTTTTCTTTTTTAAATTGAAGCTTTTTATTTTCAAAACACATACATGGACAATTTTCAACATTCACCCTATAAAATACTGTGTTCTAACTTCTTTCCCTCCCTTTTCCCCTTCCCTCCCCTAGACAAAAGCCAGCATTTCTAGTACAATATTGAATAATAGTGATAATAAGGGACATCCTTGTTTCATTCCTGATCTTATTGGGAATGTATTCACTTCTCTCCATTATAAAAAATGCTTGCTCTAGGTTTTAGATGCATACTGCTTATTATTTTAAAGAAAGTTCCCTTTATCATTATGCTCTCTAGTGTTTTTAATAGGAATGGGGCTGTATTTTATCAAAAACTTTTTTCTGCATCTATTGAGATTATCATATGATTTCTGTTGGTTTTGTTATTGATATGTCAATTATGATAATAGTTTTTCTGATATTGAACCAACTCTGCATTCCCACTTGGGTCATATCCCACTTGGACGTAGTGTATTGAACTGCTGACAAATTGCTATAATCTCTTTGTTAGTACTTTACTTAAAATTTTTCCCATCAGTATTCATTAGGGAAATTGGTCTGTAATTTTCTTTCTCTGTTTTGGCTTTGTCTGGTTTAAGTCCTCAGTGCCATATCTGGGTCATAAAAGGAATTTGACAGTACTCCTTCTTTACCCATTTCTCCAAATTGTTTGCATAATATTGGAGTGAATTGTTCTTTAAAAGTTTGGTAGATTTCACTTTGAATCCATTTAACTCTAGGATTTTGCTGGGATTTCAAGTTCTGTAATGACTCGTTCAATTTCTTTTTCTAAAATGGGACTATTTAAGGAATTTAATTCCTCTTCTGTTAAACTGGGCAGTTTATATTTTTGTAAATATTCACCCATTTCAGTTAGATTGTCAGACTTGCTGCCATACAGTTGGGCAAAATAGCTCCTAATTATTGCTTTAATTTCTTTTTCATTGGTGGTAAGTTTATCCTTTTCATTTTTGATGCTAGTGATTTGGGTTTTTTTCTTTCCTTTTTCTGATCAAATTAATCAAAGGTTTATCTATTTTATTGTTTGTTTTTTTTTTTATAAAGCCAACTATTAGCTTTATATGTTAGTTCAATAGTTTTCTTAGTTTCTATTTTATTAATCTCTCCTTTGATTTTCAGAATTTCTAATTTGGTATTTAACCAGAGTGGGTCTGATTTGTTATTTTTTTAGTTTTTTTTAGTTGCAATGCTTTGGACTGCTTTGGCTGCATCCCATAGGTTTTGGTATATTGTCTCATTATTGTCATTCTCTTCAATGAAATTATGGATTGTTTCTGTGATTTGTTGTTTGACCCACTCATTCTTTAGAATTAGATGGTTTAATTTCCAATTGATGTTTAGTCTATCTTTCCCTGGCCTTTTATTGCATATAATTTTTATTGCCTTGTGGCCTAAAAAAAGAAGCATTTACTACTTCTGCCTTTTGGTATTTGATTGTGAGGTTTTTATGCCCTAATATATGATCAAATTTTGTGTAGGTACCATGAACTGACAAGGAAAAGTTGTCAGATTCCATTTCAGCACATGAACCTGGCCACATCATTTCACTTCTGTGTGGTGATTATAAATTACAAAGAAGATGCTGATCATCTAGGGAAGTTTCTCTGCTTTTGTTGTTCTGAACTGTTGTTATCATATCTGACTCTTCATGATTCTATGTGGGATTTCTCTGATGGAATTACAGGTGTAGTTAAAAAAAAAAAAAGACAAGTTGTAGAGGTCACAACTTATTTAAACATTCCTTAATATTTGAACACTTTGCTGATTATACAAATATACATATATATATATATATATATATATATACATATATATGTATATATATATATACACACAAATATATTTAACATATGGGTCTTTCTTGGCTTTTATGGGGTGTAAACCCAAGAGTGAGCACTTCTAGATCACATTAATAACAAAAAATTCCAATTATTTTTCCAGAGTAATTAAACAATTCAGTTTCAGCAGCAGTGATTTCCCCATGCCTGTTTTCTTACATGTGGGAAGTTCAATGGGGAATTCTTCCAATTTTGCCATCTTTATCAATTTGATAGTATCGTAGATTATTTTAAGTTTTGTCATTTCCATTAACAATTCATTTTTGAACATTTTTCAAGTGTTTGCCTTTGTTATTTTGAGAATTTTGTAACATTTTATATTGCCTTGTTGGGGAATGTTTTTAAATCACACTAACTTGCACAGCTCTCTTGCTGATTATAGATTCTTAATTTTATCAATGAATTTTTTTATGCCAAGATTTAACCCAATCCACATCTTTTCTTTTTCTAGCTGCAATGATTTTGTGTCAGAGCTTTTTTTAAAAAAAATCCTATAACAATTTTGTCTCTTATAAAAAATACTGCTACAGTTTATTATAGTTGTGAAAGTTATATTGTATCATTCATTCTCTAACAATTTTATACTAAGACTTTATATTTAGATTGCTTAAAATTTGAAAAGTTTCATGATATATACTGTAATTAACTACCTCAAAACAATTCTCATTCAAGTGCTATCCAATTGCCCCTAGTAGTTCTTGCTGAATAAAGAATTCTTTTCACGGTATGCTATGTTCTTAGCTTTATAAAAAATTAGCCTGCTAGTAATGAACTGAAGCAGCTACACCCAGCCAAAGAACTCTGGGAGTTGACTATGACCCACTACACAGAATGCCCAATCCCTCTATTCTTGTCTGCCCGCATTTTGGATTTCCTTCACAGGCTAACTTATTACCAAAATGTGTTCAAATGCAGAAGTTCTATGAGAGATACATTTGGAAGCTAATCACATACACGTATATACTTTATTTTCATTTTAAAAAATTACTTCGTATTTTATTTTCAGTCAGTTACAAGTAAAACCAAATTTTAACATTCTTTAAAACTTTGAATTCCAAATTCTCTGCCTCCCCTCCTTCCATATTCCGGCTTTGAACTGCTGGAGAGAAGTTCTTCCTAAACAAAACAACAACGAAGCGATTGTTGGAATCCTTCTGGAGTCCGAAGACGGGATGGGGGTGTCTGGGGGTGATGCGCTTATGTCAGTGAGTGGATCCTGGGAAAGCAAACCCCCAGGACACGGCCTTTTGCCAGGCTGTTGTTGGTGCCAGGATCCCCTGAAGATGCTCCAGGAGGGGAGAGCGAGTGGCTTCGGGGAAAGGCCGAGTCTGTCTTCCTGCTGGGCCGTGAGCGAAGGGTGCAGGGCAGGAAGAGGGGCAGCTGCAGGGGGCAGGGGGCAAGTGAGACGTGGGCAGGTGGGGGCGTGGTCAGGCCTAGCACAGTTCATTCTCCATAAAGGTCCAACACTGACGGTTTTGGAGGACGGTCCAAATCTCTTCCAGGTCGAACAAGGATTGAAGCAAGTCGGGCTCGGTCAAGGACAGCAAGACTTCGAGGACGCTGGAGAGGTGCGCTAGGACGTGTCCGACCAGGCCGTCATCGGGCAGGCGGAAGGACGAGCCGTCACAGGGGACTACCTCCCATTCTTTGGGGTCGTAAGGGACGTGGAGCAGCATCTCTTGTACTTCTCGGAACCTGCTGAGTAGCAGGCCAACGTTGGTCTGGTTCAGCCAGCGCTGAGCCTGAGTCATTGCCCAGAGAGCCCAGACGGAATCTTTCTCGTCATCTGGGCGCTTCAGGCAGCCTTGGAGGCTGATCAGGGGGGAATGAAGCCGGTCTAAGTCCAGGTCCATAAAGGGGATCCAGAGATCGATCAAAGTCTGCAGGACCCAGGGGCTGTGGCCGATTTCCTGCAGGCCATCCCACAGCGGCACGCTGCTGAGAATCCGTTTTGCCAAGGGAATAAAATCCCTTCTGAGCTGGGCCAGCTGCTTACACAGGCGAGGCAAGTTTTCCAGCAAGCCGTCGAGTTTCTGCGAGAGATCTTCCACCAGCCAGAGGAGCATGTTTCTGGACGATCGGCTGCGGGTGTGGACCCGACGAGGGCTAGGTGCTGTCGATGTGTAGGACCTCCTGCTACGCAGATGCAACATGGCGACTGGGAAGGGAAGGCTGAGAGAAGCAAGGTGCTCGAGAGCAAACTCCGAAGACCTTTCAGTCCTTTGGCTTCCAGCGGGAAGAGAAACTGAGGCCCCTCGAGGGAGTGGAGAAATCAGAGTGAAGGCAGAAACCAGGGAGCCACGGGGCAAGCGGGCCAGAGAGGGAGAGAGTGAGGCGGAAGAAACAAGGCCTTCCCCTAAGCGGGGCTGTGCTGCTCGGTGCCCCCGCCCAGGCCCTTTTATAGAGAAAGCGAGCTCTGTAGGCTGGGAAGTTTCCGGTCCCTGATTGGCCCAAGTTTCCCCAGCAGTTTCACACCTGTCCTCTCCGGCGCTCTCCACCCCACTGGCCACGGGAAGGGGTTCCTTCCTTCCATCCTCAGCTTCCCTATTTCTCAGTGCATTTCAATACACCGATGAATATGTTCCTTTATTCTTTCAGTGAAAAAAAAAAATATTCCTTTAAAGGGATGAGAAAATAGATTTCTCTAATTAGGGGTAAAAATCGTTTTCACAATGGTGCTTTCCAGCGCCTGAATCGAAAAGGAACAATTCGAAAAAATCTCCAAACAAGGAAGGGCACAATTTCAACAAAATGTAATTAATCGGCGTCTGGGGGAAGTTTGTTTGTTTGTTTGTTTGAAATATGCATCATTTGAATCAAGCTCGATTTTACTGTTCCTCGAAGAAATATATTTCAAAAAACAAACTCTTCTGGGTTCCTTTTTTGACCCCTTTTTCCACAGTGGTGCTTTCCAAAATTCCCAGCACCAAGCTCTCTTCCAAACTCCTCCAAATACCTTTACATAATGACTCTAAATAAAGTTTAGAGTATCAGAACCCACACACAAAAAGACAGAGTAGAACGAGTTTCAAGTCGAAGATTATTATATCAATTAACAATTATTAAATCAGGATTGAGGTTTTCCCCTTCTATTTCCTCATTCATGGACCAGCCTCTGGAAGCTACTCAGTCAGTCTGAAGGACATTCCTGGTAGATGCAGGTGTCTGAACGCTCTGGGTAGATGCTCTGAGATCTTGGATCGGACTTTACCCTACTAGAAGATCTAACAATCTCATGGAGAGGAATTCTTGCTCTTAGAAAATAAACTCCTGTGATTGTACCGTTTCACTGGGAAAACTGGGCTTCTGAAGGAGAAAATTAACCAGAGTAGTCTGGGTAGAGATGGGTTCTTTTGAATCTCATAATCAAGATGATTATGAAGGAAGGTTTGATGACTTTTGGACAACTTCCCATTAATATGCTCACACTTCCATAAATTTTGCCAATTAAGGTTGATTTTCACCTGTCAAGTGTATCTCCTCTGAAGGTAAGTAAGCCTTCAGTGATCTCCATGGAAGATCTGTGCTTACCAAGAGACAACATTGCTCATCCATCAGTTATTTGCTAGCTGAATTAACAGGATGTGTTAAAAAAAAAAAAAAAAAAAATTCTAAATCTGGGTGGGGAGAGGTGAAATGGAGCAAATATCTCATACTAATGAGGTTTTGAATGGAAAAACTGTTACAGTGGACACAGAAGGAGGTGGAGTAGTGCTAGAACTGTATTTTTATCAGAACAGTTAAAGAGAGAGTAGCATAAACATCTAGAAGTGTATAAAAGTCTTTTTAATTTACAAAGAAGTAAAAGGGTGAGGGGAGAGCAAAAGCGAGGGACTCTTGAAGGATGTGTAGATTAAGGGATAGAAGGGTAAGGAAGGATGAAAGAAATTCTTAGAAAGGGTGCAGATTAAATCAAATTAGAGAGGTGATAGTTACAAGCAAATAAAACATTTAAAGGGGGATAGGGATAGAGAAGGAGAAAGGGATAAACATTGAGGAAAATAGGATGGTGAGAAACTTGTCATTTTAACTTTAAATGTGAGTAGAGTGAACTCAATCATAAAACTTAATTGGAGATGAAACAATCTATTCTTAAAGAATGAGTGCGTTAAAGAAAAAACCATAGAAACAATGTAATTTCATTGAAGACAATTACAATAATGTGAAAACATATCAAAATGTATGAATTGCAGAAAAAGCAGTAATCAATGGAAAATTTATATCTTCAAACGATCATATCAATAAAACAGAGAAAGAGCATACCAATAAATTGAGCACAGAATTTGGGGGAGGGGGAACAGAAAAAGAACAAATTAAAAATTCTCAATTGTATACCAATGTGGAGATCCTAAAATTAATATTCCTGAATGTAAGAAAACTATTGAATTAATAAGTAAAACGAGGAGTTGATTTTATGGGGAGGAAACCCTTAAAATACATAAACCTTTAGTTAATATAAGGTTTAAAAAGAGAAAATATTTTGTAGATTTTTTTTTTTTTTTTTTTTTTTTTTTTTAGCAGAGATCTTTACAAGTGACCAGAACCAGAGAATCCGGTCAGCTGGAAATTGCTCTGAGATCACAACTAAACCAGAGGACTTCCTCAAACATTTCCCAGGAAGCAGAGGGTTGTATGAGATATAATTTCCATGAAAAGGAGACTTTTATTTTTTACTGTTTACTTTCTCCCTTGTTCCTTTGCTTTGTAAGGTTTACTCACTAAACGGGAATATATCTTGTCACAGCCCTGATCAATTTCTAAACCCTTTGACCCTTACATCGTTTCCTGTCATTAGCCCTATGGTTAGGAACCTTTGGTGAAGTGTTTGTCATATCAGCTAGTGATTCATTGAAATCACTTCATTTTCAATAGAATCAAATAAAGGTATGAGAGAAATGATTATTAAATAACTAATTCTTATTTAATTTATAAATAACTAATTGTTATTAAATAACTAATTTTGAGGTCACCCAGGAGTTTTTCTCTTTTTTATTTAGAAATTAGGTCAAAGCTTAATTATCTGAAGAGTAGAGTGAAGGGTGAGATGAATGAGTTCTTGATCCACTAAACTAGAGAACCTTACAAAGAATTTGTTGCTCATTTTGTTCTCAGGCAGGATAGATTGCTTGTGGCTAAGGGTGGACTGGCTGTTCCCCCTGCCCCTCCTTAGAATACATCCACTTCTTATCATATTAATTCTCTAGTTACTGGTTAATGGAGTTGATTGCCACCCTCAGGAACACCTACTCTCTCTAGAGCACTAAAGAATTGAATGGATTTGACAATGGAGAGTCCCATTCACCCTTTATATTAATTGTTAGCACGATTAATAAAATGGTTAAGTATCCAGAAACTATGTCTCTTGAAGTTTTTGTGTATCACATCTTAAACCATATTACAAGTCAAAAGTATCTGGTACTGGCTAGAACAGAATAGACATGCAATATATATTAGTAAATGATTATGGTAACTTTGTGTTTGACAAATGCTAAAAGACTTAAGCTTGGGGGATAAGAAGTCATTATCTGGCAAATGTAGTTGGGAAAACTTGAAAGCAATCTGGCAAATATTGGGCCCATATCAACATCTTATATACCATGAAAAGGAATAAATGGATAGATAATTTAGATATAAAAGGAGATCATAAGAAAATTAGAAGAAAATGGAACATATTACCTCTCAGACTTAGGGATGGGAAAAGAATTTATGAATAAACCAGAGATAAAGAAAGCTGTAAAGGATAAAATGGGTCATTCCAATTATATTAAATTTTAAAGGTTTTGTACAAATAACATCAGTGTAAATGTGGAAATATGTTTATAAAAATTTTGAATCTTTAGCTAAATTGGATTACTTGCTCTCTAGGAGAGGGGATGAGAAAAGGAAAGGAGAAAATTTTGGAACACAAGATTTTGCAAAAGTGAATGTTGCAAACTATCTTTGCATGTATTCTGAAAATAAAAAGGTATCAAAATAAAAAAGAACAAATAAAATCAATGTAGTCAGATTTTAAAGAAAGCAAGGGGTGTTTTAGAACTAGTTTCTCAGATATAGGTCTTATATCTTAAATATATAGAGAAGTGGATCAAATCTATAAGAATATGAATCATTCTCCAATTGATAAATGGTGAAATGATATGAATAGGCAGCTTTTTCATGAAGAAATCAAAGATACATATATATATATATATTCATATGAAAAAGTGCTCCAGATGATTACTGATATAGAGAAATACAAATTAAAACAACTTTGACAGGTCATCTTGATGTGGGTTGTGCTCCCTTTAAGAAACTAATCCTTTCAGATTGATTTATTCCTTTCTGATTCCCATTCCCTCCTAGCAGATGCATTATCAATTCTAGAAGCTAGGACCTTTGATTCACAAATCCTGTCAAAAGCACCTTTTTGAATTCCAATAGGAGATCTAGACTCTCACTGCCCCTACCCAGATCTACTTTCTAACACATCCTCAATACAAATAATGCTAGCTCTTGGTTTTAGACAGATATCCCCTGCTGACCATATTAGAACCTTTGGGAATTTTCCCTTACATTCAATCTAGAACCCTATTTTAAGCTGAGAGAGCTGGTTGTTGAAGGTGGGAGAATTCACTCATTGTGTGTATTGCCTGGTATACCTTCTTTTCCACAGATTTTCTCTGATTTCTGTTTGCTATTTATTGACTTAGATAAGTGAGCTTATTTGCTACTCACTCTGTGTCCTTTTAGAACTAGCATTTGGTGGGAAGGGAGTCAAGCCTTGGATATATTTAGCTTGGAGTATTTTTTTTTTTTTTTTTTTTAAGGAAAGTATTTAGAATTTATTCAGAACAACAGATGAACAATAAACTTTGAATCTGAAATTTCAATACAAAAAAGTAAATATCAATAGATACCATTGAAACTTTGTCAAATGGACTTTAAGACTTTGGTTCAAAAGAAACATTAGATAAAAAGTGATGGTAAGTAGCACTGAATATCATTTACGTATATGTAAATCCAAAAACCTTTGAGTAAAAGTCAGGTGAAGAACATTTGCATAAGGATAAAAATAAGGAAATAATGATTAAAAGGAGGAAATATCAAGTTTCTTCAAGGGCTTCTATTTTGGGGAGGGGCCAATGTTTTCTCCACAGATTCTGCTATTGGAATATATTTCTGCTGTCACCTCACCTTGGATCTTCCCTTAATACCTGGCACTTTTTTACCCCTCCCAAGGCTTCCAGTTTGAAAGAGACCCAGAATATTCAACCTTCATTCCCCTTCTGGCTCTGCTTTTGACACTTGCATGTCATGGCACCATCCTCTTGAAGAATGAACAATAAACAACAAGCTCTATGAACAGTCAGTTGAGCAATACAGCTTTTTCATTTTCTTTTCTCTTTCCCTTTCCTTTTCCCATCTCCCCTTCCCTTTTCTTCATTTTTTTCTTCTACTGTCCTTTCCTCCCCTTCCCTTCTCTCGATTCAATTAAGATATACCATATCTGTGGGTTCTTTGCCTAAAAGTATGTGAATTTTTATCTCTGAAATTTTGAAAGATATCTTGGGGTTTACAGGCTAAATCTCTTTCTGAACTAATCAGAGCCCAAAAAATGACCCAGTGTGGTTTGGTCAATCAGGGAGAGCCAGAGTGACTTGAGTTTAAGGCATAGTTCTTAAGAAAGAAATCTAGCCTGTAAACCCCAAGATATCTTTCAAGTTTCAGAGATAAATAGAAGTTTGCTTGAGACTTAATCACTAATTGTGTGTTGCCTCCACCAAACTCACGCAGAAGTTAGGGTTTTTGTCTGTTGTTTGTTTGTTTGTTTGTTTGTTTTAATAATAATAGTTTTTATTTACCAGATATTTGCATGGGTAATTTTACAATATTGACAATTGCCAAAACTTTTTTTTCCAATTTTTCCCCTCCCCCCCACTCAGATGGCAGGTCGACCAATACAAGTTAAATATGTTAGAGTATAAATTAAATACAATATATCTATACATGACCAAACAGTTGTTTTGCTGTACAAAAAGAATCAGACTTTGAAATAATGTACATTTAGCCTGAGAAGGAAATCCAAAATGCATGCGGACAAAATTAGAGGGACTGGAAATTCTATGTAGTGGTTCATAGTTATCTCCCAGAATTCTTTCGCTGGGTGTAGCTTGTTCAGTTCATTACTGCTCTATTGGAACTGATTTGGTTCATCTCATTGTTGGAGAGGAACACGTCCATCAGAATTGATCATCATACAGTATTGTTGTTGAAGTATATAATGATCTGGTCCTGCTCATTTCACTCAGCATCAGTTCATGTGAGTCTCTCCAGGCTTTTATGAAATCATGCTATTGGTCATTTCTTACAGAACAATAATATTCCATAACATTCATATACCATAATTTATTCAGCCAATCTCCAATTGATGGGCATCCACGTAGTTTCCAGTTTCTGGCCACTACAAAGAGGGCTGCCACAAACATTCTTGTACATGCAGGTCCCTTTCCCTTCTTTAAGATCTCTTTGGGATACAAACCCAGTAGCAACGCTGCTGGGTCACAGGGTATGCACAGTTTGATAACTTTTTGAGCATAATTCCAAATTGCTCTCCAGAATGGCTGGATGTATTCACAATTCCACCAACAATGTATCAGTGTGCCTGTTTTCCCACATCCCCTCCAACATTTTGCATTACCTTTCCCTGTCATTCTAGCCAATCTGACAGGTGTGTGGTGGTATCTCAGAGTTGGCTTAATTTACATTTCTCTGATTAATAATGATTTGGAGCATCTTTTCATATGACTAGAAATAGTTTTAATTTCTTTATCTGAGAATTGTCTGTTTATATCTCTTGACCATTTATCAATTGGAGATTGGCTTGATTTCTTATATATTAGAGTCAATTCCCTACATATTTTTATCTGAACCTTTGACTATAAAAATGTTTTCCCAGTTTATTGTTTCCCTTCTAATCTTATCTGCATTGATTTTGTTTGTACAAAAACTTTTCAATTTGATATAATCAAAGTTTTCTACTTTGTGATCAATAATGATCTCTATTTCTTCTTTGGACATAAATTCATTCCTCTTCCATAGGTCTGAGAGGTAAACTATCCTATGTTCCTCTAATTTATTTATAATCTCATTCTTTATTCCTAGGTCATGAACCCATTTTGACCTGATCTTGGTGTACAGTGTTAAGTGTGGATCAATGCCTAATTTCTGCCATATTAATTTCCAATTTTCCCAGCAATTTTTGTCAAACATTGAGTTCTTATCCCAAAGGCTGGTGTCCTTGGGTTTGTCAAACACTAGGTTATTAGAGTTATTGATTATTTTGTCCTTTGGACGTAACCTATTCCACTGATCAACTAGTCTATTTCTTAGACAATAACAAATGGTTTTGGTAACTGCTGCTTTATAATATAATGTTAGACCTGGTACAGTTAGATCACCTTCATTTGATTTTTTTTTTCATTAATTCCTTTAATTCTTGACCTTTTGTTATTCCATATGAACTTTGTTGTTATTTTTTTCTAGGTCATTAAAATAGTTTTTTGGGAGTCTGATTTGTATAGCACTAAATACATAGATTAGTTTAGGTAGTATTGTCATCTTTATTATATTTGCTCGCCCTATCCAAGAGCATTTAATATTTTTTAGTTTGGAGTATTTTTGCCCTTTTTATTGATTTGTTTGTTTGCAGCCCTCTTTGTAGTGGCCAGAAACTGGAAACTA
Organism: Sminthopsis crassicaudata; assembly: GCF_048593235.1. Taxonomy (NCBI): domain Eukaryota; kingdom Metazoa; phylum Chordata; class Mammalia; order Dasyuromorphia; family Dasyuridae; genus Sminthopsis; species Sminthopsis crassicaudata. The sequence goes on from NC_133619.1 coordinate 654,634,228, forward strand.
AGTGGATGCCCATCGATTGGAGATTGGCTGAATAAATTATGGTATATGAATGTTATGCAATATTATTGTTCTATAAGATATGATCAATAGGTTGATTTCAGAAAGGCCTGGAGAGACTTACATGAACTGATGCTGAGTGAAATGACCAGGACCAGGAGATCCTTTTATACTTCAACAACATTACTGTATGATGATCAATTCTAATGGATGTGGCCCTCTCCAACAATGAGACAAACCAAATCAGATCCAATAGAGCAGTACTGAATTGAACCAGCTACACCCAGCGAAAGAACTCTGGGAGATGACTATGAACCACTACATAGAATTTCCAATCCCTCTATTTTTGTCTGCCTGCATTTTGGATTTCCTTCCCAAGCTAATTGTACACTATTTCAAAGTCTGATTCTTTTTGTACAGCAAAACAACTGTTTGGTCATGTATAGGTATACTGTATTTAATTTATACTCTAACATATTTAGCTTGTATTGGTCGACCTGCTATTTGGGGAGGGGGGGAAGGAGGGAAAAATTAAAACAAAAGTTTTGGCAATTGTCAATGTTGTAAAATTACCCATGCATATATCTGGTAAATAAAAACTATTATTAAAAAAAAAAAAAAAAAAAAACAAATACATGTCAAAATCTTGTAAATTCAATGCCAAATCATATAAAAACAAGTTGCAAATTGGTTGCAAAAGGAGACTATATTGTATGTTAAAAGTGTTTTTCTCATCTTTACTTAGCTGATGATTGGGAATTAGAATCTCTGAGTTGGCATTTTTATAATTAATAATTTGGAGCTTTTTTTCATATGGCTATTGAGAAATTGAATGCCTTTCTTTGATTATTTACACTCTATGATAACTTATCAACTGGAAAATGGCTTTTAGTTTTATAACTATTAGTCAGTCCCTTAAGATTTCCATCCATTCAATTTTATCTCACGAAAAAACCATTTTACATGTAGTTTGTGTTTGCGTCAAAAAGCTTGGTTTTTATTTCCTCCCTCATTGTTGTCTTGGCTTTTCTGCTCTGTACATCAGTGTGCATATCATCTGCTATAATTTTTGTTCTTTTTCTTTAGATTATACATGTACATTCATTTTTAATATATTTTCATGAGTCACATGGGGGAAAAATCAAAACAAACGGGAAAACCATGAGACAGAAAAAAAATGGAAGTTTAAAAAAAAGGTGGAAATAGTATGTATTAATCCACATTCAGTCTCCATAGCTCTTTCCAAGCACAGATGCCGTTTTCCACCCAAAGTTTACTGGATCATTGAATTGCTGAGAACCAAATTTATCATAGTTGCTCTTTAATCTTCTTGTTGCTGTGTACAATGATCTCCTGGTTCTGTTTACTTCACTCAGCATGAGTTTATGTAAATCTTTCCTAGCCTCTCTGTATTCATCCTGGCAGTCATTTCTTAGAGAAAAATAATATTCCATAACATTCATACACCATAATTTACCCAGCCATTCTCCAATTGATGGGCATCCATTCATTTTCTAGTTTCTGCCCACTACAAAAATGGCTGCCACAAACATTTTGGCACATACAGGTCCCTTTCCCTTCTTTTGGATCTCTTTGGGATATAAGCCCAGTAGTAGTACGGCTGAATCAAAGGGTATGCCCAGTTTGATAACTGTTTGGGCATAGTTCCAAATCGCTCTCCAGAATGGCTGGATGTATTCACAACTCCACCAAGAATGCATCAGTGTCCCAGGTTTCCCTGCATCCCCTCCAACATTCATCATTATTTTTTCCTGCCATCTTAGCCAACCTGACAGGTGTGTAGTGGTATCTCAGAGTTGTCTTAAATTGCATTTTTCTGAACAATAGTGATTTGGAACACTCTTTCATATGAGTGGAAATAGTTTCAATTTCATCTGAAAATTATCTGTACATATCCTTTGACCATTTATCAATTGGAGAATGGCTTGCTTCTTATAAATTAGAGTCAGTTCTCTATATAATTTGGAAATGAGGCCTTTATCAGAACCCTTAAATGTAAAAATATTTTCCCAATTTGTTACTTCCCTTCTAATCTTGTTTCCATTAGTTTTGTTTGTTATCTTCAACTTTCAATAAAAATTCATACTAGAGAAAAACATTATGAATGTGGGGAGATTTTTATCCACATCACATAGCTTACTTCTATGAGAGAATGCATATTACAGAGAAAACCTACGAATACAATAAATTTGGGGAGATTTTAACTCCAGTTTATTCCTTATTTACAAACTGAGACTAGACCAATGTACTCAATGTCGGTAGACCTTCAGATCAAACATGCAACTTAATTTCCCATTAACGAATTTAAAGAAAATAATATTATAAATATAATGAACATGGGAAGAATTTCACCTCAACTATACATATAACTTCCAACAAGGAATCAATTCTGGAGACAAACTAACCCTTCCGTTTCTCCATACAACTCTTTTTAAACTCTGTCTTACATATGAGCTGTCCATCTCAATTCGGTGGAGGGAATTTTTACATTGAGTTTCCTGAACAAATTTGCACAGATCTACAAAATACATGAATGTGTTTTCCATGGAGAGGTTGCATGGCATAGTGGAAAGCTAACTTCATAGGCAAAAAGGCCAGGCTTCAAATGCCATTTCATTCTTTTAATTTCTTTTTCTTTTCTTATTGCAAAAACCAACATTACTTCCTTCCGTCCTTCCTTTTGATGTTTTTTTTTTTTTTTTTCTTTTTTAAATTGAAGCTTTTTATTTTCAAAACACATACATGGACAATTTTCAACATTCACCCTATAAAATACTGTGTTCTAACTTCTTTCCCTCCCTTTTCCCCTTCCCTCCCCTAGACAAAAGCCAGCATTTCTAGTACAATATTGAATAATAGTGATAATAAGGGACATCCTTGTTTCATTCCTGATCTTATTGGGAATGTATTCACTTCTCTCCATTATAAAAAATGCTTGCTCTAGGTTTTAGATGCATACTGCTTATTATTTTAAAGAAAGTTCCCTTTATCATTATGCTCTCTAGTGTTTTTAATAGGAATGGGGCTGTATTTTATCAAAAACTTTTTTCTGCATCTATTGAGATTATCATATGATTTCTGTTGGTTTTGTTATTGATATGTCAATTATGATAATAGTTTTTCTGATATTGAACCAACTCTGCATTCCCACTTGGGTCATATCCCACTTGGACGTAGTGTATTGAACTGCTGACAAATTGCTATAATCTCTTTGTTAGTACTTTACTTAAAATTTTTCCCATCAGTATTCATTAGGGAAATTGGTCTGTAATTTTCTTTCTCTGTTTTGGCTTTGTCTGGTTTAAGTCCTCAGTGCCATATCTGGGTCATAAAAGGAATTTGACAGTACTCCTTCTTTACCCATTTCTCCAAATTGTTTGCATAATATTGGAGTGAATTGTTCTTTAAAAGTTTGGTAGATTTCACTTTGAATCCATTTAACTCTAGGATTTTGCTGGGATTTCAAGTTCTGTAATGACTCGTTCAATTTCTTTTTCTAAAATGGGACTATTTAAGGAATTTAATTCCTCTTCTGTTAAACTGGGCAGTTTATATTTTTGTAAATATTCACCCATTTCAGTTAGATTGTCAGACTTGCTGCCATACAGTTGGGCAAAATAGCTCCTAATTATTGCTTTAATTTCTTTTTCATTGGTGGTAAGTTTATCCTTTTCATTTTTGATGCTAGTGATTTGGGTTTTTTTCTTTCCTTTTTCTGATCAAATTAATCAAAGGTTTATCTATTTTATTGTTTGTTTTTTTTTTTATAAAGCCAACTATTAGCTTTATATGTTAGTTCAATAGTTTTCTTAGTTTCTATTTTATTAATCTCTCCTTTGATTTTCAGAATTTCTAATTTGGTATTTAACCAGAGTGGGTCTGATTTGTTATTTTTTTAGTTTTTTTTAGTTGCAATGCTTTGGACTGCTTTGGCTGCATCCCATAGGTTTTGGTATATTGTCTCATTATTGTCATTCTCTTCAATGAAATTATGGATTGTTTCTGTGATTTGTTGTTTGACCCACTCATTCTTTAGAATTAGATGGTTTAATTTCCAATTGATGTTTAGTCTATCTTTCCCTGGCCTTTTATTGCATATAATTTTTATTGCCTTGTGGCCTAAAAAAAGAAGCATTTACTACTTCTGCCTTTTGTATTTGATTGTGAGGTTTTTATGCCCTAATATATGATCAAATTTTGTGTAGGTACCATGAACTGACAAGGAAAAGTTGTCAGATTCCATTTCAGCACATGAACCTGGCCACATCATTTCACTTCTGTGTGGTGATTATAAATTACAAAGAAGATGCTGATCATCTAGGGAAGTTTCTCTGCTTTTGTTGTTCTGAACTGTTGTTATCATATCTGACTCTTCATGATTCTATGTGGGATTTCTCTGATGGAATTACAGGTGTAGTTAAAAAAAAAAAAAGACAAGTTGTAGAGGTCACAACTTATTTAAACATTCCTTAATATTTGAACACTTTGCTGATTATACAAATATACATATATATATATATATATATATATATACATATATATGTATATATATATATACACACAAATATATTTAACATATGGGTCTTTCTTGGCTTTTATGGGGTGTAAACCCAAGAGTGAGCACTTCTAGATCACATTAATAACAAAAAATTCCAATTATTTTTCCAGAGTAATTAAACAATTCAGTTTCAGCAGCAGTGATTTCCCCATGCCTGTTTTCTTACATGTGGGAAGTTCAATGGGGAATTCTTCCAATTTTGCCATCTTTATCAATTTGATAGTATCGTAGATTATTTTAAGTTTTGTCATTTCCATTAACAATTCATTTTTGAACATTTTTCAAGTGTTTGCCTTTGTTATTTTGAGAATTTTGTAACATTTTATATTGCCTTGTTGGGGAATGTTTTTAAATCACACTAACTTGCACAGCTCTCTTGCTGATTATAGATTCTTAATTTTATCAATGAATTTTTTTATGCCAAGATTTAACCCAATCCACATCTTTTCTTTTTCTAGCTGCAATGATTTTGTGTCAGAGCTTTTTTTAAAAAAAATCCTATAACAATTTTGTCTCTTATAAAAAATACTGCTACAGTTTATTATAGTTGTGAAAGTTATATTGTATCATTCATTCTCTAACAATTTTATACTAAGACTTTATATTTAGATTGCTTAAAATTTGAAAAGTTTCATGATATATACTGTAATTAACTACCTCAAAACAATTCTCATTCAAGTGCTATCCAATTGCCCCTAGTAGTTCTTGCTGAATAAAGAATTCTTTTCACGGTATGCTATGTTCTTAGCTTTATAAAAAAATTAGCCTGCTAGTAATGAACTGAAGCAGCTACACCCAGCCAAAGAACTCTGGGAGTTGACTATGACCCACTACACAGAATGCCCAATCCCTCTATTCTTGTCTGCCCGCATTTTGGATTTCCTTCACAGGCTAACTTATTACCAAAATGTGTTCAAATGCAGAAGTTCTATGAGAGATACATTTGGAAGCTAATCACATACACGTATATACTTTATTTTCATTTTAAAAAATTACTTCGTATTTTATTTTCAGTCAGTTACAAGTAAAACCAAATTTTAACATTCTTTAAAACTTTGAATTCCAAATTCTCTGCCTCCCCTCCTTCCATATTCCGGCTTTGAACTGCTGGAGAGAAGTTCTTCCTAAACAAAACAACAACGAAGCGATTGTTGGAATCCTTCTGGAGTCCGAAGACGGGATGGGGGTGTCTGGGGGTGATGCGCTTATGTCAGTGAGTGGATCCTGGGAAAGCAAACCCCCAGGACACGGCCTTTTGCCAGGCTGTTGTTGGTGCCAGGATCCCCTGAAGATGCTCCAGGAGGGGAGAGCGAGTGGCTTCGGGGAAAGGCCGAGTCTGTCTTCCTGCTGGGCCGTGAGCGAAGGGTGCAGGGCAGGAAGAGGGGCAGCTGCAGGGGGCAGGGGGCAAGTGAGACGTGGGCAGGTGGGGGCGTGGTCAGGCCTAGCACAGTTCATTCTCCATAAAGGTCCAACACTGACGGTTTTGGAGGACGGTCCAAATCTCTTCCAGGTCGAACAAGGATTGAAGCAAGTCGGGCTCGGTCAAGGACAGCAAGACTTCGAGGACGCTGGAGAGGTGCGCTAGGACGTGTCCGACCAGGCCGTCATCGGGCAGGCGGAAGGACGAGCCGTCACAGGGGACTACCTCCCATTCTTTGGGGTCGTAAGGGACGTGGAGCAGCATCTCTTGTACTTCTCGGAACCTGCTGAGTAGCAGGCCAACGTTGGTCTGGTTCAGCCAGCGCTGAGCCTGAGTCATTGCCCAGAGAGCCCAGACGGAATCTTTCTCGTCATCTGGGCGCTTCAGGCAGCCTTGGAGGCTGATCAGGGGGGAATGAAGCCGGTCTAAGTCCAGGTCCATAAAGGGGATCCAGAGATCGATCAAAGTCTGCAGGACCCAGGGGCTGTGGCCGATTTCCTGCAGGCCATCCCACAGCGGCACGCTGCTGAGAATCCGTTTTGCCAAGGGAATAAAATCCCTTCTGAGCTGGGCCAGCTGCTTACACAGGCGAGGCAAGTTTTCCAGCAAGCCGTCGAGTTTCTGCGAGAGATCTTCCACCAGCCAGAGGAGCATGTTTCTGGACGATCGGCTGCGGGTGTGGACCCGACGAGGGCTAGGTGCTGTCGATGTGTAGGACCTCCTGCTACGCAGATGCAACATGGCGACTGGGAAGGGAAGGCTGAGAGAAGCAAGGTGCTCGAGAGCAAACTCCGAAGACCTTTCAGTCCTTTGGCTTCCAGCGGGAAGAGAAACTGAGGCCCCTCGAGGGAGTGGAGAAATCAGAGTGAAGGCAGAAACCAGGGAGCCACGGGGCAAGCGGGCCAGAGAGGGAGAGAGTGAGGCGGAAGAAACAAGGCCTTCCCCTAAGCGGGGCTGTGCTGCTCGGTGCCCCCGCCCAGGCCCTTTTATAGAGAAAGCGAGCTCTGTAGGCTGGGAAGTTTCCGGTCCCTGATTGGCCCAAGTTTCCCCAGCAGTTTCACACCTGTCCTCTCCGGCGCTCTCCACCCCACTGGCCACGGGAAGGGGTTCCTTCCTTCCATCCTCAGCTTCCCTATTTCTCAGTGCATTTCAATACACCGATGAATATGTTCCTTTATTCTTTCAGTGAAAAAAAAAAATATTCCTTTAAAGGGATGAGAAAATAGATTTCTCTAATTAGGGGTAAAAATCGTTTTCACAATGGTGCTTTCCAGCGCCTGAATCGAAAAGGAACAATTCGAAAAAATCTCCAAACAAGGAAGGGCACAATTTCAACAAAATGTAATTAATCGGCGTCTGGGGGAAGTTTGTTTGTTTGTTTGTTTGAAATATGCATCATTTGAATCAAGCTCGATTTTACTGTTCCTCGAAGAAATATATTTCAAAAAACAAACTCTTCTGGGTTCCTTTTTTGACCCCTTTTTCCACAGTGGTGCTTTCCAAAATTCCCAGCACCAAGCTCTCTTCCAAACTCCTCCAAATACCTTTACATAATGACTCTAAATAAAGTTTAGAGTATCAGAACCCACACACAAAAAGACAGAGTAGAACGAGTTTCAAGTCGAAGATTATTATATCAATTAACAATTATTAAATCAGGATTGAGGTTTTCCCCTTCTATTTCCTCATTCATGGACCAGCCTCTGGAAGCTACTCAGTCAGTCTGAAGGACATTCCTGGTAGATGCAGGTGTCTGAACGCTCTGGGTAGATGCTCTGAGATCTTGGATCGGACTTTACCCTACTAGAAGATCTAACAATCTCATGGAGAGGAATTCTTGCTCTTAGAAAATAAACTCCTGTGATTGTACCGTTTCACTGGGAAAACTGGGCTTCTGAAGGAGAAAATTAACCAGAGTAGTCTGGGTAGAGATGGGTTCTTTTGAATCTCATAATCAAGATGATTATGAAGGAAGGTTTGATGACTTTTGGACAACTTCCCATTAATATGCTCACACTTCCATAAATTTTGCCAATTAAGGTTGATTTTCACCTGTCAAGTGTATCTCCTCTGAAGGTAAGTAAGCCTTCAGTGATCTCCATGGAAGATCTGTGCTTACCAAGAGACAACATTGCTCATCCATCAGTTATTTGCTAGCTGAATTAACAGGATGTGTTAAAAAAAAAAAAAAAAAAAATTCTAAATCTGGGTGGGGAGAGGTGAAATGGAGCAAATATCTCATACTAATGAGGTTTTGAATGGAAAAACTGTTACAGTGGACACAGAAGGAGGTGGAGTAGTGCTAGAACTGTATTTTTATCAGAACAGTTAAAGAGAGAGTAGCATAAACATCTAGAAGTGTATAAAAGTCTTTTTAATTTACAAAGAAGTAAAAGGGTGAGGGGAGAGCAAAAGCGAGGGACTCTTGAAGGATGTGTAGATTAAGGGATAGAAGGGTAAGGAAGGATGAAAGAAATTCTTAGAAAGGGTGCAGATTAAATCAAATTAGAGAGGTGATAGTTACAAGCAAATAAAACATTTAAAGGGGGATAGGGATAGAGAAGGAGAAAGGGATAAACATTGAGGAAAATAGGATGGTGAGAAACTTGTCATTTTAACTTTAAATGTGAGTAGAGTGAACTCAATCATAAAACTTAATTGGAGATGAAACAATCTATTCTTAAAGAATGAGTGCGTTAAAGAAAAAACCATAGAAACAATGTAATTTCATTGAAGACAATTACAATAATGTGAAAACATATCAAAATGTATGAATTGCAGAAAAAGCAGTAATCAATGGAAAATTTATATCTTCAAACGATCATATCAATAAAACAGAGAAAGAGCATACCAATAAATTGAGCACAGAATTTGGGGGAGGGGGAACAGAAAAAGAACAAATTAAAAATTCTCAATTGTATACCAATGTGGAGATCCTAAAATTAATATTCCTGAATGTAAGAAAACTATTGAATTAATAAGTAAAACGAGGAGTTGATTTTATGGGGAGGAAACCCTTAAAATACATAAACCTTTAGTTAATATAAGGTTTAAAAAGAGAAAATATTTTGTAGATTTTTTTTTTTTTTTTTTTTTTTTTTTTTAGCAGAGATCTTTACAAGTGACCAGAACCAGAGAATCCGGTCAGCTGGAAATTGCTCTGAGATCACAACTAAACCAGAGGACTTCCTCAAACATTTCCCAGGAAGCAGAGGGTTGTATGAGATATAATTTCCATGAAAAGGAGACTTTTATTTTTTACTGTTTACTTTCTCCCTTGTTCCTTTGCTTTGTAAGGTTTACTCACTAAACGGGAATATATCTTGTCACAGCCCTGATCAATTTCTAAACCCTTTGACCCTTACATCGTTTCCTGTCATTAGCCCTATGGTTAGGAACCTTTGGTGAAGTGTTTGTCATATCAGCTAGTGATTCATTGAAATCACTTCATTTTCAATAGAATCAAATAAAGGTATGAGAGAAATGATTATTAAATAACTAATTCTTATTTAATTTATAAATAACTAATTGTTATTAAATAACTAATTTTGAGGTCACCCAGGAGTTTTTCTCTTTTTTATTTAGAAATTAGGTCAAAGCTTAATTATCTGAAGAGTAGAGTGAAGGGTGAGATGAATGAGTTCTTGATCCACTAAACTAGAGAACCTTACAAAGAATTTGTTGCTCATTTTGTTCTCAGGCAGGATAGATTGCTTGTGGCTAAGGGTGGACTGGCTGTTCCCCCTGCCCCTCCTTAGAATACATCCACTTCTTATCATATTAATTCTCTAGTTACTGGTTAATGGAGTTGATTGCCACCCTCAGGAACACCTACTCTCTCTAGAGCACTAAAGAATTGAATGGATTTGACAATGGAGAGTCCCATTCACCCTTTATATTAATTGTTAGCACGATTAATAAAATGGTTAAGTATCCAGAAACTATGTCTCTTGAAGTTTTTGTGTATCACATCTTAAACCATATTACAAGTCAAAAGTATCTGGTACTGGCTAGAACAGAATAGACATGCAATATATATTAGTAAATGATTATGGTAACTTTGTGTTTGACAAATGCTAAAAGACTTAAGCTTGGGGGATAAGAAGTCATTATCTGGCAAATGTAGTTGGGAAAACTTGAAAGCAATCTGGCAAATATTGGGCCCATATCAACATCTTATATACCATGAAAAGGAATAAATGGATAGATAATTTAGATATAAAAGGAGATCATAAGAAAATTAGAAGAAAATGGAACATATTACCTCTCAGACTTAGGGATGGGAAAAGAATTTATGAATAAACCAGAGATAAAGAAAGCTGTAAAGGATAAAATGGGTCATTCCAATTATATTAAATTTTAAAGGTTTTGTACAAATAACATCAGTGTAAATGTGGAAATATGTTTATAAAAATTTTGAATCTTTAGCTAAATTGGATTACTTGCTCTCTAGGAGAGGGGATGAGAAAAGGAAAGGAGAAAATTTTGGAACACAAGATTTTGCAAAAGTGAATGTTGCAAACTATCTTTGCATGTATTCTGAAAATAAAAAGGTATCAAAATAAAAAAGAACAAATAAAATCAATGTAGTCAGATTTTAAAGAAAGCAAGGGGTGTTTTAGAACTAGTTTCTCAGATATAGGTCTTATATCTTAAATATATAGAGAAGTGGATCAAATCTATAAGAATATGAATCATTCTCCAATTGATAAATGGTGAAATGATATGAATAGGCAGCTTTTTCATGAAGAAATCAAAGATACATATATATATATATATTCATATGAAAAAGTGCTCCAGATGATTACTGATATAGAGAAATACAAATTAAAACAACTTTGACAGGTCATCTTGATGTGGGTTGTGCTCCCTTTAAGAAACTAATCCTTTCAGATTGATTTATTCCTTTCTGATTCCCATTCCCTCCTAGCAGATGCATTATCAATTCTAGAAGCTAGGACCTTTGATTCACAAATCCTGTCAAAAGCACCTTTTTGAATTCCAATAGGAGATCTAGACTCTCACTGCCCCTACCCAGATCTACTTTCTAACACATCCTCAATACAAATAATGCTAGCTCTTGGTTTTAGACAGATATCCCCTGCTGACCATATTAGAACCTTTGGGAATTTTCCCTTACATTCAATCTAGAACCCTATTTTAAGCTGAGAGAGCTGGTTGTTGAAGGTGGGAGAATTCACTCATTGTGTGTATTGCCTGGTATACCTTCTTTTCCACAGATTTTCTCTGATTTCTGTTTGCTATTTATTGACTTAGATAAGTGAGCTTATTTGCTACTCACTCTGTGTCCTTTTAGAACTAGCATTTGGTGGGAAGGGAGTCAAGCCTTGGATATATTTAGCTTGGAGTATTTTTTTTTTTTTTTTTTTTAAGGAAAGTATTTAGAATTTATTCAGAACAACAGATGAACAATAAACTTTGAATCTGAAATTTCAATACAAAAAAGTAAATATCAATAGATACCATTGAAACTTTGTCAAATGGACTTTAAGACTTTGGTTCAAAAGAAACATTAGATAAAAAGTGATGGTAAGTAGCACTGAATATCATTTACGTATATGTAAATCCAAAAACCTTTGAGTAAAAGTCAGGTGAAGAACATTTGCATAAGGATAAAAATAAGGAAATAATGATTAAAAGGAGGAAATATCAAGTTTCTTCAAGGGCTTCTATTTTGGGGAGGGGCCAATGTTTTCTCCACAGATTCTGCTATTGGAATATATTTCTGCTGTCACCTCACCTTGGATCTTCCCTTAATACCTGGCACTTTTTTACCCCTCCCAAGGCTTCCAGTTTGAAAGAGACCCAGAATATTCAACCTTCATTCCCCTTCTGGCTCTGCTTTTGACACTTGCATGTCATGGCACCATCCTCTTGAAGAATGAACAATAAACAACAAGCTCTATGAACAGTCAGTTGAGCAATACAGCTTTTTCATTTTCTTTTCTCTTTCCCTTTCCTTTTCCCATCTCCCCTTCCCTTTTCTTCATTTTTTTCTTCTACTGTCCTTTCCTCCCCTTCCCTTCTCTCGATTCAATTAAGATATACCATATCTGTGGGTTCTTTGCCTAAAAGTATGTGAATTTTTATCTCTGAAATTTTGAAAGATATCTTGGGGTTTACAGGCTAAATCTCTTTCTGAACTAATCAGAGCCCAAAAAATGACCCAGTGTGGTTTGGTCAATCAGGGAGAGCCAGAGTGACTTGAGTTTAAGGCATAGTTCTTAAGAAAGAAATCTAGCCTGTAAACCCCAAGATATCTTTCAAGTTTCAGAGATAAATAGAAGTTTGCTTGAGACTTAATCACTAATTGTGTGTTGCCTCCACCAAACTCACGCAGAAGTTAGGGTTTTTGTCTGTTGTTTGTTTGTTTGTTTGTTTGTTTTAATAATAATAGTTTTTATTTACCAGATATTTGCATGGGTAATTTTACAATATTGACAATTGCCAAAACTTTTTTTTCCAATTTTTCCCCTCCCCCCCACTCAGATGGCAGGTCGACCAATACAAGTTAAATATGTTAGAGTATAAATTAAATACAATATATCTATACATGACCAAACAGTTGTTTTGCTGTACAAAAAGAATCAGACTTTGAAATAATGTACATTTAGCCTGAGAAGGAAATCCAAAATGCATGCGGACAAAATTAGAGGGACTGGAAATTCTATGTAGTGGTTCATAGTTATCTCCCAGAATTCTTTCGCTGGGTGTAGCTTGTTCAGTTCATTACTGCTCTATTGGAACTGATTTGGTTCATCTCATTGTTGGAGAGGAACACGTCCATCAGAATTGATCATCATACAGTATTGTTGTTGAAGTATATAATGATCTGGTCCTGCTCATTTCACTCAGCATCAGTTCATGTGAGTCTCTCCAGGCTTTTATGAAATCATGCTATTGGTCATTTCTTACAGAACAATAATATTCCATAACATTCATATACCATAATTTATTCAGCCAATCTCCAATTGATGGGCATCCACGTAGTTTCCAGTTTCTGGCCACTACAAAGAGGGCTGCCACAAACATTCTTGTACATGCAGGTCCCTTTCCCTTCTTTAAGATCTCTTTGGGATACAAACCCAGTAGCAACGCTGCTGGGTCACAGGGTATGCACAGTTTGATAACTTTTTGAGCATAATTCCAAATTGCTCTCCAGAATGGCTGGATGTATTCACAATTCCACCAACAATGTATCAGTGTGCCTGTTTTCCCACATCCCCTCCAACATTTTGCATTACCTTTCCCTGTCATTCTAGCCAATCTGACAGGTGTGTGGTGGTATCTCAGAGTTGGCTTAATTTACATTTCTCTGATTAATAATGATTTGGAGCATCTTTTCATATGACTAGAAATAGTTTTAATTTCTTTATCTGAGAATTGTCTGTTTATATCTCTTGACCATTTATCAATTGGAGATTGGCTTGATTTCTTATATATTAGAGTCAATTCCCTACATATTTTTATCTGAACCTTTGACTATAAAAATGTTTTCCCAGTTTATTGTTTCCCTTCTAATCTTATCTGCATTGATTTTGTTTGTACAAAAACTTTTCAATTTGATATAATCAAAGTTTTCTACTTTGTGATCAATAATGATCTCTATTTCTTCTTTGGACATAAATTCATTCCTCTTCCATAGGTCTGAGAGGTAAACTATCCTATGTTCCTCTAATTTATTTATAATCTCATTCTTTATTCCTAGGTCATGAACCCATTTTGACCTGATCTTGGTGTACAGTGTTAAGTGTGGATCAATGCCTAATTTCTGCCATATTAATTTCCAATTTTCCCAGCAATTTTTGTCAAACATTGAGTTCTTATCCCAAAGGCTGGTGTCCTTGGGTTTGTCAAACACTAGGTTATTAGAGTTATTGATTATTTTGTCCTTTGGACGTAACCTATTCCACTGATCAACTAGTCTATTTCTTAGACAATAACAAATGGTTTTGGTAACTGCTGCTTTATAATATAATGTTAGACCTGGTACAGTTAGATCACCTTCATTTGATTTTTTTTTTCATTAATTCCTTTAATTCTTGACCTTTTGTTATTCCATATGAACTTTGTTGTTATTTTTTTCTAGGTCATTAAAATAGTTTTTTGGGAGTCTGATTTGTATAGCACTAAATACATAGATTAGTTTAGGTAGTATTGTCATCTTTATTATATTTGCTCGCCCTATCCAAGAGCATTTAATATTTTTTAGTTTGGAGTATTTTTGCCCTTTTTATTGATTTGTTTGTTTGCAGCCCTCTTTGTAGTGGCCAGAAACTGGAAACTAAGTGGATGCCCATCGATTGGAGATTGGCTGAATAAATTATGGTATATGAATGTTATGCAATATTATTGTTCTATAAGATATGATCAATAGGTTGATTTCAGAAAGGCCTGGAGAGACTTACATGAACTGATGCTGAGTGAAATGACCAGGACCAGGAGATCCTTTTATACTTCAACAACATTACTGTATGATGATCAATTCTAATGGATGTGGCCCTCTCCAACAATGAGACAAACCAAATCAGATCCAATAGAGCAGTACTGAATTGAACCAGCTACACCCAGCGAAAGAACTCTGGGAGATGACTATGAACCACTACATAGAATTTCCAATCCCTCTATTTTTGTCTGCCTGCATTTTGGATTTCCTTCCCAAGCTAATTGTACACTATTTCAAAGTCTGATTCTTTTTGTACAGCAAAACAACTGTTTGGTCATGTATAGGTATACTGTATTTAATTTATACTCTAACATATTTAGCTTGTATTGGTCGACCTGCTATTTGGGGAGGGGGGGAAGGAGGGAAAAATTAAAACAAAAGTTTTGGCAATTGTCAATGTTGTAAAATTACCCATGCATATATCTGGTAAATAAAAACTATTATTAAAAAAAAAAAAAAAAAAAAACAAATACATGTCAAAATCTTGTAAATTCAATGCCAAATCATATAAAAACAAGTTGCAAATTGGTTGCAAAAGGAGACTATATTGTATGTTAAAAGTGTTTTTCTCATCTTTACTTAGCTGATGATTGGGAATTAGAATCTCTGAGTTGGCATTTTTATAATTAATAATTTGGAGCTTTTTTTCATATGGCTATTGAGAAATTGAATGCCTTTCTTTGATTATTTACACTCTATGATAACTTATCAACTGGAAAATGGCTTTTAGTTTTATAACTATTAGTCAGTCCCTTAAGATTTCCATCCATTCAATTTTATCTCACGAAAAAACCATTTTACATGTAGTTTGTGTTTGCGTCAAAAAGCTTGGTTTTTATTTCCTCCCTCATTGTTGTCTTGGCTTTTCTGCTCTGTACATCAGTGTGCATATCATCTGCTATAATTTTTGTTCTTTTTCTTTAGATTATACATGTACATTCATTTTTAATATATTTTCATGAGTCACATGGGGGAAAAATCAAAACAAACGGGAAAACCATGAGACAGAAAAAAAATGGAAGTTTAAAAAAAAGGTGGAAATAGTATGTATTAATCCACATTCAGTCTCCATAGCTCTTTCCAAGCACAGATGCCGTTTTCCACCCAAAGTTTACTGGATCATTGAATTGCTGAGAACCAAATTTATCATAGTTGCTCTTTAATCTTCTTGTTGCTGTGTACAATGATCTCCTGGTTCTGTTTACTTCACTCAGCATGAGTTTATGTAAATCTTTCCTAGCCTCTCTGTATTCATCCTGGCAGTCATTTCTTAGAGAAAAATAATATTCCATAACATTCATACACCATAATTTACCCAGCCATTCTCCAATTGATGGGCATCCATTCATTTTCTAGTTTCTGCCCACTACAAAAATGGCTGCCACAAACATTTTGGCACATACAGGTCCCTTTCCCTTCTTTTGGATCTCTTTGGGATATAAGCCCAGTAGTAGTACGGCTGAATCAAAGGGTATGCCCAGTTTGATAACTGTTTGGGCATAGTTCCAAATCGCTCTCCAGAATGGCTGGATGTATTCACAACTCCACCAAGAATGCATCAGTGTCCCAGGTTTCCCTGCATCCCCTCCAACATTCATCATTATTTTTTCTTGTCATCTTAGCCAATCTGACAGGGGTGTAGTGGTATCTCTGAGTTGTCTTAATTTGCATTTCTCTAATCAATAATGATTTGGAACACTCTTTCATATGAGTGTAAATAGTTTCAATTTCATCATCTAAAATTTGTCTATTCATATCCTTTAACCACTTATCAAGATAACAATGTAACTTCTATACTCACATTCTCCCCAAACACAAAACTCTAAGAAACAGTCAGGAAATATATTTCACCATTTTTGTCCCCTTGGGACCCGTATCTCCACTTTCTTACGTCTTATAACTTCAGAAAGTCAACTGCATATTTATTGTGAGTTCTCTGTATGTCTTTTAAAATATATTTATTTAAAACATAAAAATACAAAATATTTAAAACATAAGTACAAAATACAAAAAAAAAAATAGAGAAAGGAAAACATTGTCATGTACATAGCAGAACATGAGAGAATTCAAAATATGTAACAATAAATTTCCATATTAAGAAAGCATATATAATAATACAACACATTGTATTTAGAATTATTGATGTTTTCTTTGCTTCCGTGTAGGTTTTCTTTTATTCTATTCTGTGCACTTTTTACTTTATTCTTCTTTTCTCCTTTCTTATCCTCCCCCAAGAAGGCTACAGTTAAGCATGAATATATTTATGTTTTATACACATGTACATACACATCCACACATAGATATCTTTAATCATATACATATTTACACATATACTCCCATATATGTCTATGTAAGGTTGTGCTACCTTTTTTGTCCTCTGTTTCTCTGAAGGTTGATAACACCATCTTTCATATGTCCAAGTCTTTCCATATTTTTCTAAAACTACCAACTCATCATTTCCTATGTCACAGCAATATCTCACCCTTATATTATCTAATTGTTCTGAATAATCTAGAAAAAATCATGGCTGAGATATAATGTAGATTTCTTTTTTGATTGAATCTTTTTAAAATTTTGATTTTGTTTGAGATCAATGATTACTACCCCTGCTTTTTTTCTAATAAATTCTACTTCTAATCATTATTATTGTATTTCTGTGTAGCTCTTCTTTCCTATTCCTGCTAACTCTTCTATTTTACTTCTACCCTCTAGCTTTCTTTGTATTACTTAACCACCCCCTTCCAAGGATCCCTCCCTCTTTAGCCCGTTCCTATTAATTTACACATCCTTCTATATAGCCCACAATATCTTATTCCCACCCCTCTCATTTCTTTATACATTTTGGACAGTCTTATACTCTTCTAGATGTATATGTGTTCATCCCTAAATGTTTTATGAAGATGGCTTCTGTCGTGCTGTTTGAAATGGATGAACGCTGGCAGGTAGATGGTGCAAGTAGAATAAGTTTTGGCTCAGGAATCAGAAAGATCTGAGTTCCAATCCAGTCTCAGAAACTTAACAGCAGTGGGATCCTGAGCAAGTCATTTATCCTGTTTGCTTATTTTTCTCTCTGATTCCAAGAAGCTGCAGCATTCACAAAGCTCCACATGCCCGGAAACCATCTGGGCAGAGGGGCTAAACCAGGTTGGGGGGTGACAGGTCCTAAACCCGGTGGTGAGTCAGGGGGATGCTTAGCTTAAGCATCTGAAGACCTCCCAACGAATGGGCAAAACAATAATCCTTCTAAAGCCTCTGAAAGTGCTGAAGCTAAATTACAGAGTCCTGAGAGCTTGGTGAGACTCCCAAGATGCGGTGGGCATCCACTGCATTTCAGGCTGTCACCAAGTATCCCTACTTGTGTCTTGCACAGGACTGGAAGAGGGAGGAGGATTGATTGCACATAAGATTGTCCCACTTAGATCTATTTCATGCACAAGTCAAGACAGCCCCGGGGGATGTCACTGATGATCTTGGGAGACGTGGAGAGAAAGGACAAACTACAAGGATTTGGTTACTCACCTGCAAAATGGTGACAGCAAAAGAGATTGTTTAGTGATTATCAATTTGCCATTTGCCCTTCTAAAGGCCTTTACTTAACATCTTCAAGAGAAACCTTCCTAGACTCATTGGAAAAGGGGCTCCTCAAGACTCCTCCTTAACTGGAGCTTCATTTCAGCTGAGAGTCTGTGTTCTCTTTACTTTAGAAATGAGAGATCCCTCCTCTCCATTCCCCCCATGAGTTTGTGTTCTTGCTCCTCCAGTGGAGTTTGATGCCGGCTGGCTCAGGATAGAGAAATAAAACCTCAGAGAGTCTGATGGGGGTATTCAGATTGCTAGGAAGGGCTCAAAACTCATGACCAAATCTCCATCTTCAGCTGACTCTCCCCTTTGCTGCACCCTGAGCCCCATTCGACCATGAAATAATCAGGAGGAGCTGAGGACACAGCCCATATCCTCAGAATAGTAAGTGTCTACAAATCTGAACGGGCTGCCCTTAGTTTGTCGGGAAAATTTGCTGTCAACAAGATAGACTTGAATTCCTATAAATATAGGACTCTCCCTTGGTCTGTTTGGTTAGCAAAAGAAACTAACGATGTCAATTTTTGATTATTGTCAAGTGTTATAAATCAATTGATTTTGAATACCACTTGAAGAAATATTGAGAAAACTCTGAGATCGTAGATTTTCAATGCTTTCCCTTCCTCTTGGTTATTATCAAGTGTTGTTATAAATAAACAAATATAAACTAAATAAAACTCTGAGACCATGAATTTTCCGTTTTCCCTTTCTCTCCTTGTCCTTCAGGTTTAATCTATGCCAAAGGTCACAGTGAGGTTTCAGTGCCTTAAGATAAATCAATATGCAACTTTTAAAATAGAAGAAATGGGTTGGTATCCTTTTGGTACCTCTGCACCAATGCTCCAGATCCTTGGAGATCCTTAACTTTTTTCATTCTTTTTGCTGATGAACTTGACTGATGCCTTAAATTCTGAATTTAAATGCATAAATTAATCCATTTACATTATGTAATTCAATATATTTCATGTACATTTCTTTCTTTTTTTGAGGGGGACAAGAAAGTAAGTTTGCTATCTTTGGGGACAACTCTTTCAAAATGGTGCCACTAAAATGTAATTCAAGGTTCCCTGCATTTTACCAGCATTCCCTCTACACATTTCCTTGGGAGCATGACTTAGAATGATAGAGCTTAAAGAGGATCTCAGAGAGAGAGAGAGAGAGAGAGAGGGTCCCAGAATTGAGGGAGATAACATAGACTTTGATTTAAATAACCTTTTCTCTTTTCGTGATCAAAGAAGAGTTAACAAAAATTACCTATAAAAATGCAAAGGGCATATCCATTCCTCCCTCCCCCATTCACTGTGTGATTATTTTTAAACTAGCTTCCTTTTATCATCAAGCTAAAATCATTGTTACTGCTTTTTGGCAGAAAAAATTATCTACATGACATTAATTTTTATAGTTTTATACAATTTAATTCTTATTTTTCCTTAAAACAAATTTTACAAGGTGAAACCTGAAAATACACTAAAATAATTCAGAAGAGAGTGATTTTTGGAATTATGAAAAATTCCAAGAGTTTTCCACTGCAATTATAAAGTAATTAATCTCAAAACTCTATAATCTGAATTTATTTAAATATATTGATAAACTGATTCATTTCTCTTTTTTTTAGTGAAAAATCCATTTCTTAATGGAAAACAAAAAATCCTTTTCAAATTTTAAAGAAAATATTTTTCAAAATGGTGTTGTTGAAAACCTGAATAACAACTGAATAAATTGAAAAAATATCCAAATTACAGATATCATCCCACTAAATAACAGAATTATACCCATTTCACAAGTGTTTACATAATTTACTTATTTATCCCCATAGCACTGTGAGAAATGAAAGGACCATAACTCATACCTGAATACATGCATATATATACACAGAGATATATTTATACACACATATGTGTATGTGTGTATATATGTATGTGTATACACATATACATATATATTTATATAGATAGTAACAAACAGATGACAAGCCTAACTAATTAGTTGTTCAGAACATAGAAAGGATGCAAATTTTATGCCTCAATATATATATGTATGTGTATATGTATGTATATACACCTATACCAAAATATATATATATATACATATACATATATAATATATTATTTAGTTGTTCAGAACATAGAAAGGACACAACTTGTAGGCTAAATATTTCAAATCTTATGTCTGTATCTTTTAAATCAGATGTAGTTTAGTATTAACCTAAAAGATCTACTTTATTATATTTATACTGAGTACCTAACATTATTATAGAAATTTGCCATAAAATATGAGGGACCTGGCTAGACAATAAGGGAAAATATTTCCCAATTTTGATGCTAATTTTATTTTATTTATTTATTTTATTTATTTATTTTTAATTTTATTTATAATTTTTTGACATTATATATGCATAAGTATTTTTTTAATAACATTATCTCTTGTGTTCATTTTTCCAAATTATCCCCCCCTCTCTCCATTCCCTCCCCCCGATGACAGGCAATCCCATACATTTTACATATGTTACAATATAACCTAGATACAATATATGTGTATAAATTCCATTTTCTTGTTGCACATTAAGTATTAGATTCCGAAGGTATAAGTAACCTGGGTAGATAGACAGTAGTCCCTAACAGTTTACATTCACTTCCCAGTGTTCCTTCTCTGGGTGTAGTTGTTTCTGTCCATCATTGATCAACTGGAAGTGAGTTGGATCTTCTTTATGTTGAAGATATCCACTTCCTTGATGCTAATTTTAAGTCATATAGACAGCCACTTGCTTTGAGCCAGGACTAAAGTCAGCCAGGTGGTGGGATATTTGCCATTCAAGAGTAAATGTCATACCAGAGAAATTGAATCAGGAGAAGCCTACCTCATTCCATGTTAAGTAAGAGTCACTCTCTCAATCTTTCCCATGAGAACTCCACCTACAGGTCATGGACCTCAACTCCATAAGGTTGCTGGCAACATAGGTCCATGATGATCATACTTGGAGTCAGACTCAGAATATTATCAGTTTTAGTCCCATAAGTTCTTAAGTAGATAGTTCCAATAATCGTAGCTTTGAGTGGATTCAACTCTCAAGAATAACATTTCCTTGATAACAAGTATTGGCTATAATCTCACATTTGTAATACTAAGAGATTCATAACACAGAAACGATAATTTATCTTGCCTTAGTTTGTAGGTTTTGCTATAAGAGGAAAAAACAGGGATATAACATTAATCCATCAATACGGGTCATAAAAGCCTATGCCACTATTAAGAGTGTAGTATATTGAACAAAGTGTCTGGATTTCTTGTATAGGAAAATGAGTTAAGAAGAGTTCAGTTTTAGCTTTCTCAAGGTAACCTTTCTACTTCATTGTCAGGGATGAATATTCACTGGTTTTGTTGTTTATCTTGTGTTCCCAAAGAGGACCATAGCATCAGAGAGGTGATGCATGACATGTATGTGAATTTGATTTAAAGTGAGGAAGAAATCATGAACCTCAGAGTGAATATAAATAACAAGAAATAATTGTTATTTACATTCACTCTGAGTTAATCAAGGCCTTAGATCTTAGATGTCACTTCAATTGAGCTGCTGCCTGCTGACATTTTTCTTAAAGCAATCATTTAAGGTCTGTCCAAGAACACAACAAACCTAAGAAATTCAAGAAGATTATTCATGGTACTCCCAAAATTGTTTCCCCTTAAATAGTAAAGTCTCACTAATTACCATAGGACTAGGCACAATTATTATCAATACCACCAAATATTTTCATTTTGTAAATTGTATTTTATTTTTTCCAATTACATATAAAGATAGTTTTCAACATTCTTTTTCTAAAATAAGATTTTGAGTTTCAAATTTTTTCTCTTTCTCCCTCCCATATTCCCTTTCCAAGATAGCAAAGCTGGTGTAGTTATACATGTGCAATCTTGTAAACATATTTCCACATTAACCATGTTGTGAGAAGGAACAGAACAAAAGAGAAAAACCAAAAAAAAAATAAAAACAAGTGAAAAGAGTATGTAGTGAAAAGAGTCTGCCTGCCCTCTCTGTGATGGCCGGAAACTGGAAACTACGTGGATGCCCATCAATTGGAGATTGGCTGAATAAATTGTGGTATATGAATAGTATGGAATATTATTGTTCTGTAAGAAATGACCAACAGGATGATTTCAGAAAGGCCTGGAGAGACTTACATGAACTGATGCTGAGTGAAATGAGCAGGACCAGGAGATCATTACATACTTCAACAACAATACTGTATGATGATCAATTCTGATGGATGGGGCCTTCTTCAACAATGAGATGAACCAAATCAGATCCAATAGAGCAGTAATGAACTGAACCAGCTACACCCAGTGAAAGAACTCTGGGAGATGACTATGAACCACTACATAGAATTTCCAATCCCTCTAATTTTGTCTGCCTGTATTTTGGATTTCCTTCACAGGCTAAATGTACACTACTTCAAAATCTGATTCTTTTTGTTCAGCAAAACAACTGTTTGGTCATGCATGGATATATTGTATTTAATTTATATTCTAATGTATTTAACATGTATTGGTCGACCTGCCATCTGAGTGGGGGGGAGGGGAAAAATTGGAAAAAAAAGTTTTGGCAATTGTCAATGTTGTAAAATTACCCATGCAAATATCTGGTAAATAAAAACTATTATTATTAAAAAAAAAAAAAAAAAAAAAAAAAAAAAAAAAAAAAGTCTGCCTGCCTGCATTCAGACTCCATAATTCTTTCTCTGGAAGTGGATACTAATTTCCATCATGGGTTTTTTGGAATTGTCTTTCATCATTGCATTGCTGAGAAGAGCTAAGTATATTATAATTGATCATCACACTTGCTGTTACTGTGCACAATGTTCTGCTTACTTCACTCAGGATTTTCTAAACTGTGCCTAACTCATCTTTCTTATAGCACAGTAGTATTCCATGATATTCATAAAGCACAACTTGTTTTACCATTACCTAACTGATTTCCAATTGTCAGAAAAACTATTTTCCTCCTTTATCTCCTTTAATTAGGTCTATTTTTGCTTTTTGTTTTGTCTAGGATCAGGATTGTTATCCCTGAGTTTTTACTTCAGTGGAAGCACAATGTATTCTGTCCAGCCTTTTACCTTTACTCTATGTATCTCTCTCTCTTCAGATGGATTTCTTATAAACAACATATTGTAGGATTCTGTTTTTTAATGCACTCTGCTATTCACTTTCATTTTATAGGAGAGTTCATCCCATTCACATTCACAATTATGATTTCTGGCTGTGTATTTCCTTCTATCCTGTTACATCCCCTTTATACTTTTCTCTCTTCTTTCACTCTACTCCTCACCATGAATCTGTCATTTCTTCTATTCACTCTCTCTCCACTTTCTTCCTCTTTTTGCTTCTCAATTCTGTCCTCTCTTCTATTAGCCACTCTCTCTTTTCTTTTCCCCTTTTCCTCCTACTTCCCTCTAGGGTAAGGTAGATTTTTTTTTTTTAAACCAACTGAATGTGTATGTTATTACCCCTTTGAATCGAATCCAATGAGAGGATGGTTCAAACAATGCCCAACTCTTCTCTTTTTCTCTGCTGAATAGATCCTTCATGCCTCTTCATATGATATAAATTACCCCATTCTGCCTCTCCCCCTTCCTCTGATATCCTTTTTGTCACCCCTTAATTACTGTTTATTATCACACTAAATCCAATTTATACCTACACCCTCCAAGGATATACCTAACTGCCATAATAGGAATACTTAGTTCTAAAGAAATTACAAGTATCTCCTTCTCATGTAGGGATGTAAACAGCTTAATCTTATTGAACACCATATATCTTTTTTTATTATTTATCCTTTTATACTTCTTTTGAGTCTTGTATTTGAAGATCAAATTTTCTGTTCACCACTGGACTTCATTAGGGAAGTCTGAAAGTTCCTTATGAATTGAATGAAAGATTGTGCTCATTTTTACTGGATGGTTGATTTTTGACCATAATTCAAACTCTATTGCCTTTCAGAATATCATATTTCAAGCCCTCTGAACCTTTAATGTAAAAACTGTTAAATCCTATGTAATCCAGAATGTGACTTATTGATATTTGAATTATTTCTTTGGACTGCTTGTATTTTCTCCTTGACCTGATTTTTTTTTTTCCTGGAATTTGGCTATAATATTACTTGGAGTCTTCATTTTTGGAATCTCTTTTAAGAGGTGATAGTTGAATTCTTTCAATTCCTATTTTATCTTCTTGTTCTAAGATATCAGGGCAATTTTCCTTGAAAATTCTTGAACAGTGCTTTCCATTTTAGGATTATCCAGCAACTGGCTTGGAATTCTTAAATGATCTCTCCTGGTTTTATTTTCCAAGTCAGTTGTTTTTCCAATGAGATGTTTCACATTTTCTTCTATTTTTTTCATTTTTTTTTTGGATTTTGTTTCACTGATTCTTAATGCTTCATACAATCATTAGCTTTTAATTCTTAAGTAATTGTTTTCTTCAGTTAACTTTTGTACCTCCTTTTCCATTTGATCAATTCAGTTTTTTGAGGCCTTTTTTTCTTAAGTCAATTTTTATGCTTCCTTTTTTCATAATTCTTTTGCATAACTCTCATTTCTTTTCCCAATTTTTCTACCTCACTTGAGTTTTAGAATTATTTTTGAACTCTTCCAAGGATTCTTTGGACTTGAGACCAATTCATATTTGAGGCTTTGCATGTAGACATTTTGATATTGTTCTTTTCCAACTTGGCATTTTGAACTTCCCTTTTACCATAGTAGCTTTCTATGGTCAGGATTCTTTTTTGTTTTTCCTCTTATTTTTAAAAGTTGAGCTCTGCTCCTGGGGAATAGAGGACAATGTCCCAAGTTTCAGTGCATAGCCACTGGCTTTTTGTGTCAAGGTCTCTGGGACTAGTGCCTTGTCCACTTAGTTAGGGTGGCCCGGGATAATTGTACCTGTTATGCCCTGGATTCAAAAGCTAGCAGTTTTCTGTTTGTGCTGGGACTGGAGGCCTCATAGTTAGCCTTCTTTGGAATTGGTCGGCTGAGTCAACCATAGAGCCATGGTTGCTGATTTATACTGTGGCTAAGAGCTTTCTACTGGCTTGTCGGGACACTGCCTGTACTAGACTGAGCTCACCTTTTACCCAGTGAGACAGATTGTTTCCTGAAGTACTTCTATATTTCCTCAGGCTGGAAAATTATTTCATTCCATCTTGCTCCAGAATTCTTTTAGAGGCTTGATTTCATGGTTGTTCCCAGAGAAACTGAGGAGAGCTCAAAAAAAATTATTGGCTTCTCTACACCATGTTGGCTTGAATACCACAAAATTATTATTTATATTATATATATTATATTATTATTTTTAAAATAAAATTTTATTGCACTAAATACAAAATAAGAAAAAAAAACAGAATAGAAAAGTAAAATAACAAAACAAGGCAAAACAAAACATTATCATGTGCCCATTAGATGGGGGGGGGGGGTATTTCAAAAAAACATCAATCTTTTCTTTCTTTTTTTTTTTTTTTTTTTTGTGTGTGTGTGTGTTATTCTTTTGTTCTCTGCTGAACACCTTTTACTTTATTCTTTTACTTCCCTCAACCAGATTACAGTTAAACACACCTATATACATGGACACATATATCTATATCTGGAATATTCACTTACCCAAAGACCGATCCACATACACATATATCTGTGTACACATATACATAGATCTTCATGCATACATACCCACATATACTTAGACACACACATTTATCATGTGTGTAAACATGCATCTAAAACAATATTAAAATGGCTGATATATAATGTAGATTTCTCTTTTGATTGAATCTTTAAGCTTGACTTTGTCTAAAATCAACGATTACTAGCCCTACTTTTTTTTTTTCTAATAAATTATATTCCTGATTGTTCTTGTAGCATTTTATTGTATATCTTTTATTTCCTACTCCTGCTAACTCTATTTTAATTCTGCTCCTTAACTTGCCTTGCTTAACTTAAACTCTCCTCACCTATGTATCCCTCCTTTTTTCTTCTTCCCTTACCTTTTCCTTCCCTCTTTATTCCATTGCCATTAATCTGCATACCTTATCCCATTCCGTTAATCTAAAGATCCTACCTTATCCTAAGCCACCTTTTCTCCCCATTTACCCTTTTCCCATAAATCTACACACTTTATATCAAATGACCATTACTTTACACACCCTTCTACACTGCATCTTATCCTATTCCCTCCTCTTTTATTTCTATAAATTTTGAAGAATGCTATCCCCTTCATGGTTGTGTGTGTGTGTAATATTAAGTATTTAACCCATTTCTGATGTGAGTAGGTTTTCAGAACTAGTAATCCTCCTCCCCCTATTACCTCCCCACTGCCTCTGTATCAGTTCTTCCTCTTTACCTCATTTGTATAACATAATTGCTACTTTTTAGCAATTATGAGATTTTTAGAATGAAATCATACTTAACTCTTCCCCAATTTTTCTTTTGAGCTACTCACCTATTGATGCCAATTTATTTATTTTATTTTATTTATTTGGTTTGCTGAGGTAATTTGGATTAAGTGACTTGCCCAGGGTCATACAGCTAGGAAGTGTTAAATATTTGAGAACAAACTTGAACTCAGGTCCTCCTGACTTTGGGGCTGGTGCCACCTAGCTGCCCTTATTGATGACAATTTTAAATGTATGGTATACATTTCCACGTCCAACATATAAATTATTTTTTCCATATTGAAGATACAGACACAGAAAACACAGAAATCAACTTCCTTCCCAGGGAGTGTCTTTTCTTTTATTTACCTGTCTTCCTACTGTACACACCCAATTCTGCATTCATATCTAGTCACTTGAAAACATGCTCTCCCAGACTTGTAGCTTTAGCTTTTAAAAGAATTGGTACTATAGCAATAGCAATATTATACAATGATCAATTCTGGTGGACGTGGCTCTTTTCAACATTGAGTTCCAATAATCTTGTGATGAAGAGAGCCATCTGTACCCAGAGACAGTTCTGTGAGACTGAGTATAGAAAGAACACAACATAGGATTTTCACTTTTTTCATTGTAGTTTCTTTGCATTTTGTTTTCTTTCTCATTTTCTTTCCTTTTTGATCTGATTTTTTTCTTGTGCAGCAATATAATTGTGGAAATATATATATAGAAGAATTACATATATTCAACATATGTTGGATTACTTGCTGTCTAGGAGAGGGGCTGGGGAGAAGGGAGGGAAAATTTTGGAACACAAGGTTTTGCAAGGGTGAATCTTTGAAAACAATCTATGCTTTAATTTAAAAAAATAAATTTTTAAAAAGTCGGTACTGTCATAGAGATGAAATCCTGGGTAATTAGGTGGGGGTTAACTGGTTGGTTGCTTGCTGTACTCGAAAAGGACCCAAATGACTTCATTATGTTAGAGTCAAATTGTAGTGTGTCCTACTGTGGCTGATCAGACCAATGGGAATTAAGAATGTTCTGCCACAGGTTGAACACAAATATTCCCTATGAACATTTGGAGTAGATTGTCTAATTTTATGCATCTCAAGTTTCTTCTGAGCTAATTCAATTCTGCTTTGCTCATATAATAGGACTGTGCCTTCTCTGAAGAGGGCTTGCCAAGCTGAGTAATCCTGGGCCAAGGTCTCCCATGTAATACAATCAATTCTAAAATTCTTAAGAGAGATGCCTGAAGCACAGATAGGAATATAATAGTCCTTGAGGCAATAAGGACACTAAAGGATCTATAAATGAGCCTTTTGTTTTTAAAGAGGTCTTTTTCCATAATTCCATCCTAGGTGAGGGAATCTTTAAGAAACCCTGTTTTCACGTGTCCATTCAGAAAGCAAATTTGTGAAATCAAACACCAAAAAGTATCACCCTGAAGTGTAGATCTTCCCTAAATTCCTTTAAAATTTATTTCACCTTAATCTCCTGCTTCCAGATGTCTGTCGAGAAATCTCCTCATCCCCCCCCACCTCCATTGCCTCTGTTAACTTTCTCCTTGTTTCACCTCCTAAATGTCCTAAATCCTTTTAGGATTAGCCCAAAGGTTAAGGGTATAATCCACTTCCCTGCTAATCCTAACACTTTTGGGATTAGTTGTAAACTCCTTGGTAGATTTTAGCGGCTCAATCAATAGTGTACTTTCACCCCAAGACGTTTTCCTTTTGGTAAATTGTGAATTCGGATCTAGGATTTTCCAAGTATATCATTTTGTTGCCTGCAAAAAGAGAGTTTTATTACCTCATTGTCTATTCTGATTCTTTCCATTATCTTTTTATCTTTTTTCCTAATATTTCTTTATTTTAAAATGTAACGAAAAATAAGAAAAAACAAAACAAAACAAAATAGAAAAAGAAAGACTGAAATAGAAAAAACAAAAAACAAACAAAAAAACTGTCCTTTGCCCAGCAGAACATCAGAAAGAATTCAAAATATGTAGCAATGAATCCATTACATTGAAGTTCCATTATGAAAAATAAGGGAAAAAAATAGAAAAAGGAAAAAACTGTCTTTGGCTCAGCAGAATATCAGGGAGAATTCAAAATATGTAGCTATGTATTTCATTATAAGAAATCATATAATAGAAGATGTTATGTTCAAAATTGTCCATCTCTTTTGTTTTCTGCTGTGCATTTTTTACTTTATTGTTTTCCCCTCTTCTTCCCCCACTTTCCTATCATAAGCAGGCTACAATTAGTTTTGCTGGATATAATATTTTTGGCCACAGCCCTAGTTCTTTTGATTGTTGACAAATAATCTTCTAGGACCTACAGTCTTTTATTGTAGTCACTGATAATATCCTGTGCAATTCTAATTGTAGCTTCAGAGTATTTGAACACTACTTGTTGTATGTAAAAGTATATCTTTGATTTGGGGTTTTGAAATTTAACAAAGATTTTCTTATATATTTTCTTTGTAGTATCCCTTAGAGATTATCCCCATTACAAATCATATTTAATGATGGTTTTAGGTAGATAATTATTATCATTTCATAGGGAAATCCATATATACCTCTATTTTCACATTTCTTTTAATAGGAACATTATATTTAATATTTAATAGGAACAATATATTGTCAAAAGTATCTCCTGCATTGAATGATGTATATGATTTTTGTTATTGGTATAATCAATTACATTAAAAGTTTTCCTTATGTTAAACCATCCTTGCATTCCTGGTATAAATCCCACTTGGTCAAAATGTATAATCTATGTAATACCTTGTTGTAGTTGTACTCATGTGCCTACTATTCTATTTAGAATTTTTGCACCCATATTCATTAATTAAACTAGTCTGTGATATTATTTCTCTCTCCTTGCTTTTTCTGGTTGAGGTATCAGCACCATATTTATTTCATAAGAAGAGTCTGGTAGAACTCTTTATTTTCTATTGTTCTAAATAATTTCTTTAATATTGGAATTAATTGATCTTTAAATGTTTGGTAGTATTCAGTTCTAAATCTATGTGGTTTTATACTTTTTTTTCTTAGAAATCTCATTTATGGCCTGTTCAATTTCTTTTTCTAACATAATGTATTTAAATATTCATTTCCTCTTCTGTTAATTTAGGCAATTTATAGTTTTATATTTTATAAGATCAATTTCATTAAAATATAAAAATATATTGGCATAGAGCTAGACAAAATAACTTCTTATAATTGTTTTGATTTTGTATCCAGTAGAGGTATATTCATTCTATTTATTTTTGATTTGGTTTTCTTTTCTCTTTTTAAACCTTATATTAACTAAAGGTTTATGTATTTTAATGGTTCCTTCCCCATGAAATCAACTCTTGGCTTTACTTATTAATTCAATAGTTTTCTTATATTCAGGTATATTAATTTTAGGATTTCCAAATTAGTTATTCAATTGAGAATTTTTATGTTCTTTTTCTGTTCCCCCTTCCTCAAATTGTGTGCTCAACATATTGGTATGCTCTTTCTCTGTTTAATTGATATGATCATTTGAAGATACAAATTTTCTATTGATTACTGCTTTTTCTGCAATTCATACATTTTGATATGTTTTCACATTATTGTAATTGTCTTCAATAAAATTACTGATTGTTTCTATGTTTTTTTTTTTTTTCTTTAACACATCTCCAATTAAGTTTTATGGTTTTATGGTTGAGTTCACCCCACTCACATACAAAATTAAAATGACTAGTTGTGTATTCCTCACCATCCTATTTTCCTCAATGTTTATCCCTTTCTCCTTCTCTATCCCTATCCCCTTTTAAGTGTTTTATTTGCTTGTATTACCTTTCTAGTTTGATTTAACTTGCACCCTTTCTAATAATTTCGTTCATCCTACTTCCTTACCCTTTTATTCTTTAATCTACACATCCTTCTAAAAGTCCCTTGCTTTTGCTATCCCCTCACCCTTTCCCTTCTTTGTAAATCAAAGAGACTTTTATACACTTCTAGATGTATATGCTACTCTTGTCAACCCAGTTCTGATAAAAATACAGTTCTAGCACTACTCCACCTCCTTCTGTGTCCACTGTAACAATTTTTCCATTCAAAACCTCATTAGTATGAGATATTTGCTCCATTTCACCTCTCCCCACCCAGATTTAGAATTTTTTTTACACATCCTGTTAATTCAGCTAGCAAATAACTGATGGATGAGCAATGTTGTCTCTTGGCAACCAAAGATCTTCCATGGAGATCACTGAAGGCTTACTTACCGTCAGAGGAGATACACCTGATAGGTGAAAATCAACCTCAATTGGCAAAGGATTCATGAAAGTGTGAGCATATTAATGAGAAGTTGTCCAAACCTTCCTTCACAATCATCTTGATTATGAGATTCAAAAGAACCCATCTCTACCCAGACTACTCTGGTTAATTTTCTCCTTCAGAAGCCCAGTTTTCCCAGTGAAACGGTACAATCACAGGAGTTTATTTTCTAAGAGCAAGAATTCCTCTCCATGAGTTTGTTAGATCTTCTAGTAGGGTAAAGTCCGATCCAAGATCTCAGAGCATCTACCCAGAGCGTTCAGACACCTGCATCTACCAGGAATGTCCTTCAGACTGACTGAGTAGCTTCCAGAGGCTGGTCCATGAATGAGGAAAACCTCAATCCTGATTTAATAATTGTTAATTGATATAATAATCTTCGACTTGAAACTCGTTCTACTGTCTTTTTGTGTGTGGGTTCTGATACTCTAAATTTCATTTAGAGTCAGTATGTAAAGGTATTTGGAGGAGTTCGGAAGAGAGCTTGGTGCTGGGAATTTTGGAAAGCACCGCTGTGGAAAAAGGGGTCCAAAAAAAATCAGAACAATAGTTTTTGGGGTTTTTAAAAATATATTTCTTTGAGGAACAGTAAAATCGAGTTTGATTCAAATGATGCATATTTCAAACAAACAAACAAACTTCCCCCAGACACCAATTAATTGCATTTTATTGAAATTATGCCCTTCCTTGTTTGGAGATTTTTTCGAATTGTTCAAATGGGATTCAGGTGCTGGAAAGTACCATTGTGAAAACTGTTTTTACCCCTAATTAGAGAAATCTATTTTCTTATCCCTTTAAAGGAATATTTTTTTTTTTCACTGAAAGAAAAAAGGAATATATTCATCGGAGTATTGAAATGCACTGAGAAATATGGAAGCTGAGGATGGAAGGCAGGAACCGGTTCCCGGGGCCAGTGGGGTGGAGAGCGCCGGAGAGGACAGGTGTGAAGCTGCTGGGGAACCTTGGGCCAATCAGGGACCGGAAACTTCCCAGCCTACCGAGCTCGCTTTCTCTATAAAAAGGGCCTGGGCCGGGGCACCGAGCAGCACAGCCCCCCAGAGGAGAAGCCCTTGTTTCTTCCGCCCTCCTTTGTTCCCCTCACTCTGTCTCACTCCCTGGCGGGCTTGCCCCGTGGCTCCCTGGTTTCTGTCCTCACTCTTGTCCCTCACTCTCACTTCTCCACTCCCTCGAGGGGCCTCAGTTTCTCTTCCCGCTGGAAGTCCAAAGGACTGAAAGCTTGGAGTTTGCTCTCGAGCACGTTGCTTCGCTGAGCCTTCCCTTCCCAGTCGCCTGGATGCCTCTGGGTATCAGGAGGTCCAAGAACCCGAGACCACCTCGCCCTGGTCGGGTCCCCGCCCGCAGCCCGCAAACATGCTCCTCTGGCTGGCGGAAGATCTCTCGGAGAAGCTCGACGGCTTGCTGGAAAACTTGCCTCGCCTGTGTAAGCAGCTGGCCCAGCTCAGAAGGGAGTTTGATTTCTTGGTACCCCGGGTCCTCAGCAGCGTGCCGCTGTGGGATGGCCTGCAGGAAATCGGCCACAGCCCCTGGGTCCTGCAGACTTTGATCGATCTCTGGATCCCCTTTATGGACCTGGACTTAGACCGGCTTCTTTCCCCCCTGATCAACCTCCAACGCTGCCTGAGGCGCCCAGATGGCGAGAAAGATTCCGTCTGGGCTCTGTGGGCAATGACTCAGGCTCAGCACTGGCTGAACCAGACCAACGTTGGCCTGCTACTCAGCAGGTTCCGAGAAGTACAAGAGATGCTGCTCCACGTCCCTTATGACGCCGAAGAATGGCAGGTAATCCCCTGTGACGGTTCATCCTCCCACCTGCCCAGAAACGACAGGGTCAAACACGTCCTAGCGCATCTCTCCCGCGTCATCGACGTCATGCTGTCCTTGACCGAGCCCGACATGATCCACTCTTTGTTCCGCCTGGAAGAGATTTGGACCGTCCTCCAAAACCATCAGTGTTGGGCCTTTATCCATAAAGAACGGTGCTAGGCCTGACCACGCCCCCACCTGCCCACGTCTCACTTGCCCCCTGCCCCCTGCAGCTGCCCCTCTTCCTGCCCTGCACCCTTCCCTCACGGCCCAGCAGGAAGACAGAGACTCGGCCTTTCCCCGAAGCCACTCGCTCTCCCCTCCTGGAGCATCTTCAGGGGATCCTGGCACCAACAACAGCCTGGCAAAAGGCCGTGTCCTGGGGTTTGCTTTCCCAGGATCCACTCACTGACATAAGCGCATCACCCCCAGACACCCCCATCCCGTCTTCGGACACGGGGACTCCAGAAGGATTCCAACAATTTTTATTTAGGAAGAACTTCTCTCCAACAGTGATCATTAAAACAGTTAAAGCCAAAGGTTCAAAGCTGGAAATTTCCGGCTCCCAGGAATCTGGGTTTCCATTATTTTTCCAAAGAAAATAGTTCACACCAGTTCAAATGATTCAAATTTCTTCTGGGTCCCTTAAAAAAAAAAAAAAAAATCTTACAAAAACGAACGTTGATCTGCCCAAAAGGGCTACAAATTTTTTGATCCCGCAGTACCACTATTTGGTCTGCATCCCAAAGAAATCATTAAAGAGGGGAAAGGATCCCACATGTGCAAAAATATTTGCTGCAGCTGTTTTTGTGGAGGCAAGGAATCGGGAAATGCCATTTCCATCGATTGGGGAAGGACTGAAAAAGTTACTGTATAGGGAAGTCATGGAATGTCACTATCAACAGTGACAAAAAGGCTGTTTTTAGAAAGGCTTGGAAAGATTTCCATGGACTGAGTGAACTAAATAGAGCCAGGAAAACATTGGTTACAGCAAGAGCAAAATGGTTCAATGATCAACTCTAACAGCAGTTCAGTAATCCAAGACAATCCCAAGAAAAGTTGCACAAAAAATGCCATTTGCATCCCGGGAGAGGACTATGGAGACTGACAAGTAATCTACATATGCTCATGTTTTTATCTCGTGTGGTTTTTTCCTCTCATGGTTTTTCCCTTAACACTACCTAGCTGTGTGACCTTGGGCAAGTCACTTAACCCCAATTGCCTCAGGGAGAAAAAAAAGAAGTCATGAATAAAAACAAATGAAAAAAATGAATCTTCAAAACTATCTCTACCTGTAATTGGAAAAATAAAATGCTATTAAGTGAAATAATTGTCCTTAAAATGACAAAAACCTATTTTTTTTTTGTTCACAAAAGTTTAATTTCCTGCAAAAAATACCTGAAACACCTTATCAAATGAATAAAATAAATGACTAAATTTGCTTATTTAAACTCGGAATTCAAGCCTTCAATCCAGTGGATCAAGCAAAAGATGGAGGAAAGCTAAGGATCCCCAGGGATCTGGGACTTTGAACCCTTGATGTGGACATAGAGGGACCAGAGGGATTCCAGACAATTTCTCAAATTTTAAAATTCACACTGCTATTTGTCTTAAAGTGTTCATGCCTCTACTATGACATTTGGTCTAGATAAAACACCAAAGGTCCTTAGGTGAAAAGGAAAACGTGGAAAATTATTCATTTTAGGGGTTTTTTCAAGGAACAGTGAAATTTTGATTTATTTAAAATTTTTTTTTTTTTTTACTTGCTGAAGGTATCCAATTAATTGGATTTTGTTTAAATTTTGCTCTGTCTAATTTTGAAATTTTGCTCTCCCTTGTGATATTTTTTCAAGTTATTCAATTGTTATTCAGGTTCTCAACACCATTCAGAAAAATATTTTCTTTAAAATTAGAATATGATTTTTTGTTTTCCATTAAGAAACAGATTTTTCTTTTTTTAATTTATTAATTTTATAATTAGAATTTTTTTTGACAGTACATACGCATGAGTAACATTTTTTTTCTTAACAACATTATCCTTTGTATTCACTTTTCCAAATTTTCCCCTCCCACACTCTACTCCCTTCTATAGATGATAGGGAATCCCATATATAATCCTAGATACAAGATACGTGTGGTAAAACCAAACTTCTTGTTCCACAAGAAACGGATTTTTCACTAAAAAAAAGAGAAATGAACCAGTTTATCAATATATTTAAATAAATTCAGATTATAGAGTTTTGAGATTAATTACTTCATAATTGCAGTGGGAAACTCTTGGAATTTTGCATAATTCCAGAAATCACTCTCTTCTGAATTATTTTAGTGTATTTTCAGGTTTCACCTTGTAAAATTTGTTTTAAGAAAAAATAAGAATTAAATTGTATAAAACTATAAAAATTAATGTCATGTAGATAATTTTTTTCTGCCAAAAATTAATAACAATGATTTTAGCTTGATGATAAAAGGAAGCTAGTTTAAAAATAATCACACAGTGAATGGGGGAGGGGGGAATGGATATGCCCTTTGCATTTTTATAGGTAATTTTTGTTAACTCTTCTTTGATCACGAAAAGAGAAAAGGTTGTTTAAATCAGTCTGTTATCTCCCTCAATTCTGGGACCCTCTCTCTCTCTCTGAGATCCTCTTTAAGCTCTATCTATCATTCTAAGTCATGCTCCCAAAGAAACGTGTAGAGGGAATGCTGGTAAAATGCAGGGAACCTTGAATTACATTTTAGTGGCACCATTTTGAAAGAGTTGTCCCCAAAGATAGCAAACTTACTTTCTTGTCCCCCTCAAAAAAAGAAAGAAATGTACATGAAGTATATTGAATTACATAATGTAAATGGATTAATTTATGCATTTAAATTCAGAATTTAAGGCATCAGTCAAGTTCATCAGCAAAAAGAATGAAAAAAGTTAAGGATCTCCAAGGATCTGGAGCATTGGTACAGAGGTACCAAAAGGATACCAACCCATTTCTTCTATTTTAAAAGTTGCATCTTGATTTATCTTAAGGCACTGAAACCGCACTGTGACCTTTGGCATAGATTAAACCTGAAGGACAAGGAGAGAAAGGGAAAACGGAAAATTCATGGTCTCAGAGTTTTATTTAGTTTATATTTGTTTATTTATAACAACACTTGATAATAACCAAGAGGAAGGGAAAGCATTGAAAATCTACGATCTCAGAGTTTTCCCAATATTTCTTCAAGAGGTATTCAAAATCAATTGATTTATAACACTTGACAATAATCAAAAATTGACATCGTTAGTTTCTTTGGCTAACCAAACAGACCAAGGGAGAGTCCTATATTTATAGGAATTCAAGTCTATCTTGTTGACAGCAAATTTTCCCGACAAACTAAGGGCAGCCCGTTCAGATTTGTAGACACTTACTATTCTGAGGATATGGGCTGAGTCCTCAGCTCCTCCTGATTATTTCATGGTCGAATGGGGCTCAGGGTGCAGCAAAGGGGAGAGTCAGCTGAAGATGGAGATTTGGTCATGAGTTTTGAGCCCTTCCTAGCAATCTGAATACCCCCATCAGACTCTCTGAGGTTTTATTTCTCTATCCTGAGCCAGCCGGCATCAAACTCCACTGGAGGAGCAAGAACACAAACTCATGGGGGGAATGGAGAGGAGGGATCTCTCATTTCTAAAGTAAAGAGAACACAGACTCTCAGCTGAAATGAAGCTCCAGTTAAGGAGGAGTCTTGAGGAGCAACTTTTCCAATGAGTCTAGGAAGGTTTCTCTTGAAGATAATGTTAAGTAAAGGCCTTTAGAAGGGCAAATGGCAAATTGATAATCACTAAACAATCTCTTTTGCTGTCACCATTTTGCAGGTGAGTAACCAAATCCTTGTAGTTTGTCCTTTCTCTCCAGGTCCCCCAAGATCATCAGTGACATCCCCCGGGGCTGTCTTGACTTGCGCATGAAATAGATCTAAGTGGGACAATCTTATGTGCAATCATCCTCCTCCCTCTTCCAGTCCTGTGCAAGACACAAGTAGGGATACTTGGTGACAGCCTGAAATGCAGTGGATGCCCACCGCATCTTGGGAGTCTCACCAAGCTCTCAGGACTCTGTAATTTAGCTTCAGCGCCTTCAGAGGCTTTGGAAGGATTATTGTTTTGCCCATTCGTTGGGAGGTCTTCAGATGCTTAAGCTAAGCATCCCCCTGACTCACCACCGGGTTTAGGACCTGTCACCCCCCAACCTGGTTTAGCCCCTCTGCCCAGATGGTTTCCGGACATGTGGAGCTTTGTGAATGCTGCAGCTTCTTGGAATCAGAGAGAAAAATAAGCAAACAGGATAAATGACTTGCTCAGGATCCCACTGCTGTTAAGTTTCTAAGACTGGATTGGAACTCAGATCTTTCTGATTCCTGAGCCAAAACTTATTCTACTTGCACCATCTACCTGCCAGCGTTCATCCATTTCAAACAGCACGACAGAAGCCATCTTCATAAAACATTTAGGGATGAACACATATACATCTAGAAGAGTATAAGACTGTCCAAAATGAATAAGATATTGTGGGCTATATAGAAGGATGTGTAAATTAATAGGAACGGGCTAAAGAGGGAGGGATCCTTGGAAGGGGGTGGTTAAGTAATACAAAGAAAGCTAGAGGGTAGAAGTAAAATAGAAGAGTTAGCAGGAATAGGAAAGAAGAGCTACACAGAAATACAATAATAATGGTTAGAAGTAGAATTTATTAGGAAAAAAGTAGAGGTAGTAATCATTGATCTCAAACAAAATCAAAATTTTAAAAAAGATTCAATCAAAAAAGAAATTTACATTATATCTCAGCCATGTTAAATTTTTTCTAGATTATTCAGAACAATTAGATAATATAAGGGTGAGATATTGCTGTGACATAGGAAAAGATGAGTTGGTAGTTTTAGAAAAATATGGAAAGACTTGGACCTAAGAAAGATGGTGTTATCAACCTTCAGAGAAACAGAGGACAAAAAAGGTAACACAACCTTACCTAGACATATATGGGAGTATATGTGTAAATATGTATATGATTAAAGGTATCTATGTATGGATGTGTATGTGCATGTGTATAAAACATAAATATATTTATGCTTAACTGTAGACTTCTTGGGGGGGGATAAGAAAGGAGAAAAGAAGAATAAAGTAAAAAGTGCACAGAATAGAATAAAAGAAAACCTACAGGGAAGCAAAGAAAACATCAATAATTCTAAATACAATGTGTTGTATTATTATATATGCTTTCTTAATATGGAAATTTATTGTTACATATTTTGAATTCTCTCATGTTCTGCTATGTACATGACATTTTTTCCTTTCTCTATTTTTTTGTATTTTGTATTTAAGTTTAAAATATTTTGTATTTTTCTTTTAAATAAATATATTTTAAAAGAGATAGAGAAAACCCACAATAAATATGCAGTTGACTTTCTGAAGGTATAAGACTTAAGAAAGAGGAAGATACAGTCCCAAGGGGAAAAAAATGGTTAAGTATATTTCCTGAATGTTTCTTAGAGTTTTGTGTTTGGGGAGAATGTAAGTATAGAACGTTGCATTATTTTCCTTGAATAATTTTGTTTAACTTTTTATCTGTTATTTGTGGTATAAAAACTAAAAGGTATCAATATAGGTTCTTTTTGAAGAAAAAAAAAAGAATTAGAAGTATCATCTTGCCATGGAGAAAGGTAAGCAGTTCAGCTCTACTGAATCTGTGATTTTTTTTTTCTCATATTAAGCTTCTCTTGGGTTTTGATATCAGATCAATTTTTTCTTTGTTCAATTTTGATCTTCTCTTTATGAAAACTTGAAAGCCTTCCACTTGATTGAGTGACCATGTTTCCCCTTGAAGTATCTTGCTTGGGGGATATAGACAGCACAGCAGATAGAGCACTAGCTCTGAGTCAGGAGGGTCTGAGTTCAAATCTGACCTCAGACACATGGTATTTACTAGCTAGCTGACTGATCACCTAATCCTGGTTATCTCAGAAAAGAGAAGGGGGGGGAAGTATTATGCTTAATTTTGCTGGAAAAATTATTCTTGTTTCTAGTTTTGGCTCTTTTGCTTTCCACAATCTCCAAGTCTTTAGTATTGCTGCTGCTAAGACTGGTTGTTTGTAGGTGAATATGGGGGAGTGATAGTTACTACTGTTTGCTCTATCATCTGGGCTCCCAGAACTACTTTGCCTTTGAAAGACGGTTTTCCCTTATCTTTTTGTTGGTTCTGCTGTTCCAGGATTAGGTGAGGGGTACTACTTTCAGGTTGTGTGCAGGTGAATGTGGGAGGGTGATAGTGATTACTGCTTTCTCCACCATCTTGGCCCCCAGAATAACTTTCCCTTTGAAAGACTGTGTGTATGTACATGAGGGTGTATAACTCTATAAGTTTGGAGACGTTTTCAGTCCAGATATATATTTTTCCCCCCTGAGGCTGAGGTTAAGTGACTTGCCTAGGGCCACACAGCTAGGAAGTGTTAAGTGTCTGAGACCAGATTTGAACTCTGGTCCTCCTGAATTCAGGGCTGGTGCTCTATCCACTGCACCACCTAGCTGCCCCCAGTCCAGATATTTGTGACTGCTCAATGGCTTTCTCACTCCTAGCCTCAGTTTCCCCTTTCCTCAGTGAAGAATTTCACTAATGTCTCTGCTTATAGTTTTGCCTTTTTCACTCTCAGCACCTGCCCATGGGACAAGTGAGGATTTGAGACTCCAAGACTTCTGAGGCTGCTTCCAAATGGATTGATCTTCTGGGATCCTCATCGACTTCCCTTTCCTGATGTACTTGTTCAGGGGAAGTTTTGTCCTTATTGGGCTCCGAGACGTCCACCTTTCTTTACACTCTGGATTCCTCAGTGTACCTTTCAGTCTCATCCTCCATTTCCCCCCATTCTAGTGTGGGTAGGGGACCCGTGGACCTGAGGATTCTTACCATCAATACTCTGCCCCCAGGAAATTTCTTCTTTGGACTCATTTTCTATATGCTCTGATGTAATTCTTTGTTTCCACTGGGGCGCCTTGTGAATTGGCTCCTCTGGGTGACATCCTCTTCAGAGACTCCCCTAATTGCCTGTGTCAGAGAAGACCTTTTGGCCTCCAAAGGTCCTTTTAAATCCTGACACTTTGACATCTCCAGTGGCTCTCCCTCTCTGCACCTGGGCTTCTTCCCATCCTAATGGATCCTTTGACTCTAATGACCCCGAGCCTGCATCCAGGCACAGTCCCCCGGGATCCTCAGTGATATTACCTGTCTAAACCTCCATGTTACTGTATATCCTGTGTCGATACTCCACTACAGGTTCGGCTGCTTGCAGCTCTGCTGCTCTGAAATCCCTAAGGATCCTTCCTTGTCAGACTCCAGAGGTGCTGATGTTGCCATTGTTGCCAGTTTTCTCTGGGAGTTACATGGAGGTTTGGGACTCTATAAACTCTGAGGCCCTTTTCAATATGGACATTCAGTGCCTTTCTCACTCTGTCTGTGAGGAATTTGGACTCTTAGGGCTCCAGGATGCTCGTAGTCATGATATTCTGGATTTCTCAGCATCTTTCCTACTCAATCTCAGTTTCCCTGGGTGTCAAGTGAGAGTTTCCACTCCAAAGGCTCTGAGGCTGCTGCAGGTCTTGACACTCAGTTCCTCAGTGACATTCCTTCTCTGACCCTCAGTTTTTCTGTGTCTCTATTGATTGTGTTGGCTGCTGTGTCAATCAATAAATATTTTTGTAATATTGTGCTAAGTACAGGAGGTACAAATGCTTACTCAAAATAGACAGTCCTTGCCCTCCAGAAGCTTTCACTCTAATGAGGAAAGATAGCACACAAAGGAAGCTGAAAATGGGAAGAAGAATGGAAAAGGTCTTGGGTCCAGGGATGGGTGGGAGAGACCCAAAGAAGTCCAAATGAGTACAGAGTGTAGAAGAGAACAGCCTGTACTTCATACTAACTCAGCACTGTTTAAAAGGCTTAGCTCAGCAAAGGGACAAGGATCACCAGTGATAGGACATACTGCCCCAAAGTCTCCTAATTCACAGTAATTGCCGAGGAAGAATTTATAAAAAAGAACAAAACTGTAGAAAAAGTCAAAATCCTTTCTCATCCATGGCTTGCTCTACAACATCCTTTTCTTGTCGAACTTCTTCCAAAGTTTGAGTTTTGGCTAGTTTGTAGCCCCTTTTGTAAAGTTGTCACTGGGGCCCTCTTCCCAACCTCTGGCTCTGACTCCGATTCTGATTGCAACCCAGATGCCATGTTCAGTGTCCCTGCTTTCCCCAGGCCAGGCGTGTTAAGCATCAAAGGGCACACAGGTGGCAAGTTTTAGAACTAGGATATTTCCTTAGTACGTGCTCTAAAGAAAGTGTACAGATGGAGCAGGAAGTGGTAGCTTGGAGTGAAGCTCTCCCAAGAATATATGATGAGCCAGGCTTGGTACACAAGACTCACCACAGTGGACTGCTCAGGTGGCAGCTGATTGACAGCCCATATTCAGGGTTATGAGATCAGACAGGAAGTGGGAACTTCTCTGAACCCAGCAACAGCCCCTAAAGTTCTACCACTGTCAAGTAAATTTGAACTGATGGTGCACTGATTTCACTTTTTCTTTCTCAAAAAAAAAAAAAAAAAAAAAAAAAAAAAAAAAAAAAAAAAGTGGGGGAGATTCCTGTGTAAAATGCAATGAAGCAATCTTGAATTCTGTTGACTTTCGGCTTTATAGTCCTGCAGAGAGCTCTATGTGACTGAACGCATTTCAAAAAGACAAAGGAAAGCAATGGCATAATGTTCCACATCTTGCTACTTTCCATTGTTTTTTGATTGACAATTACTGGTTTTCCTCAAGTAGATGAGTTCCTTCTGTCACCGAATTATCTTCTTTATATACTCTTTTTCTGCATCACTGTGCAAAGATTCAGGCTGCAGAGCTGCATATAGTCTTTAAAAATTGTATGCAGTCTTCCATCCTAAAGATGCTGAGTTCTATTTTTGACTCCAGATATCAGCACTCCATTTTCTTCTTCAGAAAAAAAATGGTTTTGTTTCCTGAGAACTGTATACAAAACAATTTAGTGATTGTTTAAATAAATGGATAGGTTTGTTCATTTAAACTCAAAATGAAAGACATCAGTCTAGTGGATCAATAGAACGACTTAGAAAAGCTGAGGACCCCTGGGATTCTGGAGCTTTTAGTATCTTGATGTCCAGACATGGAGGCTCCAGAAGAATTCCAAACAATTCCCTGGATGTTTTAAATCACTTCTGGATTGATTTTTAAGATGTTCTGCTGTAGAACCAGAAGATCACTATACACTTCAACAACAATATTGTATGAAGATGTATTCTGATGGAAGTGGATATCTTCAACATAGGGAAGAGTTAATCCAATTCCAATTGATCAGTGATGGACAGAATCAGCTACATCCAGAGAAGGAACAGTGGGAAGTGAATGTAAATTGTTAGCACTACTGTCTCTCTACCCAGGGTACTTATACCTTTGGAATCTAATACTTAATGTGCAACAAGAAAATGGTATTTAAACACATATATTGTATCTAGGTTATACTGTAACACATGTAAAATGTATGGGATTACCTGTCATGGGGGGAGGGAGTGGAGGGAGGGAGGGGAAAATTTGGAAAAATGAATACAAGGGATAATATTATTTAAAAAAAAAAAAGATGTTCTGCTGTGACCTTTAGTCTGGATTAAAACCCAAAAATCCACAAGTGAATAGTGGAAAATTCTCTATTTCAGGGTTTATTTTTAGTTTATGTTTCTTCCAGGAATGTTGAAGTTGAGGCTGATTCAAATGGTCCCAGGTTTTTACTGGTCAAAGATATCAAATTAATTTGATTTCATAGAATTTTTTGTGTTTTGCTTTGGAAATTTTTTTGCATTATTTAAATGGGGCTCAAGTCTTGGAAAACACCATTTAGAAAATGTTCTTACCCACATTAGAGAAATGCATTTCTTTTTCCCAATAAAAGAATTTTTTTTACTAAAATTTAAAAATTTATTTATCTGTTGAAATATATCATGATTATAGAGTTTTGAGATGATTTTAAAACTGTGGGGAAATGTAAATGTTCTGTTGTCTCTCAATTGTAATCCTTCTTTGGGAGGAGGTTTCTTTTCTGTAACTTCTTTTCTCTGTGAGCAGGCTTCTTGGGAGGCTTCTGCAGCCTCCAGCCAGAGAGAAGGTAGAATCTTGAATCTTCCTGAATTCTTCCTGAATTCTTCCTGAATCCTGGCTCTGAATCTCCTCCAGCTTCCCTGAAGTTTTCCTGAGAAGGCTTGTCCTTAACCCAATCCAGACTGCTCTCCAGCCTCAATGTTGCCTCCTTTTTTTTTTCCCAGAGAATGCCCCAACCAGGGGCTTGAGGGAACTCCTACAGCCAACAAACTTGCTCCTTTTAAAGGTGTAAACTCCTTTTAAAAGTGTTAACTAAAGGTGTGACCTCTGAGCTAGAGAATTAAGTTCGGACTTAGCACCTAGTAAGAATCTAACAGGGAAAACTCTTGGAATTTTACATAATTGTAGGAATTTACTCCCTTTTGAATTATCTTAGTGAATATCACTCTATAGGATTTAAGAAAACATAAGAATTAAATTCTACAAAATTATATAAAAGTAAATTTTCCCCTAAAGATGAACAGTTCCATTGCTTTATGGTGATGAAGGAAGCAAGCTTGTTTGAAAGTGATCCCAAATCAAATGAGGGTGGGAAGGAGTAGATTTTTGATTTGCACCTTTATTGCAAATCTTGTTAATACATTCTTGGCCAGGAAAAGAGATTGTTTAAACTGTACTTCCCCTGGTTCCAGAGACCCTTTTCCTCTGATCCTCTTACCTCTCCTAATCTCAGATCAGGCTCACATAAAGATGTGGGGGAAAATGCTGGAAAAGTATGGGAAACTTGAGATACATTGGTTTTGTAGAAATTTATTAGCATATTTAACATATATAAGACTGCTTGCCATCTGGGAGAGGGAGTTGGGGGAGGAAGGGAAAAAATCTGAATAGAAATAAGTGCAAGGGATAATGTTGTAAAAAATTACCCATGCATATGTACTGTCAAAAAAAAAGTTATAATTATAAAATAAAATAAAAATTAAAAAAAAAAAAAGAAATTTATTAGCTATGTACTCTTAAGCAAGTTATCCTTTCTGTTTGTCCTACTTTCCTGACATATAAAGAAAAAAATAATAATGGGGCTCACATGCCAGGGTTGATGGTAATATCAAAATAATAATTGTGAAACCACACTTAACACCCTACACCAAGATAAGATAAAAATGAGTCCATGATTTAGGCATAAAGAGTGAGATTATAAATAAATTAGAGGAACATAGGATAGTTTACCTCTCAGACTTGTGGAGGAGGAAGGAATATGTGATCATAGAAGAACTAGAGATCATTATTGATCACAAAATAGAAAAGTTTGATTATATCAACTTGAAAAGCCTTTGTACAAACAAAACTAATGCAAACAAGATTAGAAAGGAAGCAACAAACTGGGGAGACATTTTTATAGTTAAAGGTTCTGAGAAA
Source organism: Sminthopsis crassicaudata (assembly GCF_048593235.1). Lineage (NCBI taxonomy): Eukaryota > Metazoa > Chordata > Mammalia > Dasyuromorphia > Dasyuridae > Sminthopsis > Sminthopsis crassicaudata. The sequence continues at coordinate 654,678,357 of NC_133619.1, forward strand.
GGCCTCATTTCCAAAACATATAGAGAATTGACTCTAATTTATAAGAAATCAAGCCATTTTCCAATTGATAAATGGTCAAAGGCTATGAATAGACAATTTTCAGATAATGAAATTGAAACTATTACTCATATGAAAGAATGTTCCAAATCACTACTGATCAGAGAAATGCAAATTAAGACAACTCTGAGATACCACTACACCCCTGTCAGATTGGCTAAGATGACAGGAACAAATAATGATGAATGTTGGAGGGGATGTGGGAAACCTGGGACACTGATGCATTGTTGGTGGAATTGTGAATACATCCGGCCATTCTGGAGAGCAATCTGGAATTATGCCCAAAAAGTTATCAAAAAAGAATCAAACTTTGATTCAGCAGTGCTACTACTGGGCTTATATCCCAAAAAGATACTAAAGAAGGGAAAGAGATCTGTATGTGCAAGAATGTTTGTGACAGCCATTTTTGTAATGGGTAGAAACTAGAAAATGAATGGATGCCCATCAATTGGAGAATGGCTGGGTAAATTATAGTATATGAATATTATGGAATATTATTGTTCTGTAAGAAATGACCAGCAGGATGATTTCAGAGAGGCCTGGAGAGACTTACATGAACTGATGCTGAGTGAAGCAAGCAGAACCAGGAGATTATTGTACACAGCAACAACAAGATTGTGTGAAGAGCATGATAAATTTGGTTCTTCTTAGCAATTCAGTGATCCAAGGCAATCCCAGTAAACTTTGGGTGGAAAATGGCATCCGTGATTGGAGAGAGCTATGGAGACTGAATGTGGATTAATACATACTATTTCCACCTTTTTTTTTTTTTTTTACTTCCATTTTTTTCTTTCTCATGGTTTTTCCCTTTTGTTTTGATTTTTTCCCCATGTGACTCACATGAAAATATGTTAAAAATAAATGTACATGTGTAACCTAAAGAAAAAAAACAAAAATTATAGCAGATGATATGCACAATGATGTACAGAGCAGAAAAGCCAAGATAACAATGAGGGAGGAAATAAAAGCCAAGCTTTTTGACTGGAACATAAACCATGTAAGATGAGGTTTTTTGTAAGATAAAGTGAGATAAAGTTGAATAAATAGGATGGAAATCTTAAGGAACTGACTAATAGTTATAAAACTAAAAGCCATTTTCCAGTTGATAAATGATCATAGGGTATAAATAATCAAAGAAGGGCATTCAATTTCTCAACAGCCATATTAAAAAAAGCTCCAAATTATTAATAATTTTTAAAATGCCAACTCAGAGATTCTACTTCCCACTCATCAGCTAAGTAAAGATGAGAAAAATACTTTTAATATACAATATAGTCTCCTTTTGCAACCAATTTGCAACTTGTTTTTACATGATTTCACATTGAATTCACAAGATTTTGACATGTTTTTTCAAAATTTAAAGAAAAGAAATTTTTTTTTAATGTAAAAAGTGTGTGAACTGAATTTCACCCATTATTGGTTATGTATGTCCATATGGGTCTCTCTACATATGTTTGATAGGAAGGCATGAATGTAGATATCCCTAGAGTCTCCTGCCAGAAAGGGAGCAGGAGGTTGCTATTAGAAAGTGACTACCCTGTTCTCTACAGAGAAAAGGTATAATGCTACAGTTATTTTTCTCTGCCTCCTTTACAGTATCATTAGTCTAGGAGAACAATTTCTAGGTTCAAACTGAGTTCCTCATTCTTATTTTACATACACACATACCTATATCTACTTATACAAATCTATATAACTATGTATCTAGATATACACACACCAAGTTAACTATCCCAATAGTATTTTTATTTTTCCAAATACATGTGTGTGGTACGGAAATGGTGAGGGGTCACCATTTAATAAAAAAGCTGGAGAGAGCTCTAGAGAAAAGCAAAGTTTATTGTACATTCTCACAAGAAGGGCGTCCCACTCTTCCAGTAGACTATCTAAGAGAGGAAGGGCCTCCTGTGGGCAGGACAGCACCTTTAATCCCTAATGCAAAACGCCCCCTCCCACCACTGACCCTCATCCTCATTGGCTGAGAGTCTTACATTCATTCTAAACTAGAGATCTACCCATGAAATTGAACTTGACCAATAAGTACATAGTTGCCCATATTTGGATGAAATAGGGAGATGATATCCTAGGAGGGGAAGGCAATGCCCTTTGATCGAACTTCAGAGTCCTTCAGGCCTACTCGAACTCTGAAGTAGATGAAGCCTTACTCGATTTTCACAACTGTCTTGAAAGATCTCACCTCATCTCATTCACATGTAAAGATAATTTCCAACATTCATTTTTGTAGGACTTTGTGTTTCTAATTCTTTTCCTTCCTTTCCTTCCTTCCTTACCTCCCCACTCTAAGCAATCTGATATCGTTTAATCATGTGCAATCCTTTTAAACATATTTCCGTATTTGTCATATTGTGCAAGAAAAACCAGATCAAAAGGTGAAACACAAGCAGAAAAAAGCAAACAAACAAATCAATAAAAAAGGCAAAAATACTCCCAGCTATATATATCCAAGGCTTGACTCCCTTCCCACCAAATGCTAGTTCTAAAAGGACACAGAGTGAGTAGCAAATAAGCTCACTTATCTAAGTCAATAAATAGCAAACAGAAATCAGAGAAAATCTGCGGAAAAGAAGGTATGCCAGACAATACACACAATGAGTGAATTCTCCCACCTTCAACAACCAGCTCTCTCAGCTTAAAATAGAGTTCTAGATTGAATGTAAGGGAAAATTCCCAAAGGTTCTAATGTGGTCAGCAGGGAATGGGTTATATCTGTCTAAAACCAAGAGCTAGCGTTATTTGTATTGAAGATATCCTAGAGACTTTTCAAATAGAATTGGTATGTAGCAAGAATGCCCATGAACTCTTTCTTGATTCATAGATATGAAACAATTTTTCTATACTTCCCGAATTTATATCACACATTTTTAATTCATTTTGAATCTAAATACAAAAAGAAAAAAATATTTCCATGTGCACAACACAAAAGAGGATTCAATATGGCTCTCCACTTCATTCTTTACATTTTTTGAACAATTAGGTAATAAATATCAACATCATTTTCAGAACTATTGTGCTTTTCCATGCTTTTTTTTTGAGTTTTATTTTGTTGTCTGTTGTGTACTTGTTATTTTTTAAAAGAAATAGTGTCATTGTTTGCAGTTGTTCTTCAGTCAATATTGCTCTTACTGTATACAATAATCACTTGGTTCTGATGTGGGATGTGCTCCCTTTAAGAAACTAATCCTTGGGGGCAGCTAGGGGGCGCAGTGGAGAGAGCACCAGCCCTAAATTCAGGAGGAATGGAATTCAAGTCTGGTCTCAGACACTCCCTAGCTGTGTGACCCTGGGCAAGTCACTTAACCCCAGCCTCAGGAAAAAAAAAAAAGAAACTAATCCTTTCAGATGGATTTTTTTTTTTTCTGATTCCCAGCCCCTCCTAGCTGATGCATTATCAATTCAAGGAGCTAGGATTCACAAATCCCGTCAAAAGCACCCCTTTGAATTCCAATAGGAGATCTGGGCTCTCACAACCCCCACCCAGATCTGAGCCAACTTGGGACACCACCCACAGACCCCTTTGGCTAAATCTCTCATTATAAAAGAGCCAAGCCGGAGCTCTCTCTTTGCCTCTGCAGCCTTACTCTTGACTGCCAAAGATCTCTGTCCACTGGAATCTTATTCTGGTGCCCTTTTGTCTCTACCTTCACCTTTTACTAACTAGACTTTAACTTTATTTCCAAACCCCATAATAAACCTTTTTATCAATCTAGGTTTTCAGAGCCTGTAAATTACTTTACAGAGGACTCTACGCTGTTACTAGACTGCATTTAAATATGTATCCTTGAGCCAAACCAAAAGGGGTTACCCTTCCCTAACTCTCACTTCTGCCATTTTGACTATTTTGTGCAAGACTCCATATTTTTCTAAAATGAACAGAGGCTGCCATGTTAGGAACCTCTGCAAAGAGAGGGCTCCAGCTTGGCTCTATTATAAGAGATTTAGCTAAAAGGGGCCTGTGAGTGGAGTCCCAAGCTGGCTCAGATCTGGGTGGAGATTGTGAGAGCCTGGATGAACTATTGGAATTCAAAAGGGCGCTTTTGACAGGATTTGTGAATCAAAGGTCCTGGCTTCTTGAATTGATAAATTCATCAGCTAGGAGGGGCTGGGAATCAGAAAGGAATAAATCAATCTGAAAGCATTACTTTCTTAAAGGGAGCACAACCTACATCCCCTGAAAAGATTAGTTTCTTACAAGGAGCACAGCCCACAACAAGATGGCATGTCAAAGTTGTTTTAATTTATTTCTCTATAATCAGTAGTCATTTGGAGCACTTGTTCATATGATATCTTTTTATTTTCAAAATACATGCAAAGGATAGTGTGCAACAGTCACTTTTGCAAAATCTTGTGTTCCAAAATTTTCTCCTTTCCTTTTCTCATCTCCTCTCCTAGAGAGCAAGTAATCCAATTTAGTTAAAGATTCAAAATTTTTATAAACATATTTCCACATTTACACTGATTTTATTTGTACAAAACCTTTAAAATTTAATATAATTGGAATGACTCATTTTATCCTTTACAGCATTCTTTATCTCTGGTTTATTCATAAATTCTTTTCCCATCCCTAAGTCTGAGAGGTAATATGTTCCATTTTCTTCTAATTTTCTTATGATCTCCCTTTATGTCTAAGTTATCTATCCATTTATTCTTTTTCATGGTATATAAGATGTTGATATGGGCCCAATATTTGCCAGATTGCTTTCAAGTTTTCCCAACTACATTTGCCAGATAATGACTTCTTATCCCCCAAGCTTAAGTCTTTTAACATTTGTCAAACACAAAGTTACCATAATCATTTACTAATATATATTGCATGTCTATTCTGTTCTAGCCAGTACCAGATACTTTTGACTTGTAATATGGTTTAAGATGTGATACACAAAAACTTCAAGAGACATAGTTTCTGGATACTTAACCATTTTATTAATCATGCTAACAATTAATATAAAGGGTGAATGGGACTCTCCATTGTCAAATCCATTCAATTCTTTGGTGCTCTAGAGAGAGTAGGTGTTCCTGAGGGTGGCAATCAACTCCATTAACAAGTAACTAGAGAATTAATATAAGAAGTGGATCTATTCTAAGGAGGGGCAGGGAGAACAGCCAGTCCATCCTCAGCCACAAACAATCTAGCTGCCTAAGCACAAAATGAGCTACAATTCACTTTAGATTAAATTCTTTGTAAGGTTCTCTAGTTGAGTGGATCAAGAACTCATTCATCTCACCCTTCACTCTACTCTTCAGAGAATTAAGCTTTGACCTAATTTCTAAATAAAAAAGAGAAAAACTCCTGGGTGACCTCAAAATTAGTTATTTAATAACAATTAGTTATTTATTTATAAATTAAATAACAATTAGTTATTTAATAATAATTTCTCTCATTCCTTTATTTGATTCTATTGAAAATGAAGTGATTTCAATGAATCACTAGCTGATATGACAAACACTTCACCAAAGGTTCCTAACCATGGGGCTAATGACAGGAAATGATGTAAGGGTCAAAGGGGGTAGAAATTGATCAGGGCTGTGACAAGATATATTCCCGTTTAGTAAGTAAATTTTACAAAGCAAAGGAACAAGGGAGAAAGTAGACAGTAAAAAATAAAAGTCTCCTTTTCATGGAAATTATATCTCATACAACCCTCTGCTTCCTGGGAAATGTTTGAGGAAGTCCTCTGGTTTAATTGTGATCTCAGAGCAATTTCCAGCTGACCGGATTCTGTAGATCTGGTCACTTGTATAGATCTCTGCTAAAAAAAAAAATCTACAAAATCTTTTCTCTTTTTAAACCTTATATTAACTCCTAGTTTTACTTACTAATTCAATAATTTTCTTATATTCAGGAATATTAATTTTAAGATCTCCACATTAGTATTCAATTGAGATTTCCACCCCCCCCCCACCTGGGGTTAAGTGACTTGCCCAGGGTCACACAACTAGGAAGTGTTAAGTGTCGGAGATCAGATGTGAACTCGGGTCCTCCCTGGTGCTCTATCCACTTCGCCACCTAGTTGCCTCCCGTCAAATGAGAATTTTTGATTGCTTCTTTTTCTGTTCCCCCTCCCCCAAATTGTGTGCTCAATTTATTGGTATGCTCTTTCTCTGTTTTATTGTTATGGTCGTTTAAAGATATAAATTTTCCATTGATTACTGCTTTTTCTGCAATTCATACATTTTGATATGTTTTCACATTATTGTAATTGTCTTCAATAAAATTACTGATTGTTTCTATGTTTTTTTTCTTTAACGAACTCATTCTTTAAGAATAGATTGTTTCATCTCCAATTAAGTTTTATGATTGAGTTCACTCCACTCACATTTAAAGTTAAAATGACAAGTATTTCTCACCATCCTATTTTCCTCAATGTTTATCCCTTTCTCCTTCTCTATCCCTATCCCCCTTTAAATGCTTTATTTGCTTGTAACTATCACCTCTCTAATTTGATTTAATCTGCACCCTTTCTAAGAATTTCTTTCATCCTTCCTTACCCTTCTATCCCTTAATCTACACATCCTTCAAGAGTCCCTCACTTTTGCTCTCCCCTCACCCTTTTACTTCTTTGTAAATTAAAAAGACTTTTATACACTTCTAGATGTATATGCTACTCTCTTTTTAACTGTTCTGATAAAAATATAGCACTACTCCACCTCCTTCTGTGCCCACTGTAACAGTTTTTCCATTCAAAACCTCATTAGTATGCTCCATTTTTGCTCCATTTTACCTCTCCCTACCCAAATCTAGAATTTTTTTTTTTTTTTTTTTACACATCCTGTTAATTTAGCTAGGGAATAACTTATGGAGCAGCAATGTTATCTCTTGGTAAGCACAGATCTTCCATGGAGATCACTGAAGGCTTACTTACCTTCAGAGGAGATACACTTGACAGGTGAAAATCAACCTTAATTGGCAAAATTTATGGAAGTGTGAGCATATTAATGGGAAGTTGTCCAAAAGTCATCAAACCTTCCTTCATAATCATCTTGATTATGAGATTCAAAAGAATCCATCTCTACCCAGACTACTCTGGTTAATTTTCTCCTTCAGAAGCCCAGTTTTCCCAGTGAAACGGTACAATCACAGGAGTTTATTTTCTAAGAGCAAGAATTCCTCTCCATTAGATTGTTAGATCTTCTAGTAGGGTAAAGTCCGATCCAAGATCTCAGAGCATCTACCCAGAGCGTTCAGACACCTGCATCTACCAGGAATGTCCTTCAGACTGACTGAGTAAGTCCCAGAGGCTGGTCCATGAATGAGGAAACAGAAGGGGAAAACCTCAATCCTGATTTAATAATTGTTAATTGATATAATAATCTTCGACTTGAAACTCGTTCTACTCTGTCTTTTTGTGTGGGTTTTGATACTCTAAACTTCATTTAGAGTCATTATATAAAGGTATTTGAAGGAGTTCGGAAGAGAGCTTGTAGCTGGGAATTTTGGAAAGCACCGCTGTGGAAAAAGGGGTCAAAAAAGGAACCCAGAATAGTTTGTTTTTTGAAATATATTTCTTCGAGGAACAGTAAAATCGAGCTTGATTCAAATGATCCATATTTCAAAAAAACAAACAAACTTCCCCCAGACACCAATTGCCCTACCTTGTTTGGAGATTTTTTCGAATTATTCAAATGGGATTCAGGCGCTGGAAAGTACCATTGTGAAAACCGTTTATTCATTCATTCATTCATTCATTCATTTATTTAATTTTTTCTGAGGCTGGGGTTAAGTGACTTGTACTATTGTGAAAACGTTTATTCATTCATTCATTCATTTCTTTCTTTATTTTTTCTGAGGCTGGGGTTAAGTGACTTGTACTATTGTGAAAACCGTTTATTCATTCATTCATTCATTTATTTCTTTATTTTTTCTGAGGCTGGGGATAAGTGACTTGCCCAGGGTCACACAGCTAGGAAGTGTTAAGTGTCTGAGAACAGATTTGAACTCGGGTCCTCCCGAATTCAAGGCTGGTACTCTATCCACTGCGCCACCTAGCTGCCCCGTGAAAACCGTTTTTACACATAATTAGATAAATCTATTTTCTTATCCCTTTAAAGGAATATATATATATTTTTTTCACTGAAAGAAAAAAGGAACATATGTATCGGTGTATTGAAATGCACTGAGAAATGGGGAAGCTGTGGATGGAAGGCAGGAACCGGTTCCCGGGGCCAGTGGGATGGAGAGCGCCAGAGAGGAGGAGGTGTGAAGCTGCTGGGGAACCTTGGGCCAATCAGCGCCGGGAATCTTCCCAGCCTACACAGCTCTTTTTCTCTATAAAATGGCTGGGCCGGGGCAGCGAGGAGCACTTCCCAGCAGAGGAGAAGCCCTGGTTTCTTCCCGCCCTCCTTTGTTCCCCTCACTCTCTCTCACTCCCTGGCGGGCTTTGCCCCGTGGCTCCCTGGTTTCTGCCCTCACTCTCACTTCTCCACTCCCTCGAGGGGCCTCAGTTTCTCTTCCCGCTGGAAGTCAAAGGACTTCACTGCGCCTTCCCTTCCCAGACCCCTGAAATTAGGGGGTCCAAGACATCGAGACCATCTCGCCCTCGTCGGGTCCACACCCGCAGCCGATCGTCCGCAAACATGCTCCTCTGGCTGGCGGAAGATCTCTCGGAGAAGCTCGACGGCTTGCTGGAAAACTTGCCTCGCCTGTGTAAGCAGCTGGCCCAGCTCAGAAGGGAGTTTGATTTCTTGGTACCCCGGGTCCTCAGCAGCGTGCCGCTGTGGGATGGCCTGCAGGAAATCGGCCACAGCCCCTGGGTCCTGCAGACTTTGATCGATCTCTGGATCCCCTTTATGGACCTGGACTTAGACCGGCTTCTTTCCCCCCTGATCAGCCTCCAAGGCTGCCTGACGCGCCCAGATGACGAGAAAGATTCCGTCTGGGCTCTCTGGGCAATGACTCAGGCTCAGCGCTGGCTGAACCAGACCAACGTTAGCCTGCTACTCAGCAGGTTCCGAGAAGTACAAGAGATGCTGCTCTGCATCCCTAACGACCCCGAAGAATGGCAGGTAATCCCGGGTGACAGCTCGACCTCCAAGCTGCCCGGCAAACTTACGGTCAGACACGTCCTAGCGCATCTCTCCAGCGTCGTCGACGTCATGCTGTCCTTGACCGAGCCCGACTTGCTTCAATCTTTGTGCGGCCTGGAAGAGATTTGGACCGTCCTCCAAAACCATCAGTGTTGGACCTTTATGGAGAATGAACTGTGCTAGGCCTGACCACGCCCCCACCTGCCCACGTCTCACTTGCCCCCTGCCCCCTGCAGCTGCCCGTCTTCCTGCCCTGCACCCTTCACTCACGGCCCAGCAGGAAGACAGAGACTCGGCCTTTCCCCGAAGCCACTCGCTCTCCCCTCCTGGAGCATCTTCAGGGGATCCTGGCACCAACAACAGCCTGGCAAAAGGCCGTGTCCTGGGGTTTGCTTTCCCAGGATCCACTCACTGACATAAGCGCATCACCCCCAGACACCCCCATCCCGTCTTCGGACTCCAGAAGGATTCCCACAATCGCTTCGTTGTTGTTTTGTTTAGGAAGAACTTCTCTCCAGCAGTTCAAAGCCGGAATATGGAGGGAGGGGAGGCAGAGAATTTGGAATTCAAAGTTTTAAAGAATGTTAAAATTTGGTTTTACTTGTAACTGACTGAAAATAAAATACGAAGTAATTTTTAAAAATGAAAATAAAGTATATACGTGTATGTGATTAGCTTCCAAATGTATCTCTCATAGAACTTCTGCATTTGAACACATTTTGGTAATAAGTTAGCCTGTGAAGGAAATCCAAAATGCGGGCAGACAAGAATAGAGGGATTGGGCATTCTGTGTAGTGGGTCATAGTCAACTCCCACAGTTCTTTGGCTGGGTGTAGCTGCTTCAGTTCATTACTAGCAGGCTATTTTTTTTTTTTTTTAATAAAGCTAAGAACATAGCATACCGTGAAAGAATTCTTTATTCAGCAAGAACTACTAGGGGCAATTGGATAGCACTTGAATGAGAAATTGTTTTGAGGTAGTTAATTACAGTATATATCATGAAACTTTTCAAATTTTAAGCAATCTAAATATAAAGTCTTAGTATAAAATTGTTAGAGAATGAATGATACAATATAACTTTCACAACTATAATAATCAACTGTAGCAGTATTTTTTATAAGAGACAAAATTGTTATAGGATTTTTTTTTTTAAAGCTTTGACACAAAATCATTGCAGCTAGAAAAAGAAAAGATGTGGATTGGGTTAAATCTTGGCATAAAAAATTCATTGATAAAATTAAGAATCTATAATCAGCAAGAGAGCTGTGCAAGTTAGTGTGAATCAAAAACATTCCCCAACAAGGCAATATCAAATGTTACAAACTTCTCAAAATAACAAAGGCAAACACTGGAAAACACTTGAAAAATGTTCAAAAATGACAAAACTTAAAATCTACTATCAAATTGATAAAGATGACAAAATTGGAAGAATTCCCCATTGAAATTCCCACATGTAAGAAAACAGGCTCGGGGAAATCACTGCTGGCGGAACTGTGAATTGTTTAATTACTCTGGAAAAATAATTGGAATTTTTTGTTATTAATTTTATCTAGAATTGCTCACTCTTGGGTTTACATCCCATAAAATCCAAGAAAGGACCCATATGTTAAATATATATATATACATATGCATTGTATAATCAGCAAAGTGTTCAAACATTAAGGAATGTTTTAATAAGTTGTGACCTCTACAACTTGGCTTTTTTTTTTTTTTAACTACACCTGTAATTCCATCAGAGAAATCCCACATAGAATCATGAAGAGTCAGATATGATAACAACAGTTCAGAACAACAAAAGCAGAGAAACTTCCCTAGATGATCAGCATCTTCTTTGTAATTTATAATCACCACTCAGAAGTGAAATGATGTGGCCAGGTTCATGTGCTGAAATGGAATCTGACACCTTTTCCTTGTCAGTTCATGGTACCTACACAAAATTTGATCACATATTAGGGCATAAAAACCTCACAATCAAATACAGAAAGGCAGAAATAGTAAATGCTTCTTTTTTAGACCACAATGCAATAAAAATTATATTCAATAAAAGGCCAGGGAAAGATAGACTACATCAATTGGAAATTAAACCATCTAATTCTAAAGAATGATTGGGTCAAACAACAAATCACAGAAACAATCCATAATTTCATTGAAGAGAATGACAATAATGAGACAATATACCAAAATCTATGGGATGCAACCAAAGCAGTTTTTAGGGGAAATTTTATATCTCTAAACAGCTACACGAATAAAATAGAGAAAAAGGAAATCAATGAATTAAGCATTGCAACTAAAAAAAAACTAAAAAAATAACAAATCAAACCCACCCCAGTTAAATACAAAATTAGAAATTCTGAAAATCAAAGGAGAGATTAATAAAATAGAAACTAAAAAAACTATTGAACTAACATATAAAGCTAATAGTTGGCTTTATGAAAAAAAAAAACAATAAAATAGATAAACCTTTGATCAATTTGATTAGAAAAAGGAAAGAAAAATAACCCAAATCACTAGCATCAAAAATGAAAAGGTTAAACTTACCACCAATGAAAAAGAAATTAAAGCAATAATTAGGAGCTATTTTGCCCAACTGTATGGCAGCAAGTCTGACAATCTAACTGAAATGGGTGAATATTTACAAAAATATAAACTGCCCAGTTTAACAGAAGAGGAATTAAATTCCTAAAATAGTCCCATTTTAGAAAAAGAAATTGAACAAATCATTAATGAACTTGAAATCCCAGAAAAATCCAGAGTTAAATGGATTCAAAGTGAAATCTACCAAACTTTTAAAGAACAATTCATTCCAATACTATGCAAACTATTTGGAGAAATGGGTAAAGAAGGAGTACTGCCAAATTCCTTTTATGACCCAGATATGGCACTGAGACTTAAACCAGACAAAGCCAAAACAGAGAAAGAAAATTACAGACCAGTCTCCCTAATGAATACTGATGGAAAAAATTTAAGTAAAGTATGAACAAAGAGATTACAGCAATTTGTCAGCAGTTCAATACACTATGACCAAGTGGGATATGACCCAAGTGGGAATGCAGAGTTGGTTCAATATCAGAAAAACTATTATCATAATTGACCATATCAATAACAAAACCAACAGAAATCATATGATAATCTCAATAGATGCAGAAAAAGTTTTTGATAAAATACAGCCCCCATTCCTATTAAAAACACTAGAGAGCATAATGATAAAGGAACTTTCCTTAAAATAATAAGCAGTATGCATCTAAAACCTAGAGCAAGCATTATTTATAATGGAGAGAAGTGAATACATTCCCAATAAGATCAGGAATGAAACAAGGATATCCATTATTATCACTATTATTCAATATTATACTAGAAATGCTGGCTTTTGTCTAGGGGAGGGAAGGGGAAAAGGGAGGGAAAGAAGTTAGAACACAGTATTTTATAGGGTGAATGTTGAAAATTGTCCATGTATGTGTTTTGAAAATAAAAAGCTTCAATTTAAAAAAGAAAAAAAAAAAACATCAAAAGGAAGGACGGAAGGAAGAAAGTAATGTTGGTTTTTGCAATAAGAAAAGAAAAAGAAATTAAAAGAATGAAATGGCATCTGAAGCCTGGCCTTTTTGCCTATGAAGTTAGCTTTCCACTATGCCATGCAACCTCTCCATGGAAAACACATTCATGCATTTTGTAGATCTGTGCAAATTGGTTCAGGAAACTCAATGTAAAAATTCCCTCCACCGAATTGAGATGGACAGCTCATATGTAAGACAGATTATTTATAATATTATTTTCTTTAAATTCTTTAATGGGAAGTTAAGTTGAATATTTGATCTTAAGGTCTCCTGACTTTCAGTACATTGGACCATGCTGTCTAGTCTCAGTTCGAAAGTAAGGAATAAACTGGAGTTAAAATCTTCCCCAAATTTATTGTATTCATAAGTTTTCTCTGCAATGTGCATTCTCTCATAGAAGTAAGCTATGTGATCTGGATAAAAGTCTTCCCACATTCATAATGTTTTTCTCTAGTGTGAATTTTTATTGAAAGTTGAGGATAACAAAGAAAACTAATGCAAACAAGATTAGAAGGGAAGTAACAAACTGGGAAAATATTTTTACAGTTAAAAGTTCTGATAAAGGCCTCGTTTCCAAAATATACAGAGAAGTGACTCTAATTTATTTATAAGAAATAAAGCCATTCTCCAATTGAGAAATTGTCAAAGGATACGAACAATTTTCAGATGATGAAATTGAAACTATTTCCACTCATATGAAAGAGTGTTCCAACTCACTATTGATCAGAGAAATGCAAATTAAGACAACTCTGAGATATCACTATAAACTTGCCAGATTGGCTAAGATGACAGGAACAAATAATGATGAATGTTGGAGGGGATGCAGGGAAACCTGGGACACTGATGCATTGTTGGTGGAGTTGTGCAAAAATCCAACCATTCTGGAAAGCAATCTGGAATTATGCCCAAAAAGTTATCGAACTGTGCATACCCTTTGATCCAGCAGTGCTACTACTGGGCTTATATCCCAAGGAAATACTAAAGAAGGGAAAGGGACCTGTATGTGCCAAAATGTTTGTGGCAGCCCTTTTTGTAATGGCTAGAAACTGGAAAATGAATGGATATCCATCAATTGGAGAATGGTTGGGTAAATTTTGGTATATGAATGTTATGGAATATTATTGTTCTGTAAGAAATGACCAGCAGGATGAATACAGAGAGGCTTGGAGAGACATGAACTGATGCTGAATGAAATGAGCAGAACCAGGAGATCATTATACACTTCCAGAATGATACTGTATGAGGATGTATTCTGATGGAAGTGGATTTCTTCAACAAAGAGAAGATTTAATTCAGTTCCAATTGACGGACAGAATCAGCTACACCCAGAGGAGGAACACTGGGATATGAGTGCGAGCTATTAGCATTTTTGTTTTTCTTCCCTGGTTATTTTTACCTTCTGAATCCAATTCTTCCCGTGCGACAAGAAATTCGGTTCTGCCCATACATATTGTATATCCTAGATACAATATGTATGGGACTGCCTTCCATCTATGGGAGGAGGTGGAGGGAAGGAGGGAAAATTTAGAATAGAAGTGAGTGCAAGGGATAATGTTGTAAAAAATTACCCAGGCATATGTACTGTCAAAAAAAAATTATAATTATAAAATTAATTTTTAAAAATGTAAAAAAAAAAAAAGAAAGAAAGAAAGAAAAGAAAGTTGAGGATATTTTAACATGTATGGGATTGCCTGCCATCTAGGGGAGGGGGTGGAGGGAAAGAGGGGAAAAGTTGGAATTGAAGTTTTTACAAGGGTCAGTGTTGAAATATTACCCATGCATATGTTTTGCCAATAAAAAGCTATAATAATAATAATTCTTTTTTAAAAGTAAGTTGAGGGAGGATTCTGGGAACAAGATGGAGCAGGTCGGGAAATTTCAAGCTCTCCAGATTTCCCCACAAATGGAGCAAAATTGCACCTCAAGGCAAATATAGATTGGAGAGAAATCAAGAAGCCTTGGGGCTTTATAGTACTACCCATAAAGATGCAAAGAAATCCCCCAAGTCTGGGATTAACCCAAGTGAAATGCAAAGAGCCCTGGGCTAGAAATGCAGAAACACCAAGTGGGGAGCCTGGGGCCAGCTGGGTTTGGCTGGAGTCTCCTAGGGGCCCACAGAAACTTTCCCCTCCGGAACAGAGTGAGGAGTCTGGGTGACTGAGGCAGACCGAGGGAACCTGGGCTGATTAGGAACGCCAGGCTCAGCCCTGCTGCAGAGACTTGGGCCCTGGGCTAGAGGGATCTAACACACCGGGAGTGCAGAGGCAGACATTAGGGATGCTGCTTTCTGTCTGTACTTGCTGGAGGGGGAGTCCTTGATTTGGAATTCCTAGTCACAGTGGAGAGCTGAAGGGATGCCAGAGGCACCATCCCTCCACCCCAGGATTAGAGGTGCAGATGCTAATATTTCTCATAAAAAAAAAAAAAAAAAAAAAAAAAAAAAAAGAACTGGTAAAGAAGAAAGAACCCAACTTAGAAACTTAGGAGAACAGGGAAGACTGGAGTTCACCCCAGAGGACACTGAAGTAAAAAAGTTTTCTTCTATCCCAAAGAGTAATGTTAAATGGCTCTTTGCCCAGAGAGAATTTATAGAACTCTGAATTCAAAAATCAAATAAGAGACATTGAGGAAAAACTAAAAAGTAAATAAAATAAAATAAAATCAAAACCACCCAAGAAAAGCAAGAGTATGAAAAAAAAAAAAAAAAGTTAACCAAATAGAAAAGGAGATACAGAATCTCAAAGATGAAAATAACTCTTTGAAAATCCGAATGGGAATGCAGCTAGATGACCCAGTGAATAAATAGAGTGCTGGCCCTAAAGTCATGAGGACCTGAGTTCAAATTTGACCTCAGATACTTAATACTTGCTAGCTCTGTAACCCTGGCAAATCTCTTAATTCGAATTACCTCAGGAAAAAAAAAAATTGAATTGGGCAAAGGGAATCCAGTGGAAGCTATGAGAGACCCAAGAAATAACAAAAAAGTTGTAAAGAATGAAAAAAATAAAACAGCATGTGAAACATTTTATGAGAGAAACAACAGATCTGGAAAACAGATCAAGAAGAGAAAATACAAGAATAATTGGACTAACTAAAACCTGTGACTAAAAAAAGAACCTTGCTACAATAATACAAGAAATAATAATAATAATAATAATAAATTGTCCTGGAGTGATAGAACATGAAAGGGAAGTACAAATACAAAAAAACCCTACCAATCACCCTCTCAAAGGGATTGTTTTATGGAAAACATAGAAGAATACTCATTTTTGTTCCTCTTTTTGAGGGGTAATTGGAGTTATGTGACTTACCCAGAGTCACACCTAGGAAGTGTTAAGTATCTGAGGTCACATTTGAACTCAGGTTCTGCTGCTCTATCTCTTGCACCATCTAGCTGCCCCATACATAATAAAATTATTGCCAAATATCAATTGATTCATTGAAAAGCTTCTGGAAATAAAAAATTAACAGACCTGGGATAAGAAGGAAAACAGTCAAATGGTAAATAATTTTTGCATAAAATTTATTTGATAAGGGTTGGTATGCAAGATATATACTGAATGCAGGAAAATTTTTATCCAAATTATACAGCTTACATTTAAAAAAAAAAAAAAAAGCTTTCAATGATGTTTTCTGTTTTGTACATCATCACATAGATTCCCACATTATCCCCATCACTCACACTCCCAGAGAGAATTTCCATATAACAAAAAGTATTTTATTTTCTTTTTGCATTTTACTTATTTCAAATAGTATTTTAAAAAATTAATTTTATAATTATAACTTTTTGACAGTACATATGCATGAGTAATTTTTTTTTTGCAATATTATCCCTTATATTCATTTTTCCAAATTTTCTACTCCCTCCCCTAGATGGCAGGTAATCCCATACATTTTACATGTGTTACAGTATAACCTAGATACAATACATGTGTGTAAATACCATTTTCTTGTTGCATGGTAAGTATTAGATTCCGAAGGTGTAAGTAACCTGGGCAGATAGACAGTAGTGCTAACAGTTTACGTTCACTTCCCAGTGTTCCTTCTCTGGGTGTAGTTATTTCTGTCCATCATTGATCAGCTGGAAGTGAGTTGGATCTTCTCTATGTTGAAGATTTCCACTTCCATCAGAATTCGTCCTCATACAATATTGTTGTTGAAGTGTATAATGCTCATTTCACTCAGCATCAGTTCATGGAAGTCTCTCCAAGTCTCTCTGTATTCCTCCTGCTGGTCATTTCTTACAGCGCAATAATATTCCATAACCTTCATATACCACAATTTACCCAACCATTCTCCAATGGATGGACATCCGTTCATTTTCCAGTTTCTACTCACTACAAAAAGAGCTGCCACAAACATCAAATAGTATTTTTTAAAGGAAAAAAAAAAAAAAGGAAAAGGAAAAATCAGCAAATCAATCACTACTGGAAAAGTTCAAAAACATGGGCAGTTGACTCCGACCTTTGAGAAGGAGGGAGTTGGAGAGATGTCCTGCCTCTTTCCGTGCTAAGTGCTTTCCAATTCTCCTTTGATCCTCACCACAGCCTGAGACCTCGGTGCTCTTATCTTCCTCCTTTGACAGCTTTTACTCTGGGACAGACAGAAGATTTGTCCGGGGTCTGAGGTTAGATTAGGACTCAGATCTTCCCGATTAGCCCCCAGTGCCCTATTCAACGTCACTTAGATACCTCGTTGTCATACAGCGCTGCTGTATTTTGATGTATATGGGACTTTGTTATCAGTGGCTTCCACGAGATTTAAGCTTAGAAATGAAGTCTCTGGATCCAAGGGTATGAACATTTTGGTCACTTTATCTGCATTATTCCTAATTGATTTCCAAAATAACTATGCCAACCCCCGCTCTACAAGCAATGTATTAGCGTCCCCAGCTTCTCCCAAGCCTCCAACGCTGACTGTTGTAATTTCTTGTCATCTCTGGGTATGTTTGATGTTTTTATGGAAGACGTTTTCATGTGGTCCTAAATAACCACAAATAGTGGTCACAATTTCTCTTTGGAGAGCTGTTGATCCCTTGTTCATTTGTCCATTGGTGACTGTTATACACACACACACATACATGGGCTTCTAAATGCTTCCTATTTCCTCTTTGGAAAACTGTTCGTTCCTGGCGTCCCTTGAGCCTTTCTCCTTTGGGGAACGACTATGAGAATACATCCGTGTGTGGACAGTGTCTACATCTCCCACAGCGCAACTTTTCCACAGAACTGTGTGTGACAAGAGGAGGGTTTGCCCCGGGAGTTCAAGGATGCTCCGCTGTCCATCTTTCTGAAGGTGATTATCAAGTGACAGCGGTGGGGGAGGGGCCCTCTCCTTCAGTTACTGAGGCGGGATTCTGGCCGAGTCCTCCTTCTCGGGCGGTACTTCGCGTGAAAGAAGATCGTGCGTCTGGGGCCGGTGGCTCAGAAAGGGCCGAGGAGCGATGCCCGAAGCAGAGCAGAGCTCGGTCCGGAACCTTCGGGTATCTAAGGAAGCTCCGTCTAAAGGGCTTGTGGGAAATTCCGGCAGAGCTCGGTTGCGGGCGCTCGGATAACAGACGGTGCTCTGGGGCTTCCCCCTCCCGGGGGAGGGAGCAGGACCCCGTGTTCTCGGCCACGTTGTGGACCTCTGGGTTACAGCAAATGGAGACGTTTTGAATAAAGAAGGAAAAGGAGGAGAAGAAAGAGAAAGCAAAGGTTTTTATTCATGGGCTCATTGGTCACTCAAAGCCTCACGGCCAATGGGGCTGGTTGGGAGGGGCCCTTTCCCCATCGCGGGTCCTCCCTTCCCCACGGCGCGCCCCGGAGCCTCTTCCTCTGGGAAGGAGCGAGCAAAGTTGGGAGAAAACAAGCTCAGAGAGGCAGCCAGCCTCCGGACTACGATTCCCACAATTCCTTGCGGCCGAGGTCGTTGCCTCTTCTTCGCATCCCGAGACGATCTCGGAAGTGAACTTTCGCCGCCGCCTCCTCCTGGCTGTCCAGCTCCTCCCCACGAATCTCCTTCTACTTCTCAAGACCACGTGGTGCCGCTCTCCAGCCAATCAACAGCGTCCCTCGGCGTCCCCTCCTCCCCGCACCCATCCGGCGGAGATCGCAACCCGCTGGGAGCCGGGAGTTCTCCGGCCCAGGCTGGCCATGCCCCGACTCTGGTGCCAGGCCCTTCGGCTTCCTCCAGGAGCGCCCTGAGCCTCCGCTCCGGCCCGGCCCGGCTCGGGATGTCCCGTCCCACCTCCGGGCCGGGCCGCCCGCGGGCTTCTTCTGTCCGCAGGCCTGCGCGCTAGGAGAGCCGGCGGGAGGGATGGAGCCGGGGAGGATCCCGGCGTGCGCGGCGGCGCGGGCCCCACAGGTGAGCGGCCTGGGAGGAGAGGGAGAAACGGGAGAGCGGGAGGGAGTGGCCTGCGGTGTAGACGCTCCTCTCCCTCCCCCCGCCCCTGGCTGCAGTGACCCTGGGCCGCACTCCCCTGCGGTCTCTGCCAACCTGGCACCGCCTCCCGAGGGGCGCCTGGGACCCTGGCACTGCACCCGGTCCTGACTTCCGGCCCTTTGCCCTCCCCCGCTGCCCAGCAGTGGACCCGCCCCTCCCTCCTGCGGAGCCCGGGACTCTGGAGGTAGGAGTGGAGCGGGAGCTTCGGGGGCGATGCAGGCGGAGAACTTTGCCAGCTTGTACCCGGGGCACCGGGGATGATGCAGGCGGAGAACTTTGCCAGCTTGTACCGGGGGCACCGGGGAGGATGCAGGCGGAGAACTTTGCCAGCTTGTACCCGGGGCACCGGGGAGGATGCAGGCGGAGAACTTTGCCAACCTTGTACCCGGGGGCATCGGGGAGGATGCAGGCGGAGAACTTTGCCAGCTTGTACCCGGGGGCATTGGGGAGGATGCAGGCGGAGAACTTTGCCACCATTGTAGGGGGCATCGGGGAGGATGCAGGCGGAGAACTTTGCCAGCTTGTACCCGGGGCACCGGGGAGGATGCAGGCGGAGAACTTTGCCAACCTTGTACCCGGGGGCACCGGGGGTGATGCAGGCGGAGAACTTTGCCAGCTTGTACCCGGGGCACCGGGGAGGATGCAGGCAGAGAACTTTGCCAGCTTGTACCGGGGGCACCGGGGAGGATGCAGGCGGAGAACTTTGCCAGCTTGTACCCGGGGCACCGGGGAGGATGCAGGCGGAGAACTTTGCCAGCTTGTACCCGGGGCACCGGGGAGGATGCAGGCGGAGAACTTTGCCAACCTTGTACCCGGGGGCATCGGGGAGGATGCAGGCGGAGAACTTTGCCAGCTTGTACCCGGGGCACCGGGGAGGATGCAGGCGGAGAACTTTGCCAGCTTGTACCGGGGGCACCGGGGAGGATGCAGGTGGAGAACTTTGCCAGCTTGTACCGGGGGCACCGGGGGTGATGCAGGCGGAGAACTTTGCCAGCTTGTACCGGGGGCACCGGGGGTGATGCAGGCGGAGAACTTTGCCAGCTTGTACCCGGGGCACCGGGGAGGATGCAGGCGGAGAACTTTGCCAACCTTGTACCCGGGGGCATCGGGGAGGATGCAGGCGGAGAACTTTGCCAGCTTGTACCGGGGGCACCGGGGAGGATGCAGGCGGAGAACTTTGCCAGCTTGTACCCGGGGCACCGGGGAGGATGCAGGCGGAGAACTTTGCCAACCTTGTACCCGGGGGCACCGGGGAGGATGCAGGCGGAGAACTTTGCCAGCTTGTACCCGGGGCACCGGGGAGGATGCAGGCGGAGAACTTTGCCAGCTTGTACCCGGGGCACCGGGGAGGATGCAGGCGGAGAACTTTGCCAACCTTGTACCCGGGGGCATCGGGGAGGATGCAGGCGGAGAACTTTGCCAGCTTGTACCCGGGGGCATTGGGGAGGATGCAGGCGGAGAACTTTGCCACCATTGTAGGGGGCATCGGGGAGGATGCAGGCGGAGAACTTTGCCAGCTTGTACCCGGGGCATCGGGGAGGATGCAGGCGGAGAACTTTGCCAGCTTGTACCCGGGGGCATCGGGGAGGATGCAGGCGGAGAACTTTGCCAGCTTGTACCCGGGGCACCGGGGAGGATGCAGGCGGAGAACTTTGCCAACCTTGTACCCGGGGGCACCGGGGGTGATGCAGGCGGAGAACTTTGCCAGCTTGTACCCGGGGCACCGGGGAGGATGCAGGCAGAGAACTTTGCCAGCTTGTACCCGGGGGCACCGGGGGTGATGCAGGTGGAGAACTTTGCCAACCTTGTACCCGGGGGCATCGGGGAGGATGCAGGCGGAGAACTTTGCCAGCTTGTACCGGGGGCACCGGGGGTGATGCAGGTGGAGAACTTTGCCAACCTTGTACCCGGGGGCATCGGGGAGGATGCAGGCGGAGAACTTTGCCAGCTTGTACCCGGGGCACCGGGGAGGATGCAGGCGGAGAACTTTGCCAACCTTGTACCCGGGGGCATCGGGGAGGATGCAGGCGGAGAACTTTGCCAGCTTGTACCCGGGGCACCGGGGAGGATGCAGGCGGAGAACTTTGCCAATCTTGTACCCGGGGGCACCGGGGAGGATGCAGGCGGAGAACTTTGCCAACCTTGTACCCGGGGGCACCGGGGGTGATGCAGGCGGAGAACTTTGCCAGCTTGTACCCGGGGCACCGGGGAGGATGCAGGCAGAGAACTTTGCCAGCTTGTACCCGGGGGCACCGGGGGTGATGCAGGTGGAGAACTTTGCCAGCTTGTACCCGGGGCACCGGGGGTGATGCAGGCGGAGAACTTTGCCAGCTTGTACCGGGGGCACCGGGGATGATGCAGGCGGAGAACTTTGCCAGCTTGTACCCGGGGCACCGGGGGTGATGCAGGCGGAGAACTTTGCCAACCTTGTACCCGGGGGCATTGGGGAGGATGCAGGCGGAGAACTTTGCCACCATTGTAGGGGGCACCGGGGGTGATGCAGGCGGAGAACTTTGCCAGCTTGTACCGGGGGCACCGGGGGTGATGCAGGCGGAGAACTTTGCCAGCTTGTACCCGGGGCACCGGGGGTGATGCAGGCGGAGAACTTTGCCAGCTTGTACCGGGGGCACCGGGGAGGATGCAGGCGGAGAACTTTGCCAGCTTGTACCGGGGGCACCGGGGGTGATGCAGGCGGAGAACTTTGCCAGCTTGTACCGGGGGCACCGGGGGTGATGCAGGCGGAGAACTTTGCCAGCTTGTACCCGGGGGCACCGGTGAGGATGCAGGCGGAGAACTTTGCCAGCTTGTACCCGGGGGCACCGGGGGTGATGCAGGTGGAGAACTTTGCCAGCTTGTACCCGGGGCACCGGGGATGATGCAGGCGGAGAACTTTGCCAGCATGTACCCGGGGCACCGGGGGTGATGCAGGCGGAGAACTTTGCCAGCTTGTACCCGGGGGCACCGGGGAGGATGCAGGCGGAGAACTTTGCCAACCTTGTACCCGGGGGCACCGGGGGTGATGCAGGCGGAGAACTTTGCCAGCTTGTACCCGGGGCACCGGGGAGGATGCAGGCAGAGAACTTTGCCAGCTTGTACCCGGGGGCACCGGGGGTGATGCAGGTGGAGAACTTTGCCAGCTTGTACCCGGGGCACCGGGGGTGATGCAGGCGGAGAACTTTGCCAGCTTGTACCGGGGGCACCGGGGATGATGCAGGCGGAGAACTTTGCCAGCTTGTACCCGGGGCACCGGGGGTGATGCAGGCGGAGAACTTTGCCAACCTTGTACCCGGGGGCATTGGGGAGGATGCAGGCGGAGAACTTTGCCACCATTGTAGGGGGCACCGGGGGTGATGCAGGCGGAGAACTTTGCCAGCTTGTACCGGGGGCACCGGGGGTGATGCAGGCGGAGAACTTTGCCAGCTTGTACCCGGGGCACCGGGGGTGATGCAGGCGGAGAACTTTGCCAGCTTGTACCGGGGGCACCGGGGAGGATGCAGGCGGAGAACTTTGCCAGCTTGTACCGGGGGCACCGGGGGTGATGCAGGCGGAGAACTTTGCCAGCTTGTACCGGGGGCACCGGGGGTGATGCAGGCGGAGAACTTTGCCAGCTTGTACCCGGGGGCACCGGTGAGGATGCAGGCGGAGAACTTTGCCAGCTTGTACCCGGGGGCACCGGGGGTGATGCAGGTGGAGAACTTTGCCAGCTTGTACCCGGGGCACCGGGGATGATGCAGGCGGAGAACTTTGCCAGCATGTACCCGGGGCACCGGGGGTGATGCAGGCGGAGAACTTTGCCAGCTTGTACCCGGGGGCACCGGGGAGGATGCAGGTGGAGAACTTTGCCAACCTTGTACCCGGGGGCATCGGGGAGGATGCAGGCGGAGAACTTTGCCAGCTTGTACCGGGGGCACCGGGGGTGATGCAGGCGGAGAACTTTGCCAGCTTGTACCGGGGGCACCGGGGAGGATGCAGGCGGAGAACTTTGCCAGCTTGTACCGGGGGCAGCGGGGAGGATGCAGGCGGAGAACTTTGCCAGCTTGTACCCGGGGCACCGGGGAGGATGCAGGCGGAGAACTTTGCCAGCTTGTACCAGGGGCACCGGGGATGATGCAGGCGGAGAACTTTGCCAGCTTGTACCCGGGGGCACCGGGGGTGATGCAGGCGGAGAACTTTGCCAGCTTGTACCGGGGGCACCGGGGAGGATGCAGGCGGAGAACTTTGCCAGCTTGTACCGGGGGCACCGGGGATGATGCAGGCGGAGAACTTTGCCAACCTTGTACCCGGGGGCATTGGGGAGGATGCAGGCGGAGAACTTTGCCACCATTGTAGGGGGCACCGGGGGTGATGCAGGCGGAGAACTTTGCCAATCTTGTAGGGGGCACCGGGGGTGATGCAGGCGGAGAACTTTGCCAGCTTGTACCGGGGGCACCGGGGAGGATGCAGGCGGAGAACTTTGCCAGCTTGTACCGGGGGCACCGGGGGTGATGCAGGCGGAGAACTTTGCCAGCTTGTACCGGGGGCACCGGGGGTGATGCAGGCGGAGAACTTTGCCAGCTTGTACCCGGGGGCACCGGTGAGGATGCAGGCGGAGAACTTTGCCAGCTTGTACCCGGGGGCACCGGGGGTGATGCAGGTGGAGAACTTTGCCAGCTTGTACCCGGGGCACCGGGGATGATGCAGGCGGAGAACTTTGCCAGCATGTACCCGGGGCACCGGGGGTGATGCAGGCGGAGAACTTTGCCAGCTTGTACCCGGGGGCACCGGGGAGGATGCAGGTGGAGAACTTTGCCAACCTTGTACCCGGGGGCATCGGGGAGGATGCAGGCGGAGAACTTTGCCAGCTTGTACCGGGGGCACCGGGGGTGATGCAGGCGGAGAACTTTGCCAGCTTGTACCGGGGGCACCGGGGAGGATGCAGGCGGAGAACTTTGCCAGCTTGTACCGGGGGCAGCGGGGAGGATGCAGGCGGAGAACTTTGCCAGCTTGTACCCGGGGCACCGGGGAGGATGCAGGCGGAGAACTTTGCCAGCTTGTACCAGGGGCACCGGGGATGATGCAGGCGGAGAACTTTGCCAGCTTGTACCCGGGGGCACCGGGGGTGATGCAGGCGGAGAACTTTGCCAGCTTGTACCGGGGGCACCGGGGAGGATGCAGGCGGAGAACTTTGCCAGCTTGTACCGGGGGCACCGGGGATGATGCAGGCGGAGAACTTTGCCAACCTTGTACCCGGGGGCATTGGGGAGGATGCAGGCGGAGAACTTTGCCACCATTGTAGGGGGCACCGGGGGTGATGCAGGCGGAGAACTTTGCCAATCTTGTAGGGGGCACCGGGGGTGATGCAGGCGGAGAACTTTGCCAGCTTGTACCGGGGGCACCGGGGGTGATGCAGGCGGAGAACTTTGCCAGCTTTGTACCAGCGCAGCATAGATGCCATTTATTAGGATTGAGTCCCATGTCCGGAGCCACAGACTTCCCTGCTTCTCCACCTCCCTTGCCTTTCCCTTCTGCCTTAAAGAACGGCACTAAGTTTTTGGGTGTGCACAAAATATTGCTTTCGTGCAGGAAGCCAAAGGCCGCTGATTTGCTCTGAAAGATCTTGCTGCTCTTGATGGAAGCCTTCTTCCCTTCCTCAGTTCAAGTGTCCATTTACCAGCATTCCTGTGCTGATTGTTCAGTCCTAAGTTAGGTGATAAGAAGGAGATGAGTAAGAGAAAGGTCTTTACTTGGAGGTTTAATGATTATTGTCCCGACACAACCTAGACTCCAGTTAGTATCAAGCACTTGTTTTGGTTTAAAAGAGACAAAATGAGGTAGAAGAGCATTAAATAATAATTCATGGGAAGAAAAAATTTTAGACTCGAAGATTTAGAGTCTAAAATCCAACTCCTTTTTATTTTTTGGAAGAAACAATTGCATCTTCATTTTCACTCCTTTTGAATGAAAATTTAGTATTTCTTCCTATTATATGAGTTCAAAGAAGAAGAAGGAAAAAAGTATTCTCAGAAGGGGTCCATAAACTTCACCAGGGTGCCAGAAGAGTCCATGATACAAAACAGACTAAGCGGCTCTTGCTTTAGAGGAAATGCTTACCCTTGGAAACATAAATCCCATAATGTCTCTCAGTTCTTTTTTTTTTAATTTTTATTTTTTTTTAATAGTTTTTATTTACCAGATAGATGCATGGGTAATTTTACAACAGTGACAGTTGCCAAACCTTTTGTTCTAATTTTTCCTCTATTTCCCCTCCCTCCTCCAGATGGCAGGTTGACCCATACATGTTCAATATGTTAAAGTTAAATACAATATATGTATACATGTCCAAATAGTCATTTTGCTGTACAAAAAGAGTCGGACTTTGAAATAGTGTACAATTAGCCAGGGAAGGAAATCCAAAATGCAGGAGGACAAAAGTAGAGGGATTGGGAATTCTATGGAGTGGTTCATAGTCATCTCCCAGAGTTCTTTCGCTGGGTGTAGCTGGTTCTGTCTCTTAGTCCTTAAGTGCCTATTACAATAAGGAAGGAGGCCATCTAGTCCAACACATATCCTTTCATTTTATTTTTTATTTCTTAACTTTTTTTCAATGCACAAAAATTTCCCAGTTCTCTCATGCCCCACCCCATTGAAAAAACAAAACCTTTGCTACAAGTATATATAGTCAAGCAAAACAAATTGCTGATTGTCCGTGCCCACATTGTCTACTCTGAGGCCGTGATCTCTCAGTCAGGAGCTCAGCAGCACATTTTATCATTGGTCATTGCATTGATCAGAATTCCCACGGCTTTCAAAAGTCTTTGTTTTTAAAGTGCTGCTGTTAATATAAAAATTGCTTTAGTTCCGCTCGTCACGCGTCAATTCATGGCTTCCCATTTTCTCTAAAACTACCCCTTCATCGCTTATGTCACTTACAGTACAATTGTATTCCGTCACATTCCCATGCCATAACTTGTTCAGGCTTTCCCTCAGTTTCCAATTTTCTACCACCATAAAAAGAGCAACAATCAATGTTTTGATCCCTTCCCCCTTTTTGTAATTTCTTTGGGGGTTTGGACCTAGTAGTGGTATCATGAGTTAAAGGGTATGCCCAGTTCCATAGCTTTGGGACATAGCTCCAAATTGAATAATTGGACCAATTTACAGTTTCACCAACATTCCCTTAATATGTCTGTTTTCCCGCAGCCCTTTCGGGATGCCATTTTACTTTTTTGTCAACTTTGCTAGTGTGTTGGGGAACAAAGGACTATGGAGGAAGGAGGAAATTGCTTGGGATAGTGTCTCTTGTCTGATAGGAATAATACTTTATTGTTATTATTGATGGGAGTTTATTGGTTATTAATGGGAACTTTTGTGATGGGAATTTTTGGAAGAATGTTTAATGATATTGTCAACTGTGAACTCCTGGGAAAACCTGGGCCCCTACTGGGCTCTGATCAGCAGTTTTTACATCCCCAAGAAGACCCCTGCTCACCCTAGCAGTTTCTAATTCCCCATGTTCCTGGGCAGAGCGAGTTCCGAGGACATTTCTGGGACCAGGTTCTTGTAATCCCTCAGCGTCTCCTGCCGGGGTTAGATTGTTTGGTGGATCCAAGCTCTTGGCCCTCCTGTTGTTTCCTACCACTGTGACCTAGAAGAAGCCCCTTCCCTCCTTCCTCCGTGGGCATCCCTGTCTGAAGAAGGCAGCGTGTGGTCCTGAATTGCAGTTTCTCAACCCGGACTGATGCTCCCTTTATTTCTCAGTCACCTCAATGATCGGAGGTTTGGAGTTCACAGCATTAGAGCCGGGTCATTACTGTAAGGGACAGGGGGGTTTATCTGTTGTCGGGAGCTTTAAGGTGAGGTGCTCCCTTGTTGGTGCTGTTGAAGAGAGAGGCCATCCAAGTGAGGAAGAGCCCCAGAGCAGTGTCGTTGTGTAGGGGAGTCCCGGGATATGGGGAGTCTGGAGGCCTGAGTTTAGCGCTCCCACTTGACCCTGTAACCATGCCCCAGCTTCCCAGCCCTTCATCTTCCCTGCAGCTCCGGGTGACAGGGAGGCTCTGAATCAGCAAGAGCACCTCGTTTTGTGTTTCAGGAGGCAGTGACCTTTAATGATGTGGCCGTGGACTTCACCCAGGATGAGTGGAAACATCTGGATCCTTCCCAGAAAGAGCTGTACAGAGATGTGATGCTGGAGAACTACCGGAACCTGCTCTCTCTGGGTAAGAGAGACCTCCTGCGGCTCACACTTTGTACCTTGGAACCCCCTGAGGGATGTGGGGATTTCTTACCAGGGCTTGGTGGCCAAGGACAGACCTGTGGGCCTGGGAACTTTACCCTTTTTAGGGAAGAAACTGGAACAAGCACCTACCCCATAGCAGACACTAAGTGCTTTCTGGTTATTATCTCATTTCACAGATGAGGAAACTGAGTCAGGCAGAGGCTTAGCTATTTGTGCAGGCTCACCGAGCTGGTAAAGCTCTATTTGAACTCACATCTTCCCGACTGTGTTATCCCCTGAGCAGAGCACAGAAAGAAGCGAGCTTTATAAAAGCCACTGGGGCTGGGTCTTCTGCACCTTTTGCTGCCTCAAGTCAAGGCTACCCTCCCCATGTGTGAATTAATGAGGAGCTTCCCGGGAGGCAGCTGGGTAGGGCAGTGGTCACAGCACTGGGCCTGGAGTCAGGAACACCTGAGGTCAAACACTGACTCCATCACTGGGATCCTGGGCAAGCCCCTGGACTTCTCTGGGCCTCTGTTTCCTCCTCTGCAAAATGAGAGGATGGACTAAGACTTCTCCCAGCTCTAAGTCTAGAATCCCGAGAGATGGACAAATGACCCGATTTGTTTTCCATCCCCTACCTTTGAACTTTGTATCCCCCTCAAAAGAAAAAAAAAAAAAAAAGCCCCTGTGTCCCAGGAACTCCACAGAAAACATGTTTCTTTGTATGGTCCTTTGGTTATTCTGGGATACTTACACGTCCCTGAAAATCGATAGGTGTTCTTGGATTTGAAGGGGGCTCTCTTTCTCAGAACTTGTTGTTTTCCCCAAGTAGGGCTTCCAATTTCCAAACCAGATGTGATCTCTCAGCTGGAGCAAGGAGAAGCGCTACGGGTCATGGAGGTCAAAGGTGTAGGAGGTAAGTGAGGGAAAATTCAGCAGTAAGTGTCTCCCAAGTCTCCCTTTGGTCAGATGGAGGCCTCAGAAAATCTGAATGGGAATTGTCCTCAGCTCTGCACTTAATTAAAAGCGTAGCGGCAGAGAGGCTTCCGGCAGAAACTCCCCAGTGTTCCCCACAAGGAGTAAGGTGATGGATCCAGGAAGGTTAATATGAAAACTGGGAGAATAAGGATTGGAATGAGGAGAAACCAGAGACAGTTAGGAGCCTGTTTATTGCAGATATTCCTCAGGGAGTTTAAATTTGGACCGTAGGCTCTAAATATTCTTTGATATTTCACTTGATTCTCATCCTATCTTAATTTAGTCACCAAGTGACCCTCCTCTCTCCTGGATGGTTCCTATTTACTTTGCTGATCTTTCTCCTTTTCATCTTTGGCTCGGGTGGACTCATAAATGCCCTCGTCAAATTAGCATCTGGCAGGAACCTTGAAAAGATAAGCGCACTTCTTATAAAATCAGGACATGAAAAGATTTAGATTTATACAAGCCAAAGTGATGATTCACATCTACTTAGGAGATATTTAATAACAGTAACTAGAAAGTCCTTTGTTCTTGGTGAATAAAAATCTCTCTAGATTTCTTCAATTTTTATTTGTTGTCCATCCATTTCCATCTTTAAATGGCTGCACTTGATTGACTCTCTTACTAAGCTTTCTTTAAATTAGTTTTAACTCACTGCTTCTGTCTCTTTTGTGAGATGATACTGGTCTTAATCTCTTACTATCTTTCTCTGTAATATTTTACAAATAAATTGATTTTTAGCATCACTGTTTGCTTTGTCTGTTGTCCATCTGCTTGGCAAAGAACTGTCAGTTAGCAAGTATTTTATTAGGTACCTATCTTACAAGGCAACTAATTGAAAGAAGAACATTTTCCTAAAGTATACAGAAACAAAGCTACTGCTCCTATTAACACTAAAGAAAATGTAGATTGGGAGGATAGCAATAACTTTTAGATTCGAGGCTAATTTTCCATCTTTATATAAAAAGTGTGTGGATAAGCTGCATATGCTTGGAAGGGTATTCTCAGTGGGAATATTAGTAGGAGAGTCTGCACTTTTTCAGGTGATTTTTCCACAATGAACAACATCTTTTAGACCTATATTTGACTGAAAAATATAGAGAATATTTTGTTTGCGTGTGTTGATTATTTTTAAAAGTATATAAGATAATATCAAAGAAAATTATCCACTGTTCCTCTGATCACTAATTTCAGGTGAAATGTTAAGATCACTGGAGCAGGACCATGGTCTGGGGGGTGCTGCCCCTCTCAGGCTCCTGAGCCTCTGTTGAAGTTGGTCAGCAGTGTTGCTGGTGGTGATGAGGAAGGTGGGCCCCCTGTTCCCAATGATTTTTCCCCTCAATGATGTGTATGGAGCTTGAGATGGAGGCGTCTGGTGGTGTAGGAGGCATTCTTGTGCTGGAGACTCTTGGGCTCAAGGTCCTTGGCTGTCTCCGAGTTTGGGGGGGATTTGAGGCAGTTGGGCTTAAGTGACTTGGCCAGGATTATACAGGAAGTGTCAGGTGTCTAAGGGCGAATTTGAACTCAGGTCCTCCTGACTCCAGGCCCAATGCTGTATCCACAGCCACCCCCAGCTGTCCCATCCATCAAGTTTATGGGGAGATGATGGCCAAGATGGTGGCGATGGTTTGGATTAGCTGCCCAAAACTGTTTTCTGTTTCTTCTTCACGATGCCCTGCTGCTTCAGTTAAACTGACTTGCCTACTCTACATAACACACACACACACACACACACACACACACACACACACACACACACACAGTGCAGTTTCAGGCATATTTCCCAATTGTTGGACATAATTTGTCCATGGATGTATCTTTTGATAATTGATTTATTCTACTCTTTGACCTATCTTTTGGTCAATTAATCTTATTCTTATAGATTTGAATCAATTTCTTGTAGAATTTTGAAGTCAGGTTTTTTCAGAAATATTTACCTGTTAAGAATTTTTATCTATTGTTTCTTTGGTTTTTAATCTGGATACATTGTTTTTGATTATGTAAAAGTTTTTTCTGTTTATAAAGACAAATTCATGCATTATGTTGCCTATTATTTAATAATTATTACTATTGATAAAGTTTACATAGCATCAAATATACAGAATGGGAGGATTCTGGGAAGATGGCAGATTAGGTCAGAAAACTTTAGCTCTCCACATTTCATCCACAAAAAAAGACAAAATGTCACCTCAGAGCAGTAGAAATAAACACAGGGTAAAGAAGATGTCCATCTAAGACACTGAGAAAACCCCAGGAAGGATCCTCCCCCCCAGCAGCAGAGGTTCTGTCTGGGAAGCACTTCCATCTCCAGTCTGGCTCTGCAGAACCCACAAACAAAGCCCTCCAGGCTGGGTGGAGAGGTAGCCTTAGCCTTAAAAACTGATTTTGCAGTTGGTGTGGGAGCCTGACCTCTGAGCAGGAGAAGACTGAAGCATCTTTCACTCCCCAGGAAAGCCTAGCACAGCTGTGCTGACCACACTTGGGGAGGGCAGGGGAAGCTAGGACCCCGGTAGCTGTGGACACTTGCAAGAGAGCCGAGTCCCTAGTTTCAGGTCCAGTATAGAGGACATCTGTAGTTTGCAGACACTGGAGGAACCAAAGGAGCAAGATTATTTGGGGGACAGTGTGGCTGGGGACCCTATCATGGCTTACGAATGGAGAGGAAAGCCCAAGGTGGGGACCCAAGACAAACCACAGAAAATAACAGTAAGGAGGACCGACTTGGGGCATCATTCCACATATCTCAAGACTACAACTTGATTACATTAAAAAAAAAATAGCAGGTAAAGGAGAAAGAACTCAAACATAGTTACTATGGGGATAAAGAAGATCTAATATTCAGAGGAAGATAATGAAGCTAAAAAAGCTACTCCCTTTTTCATTGAGAAATATCAAATGGTCCGAAGCACAAAAAGAGTTTTTAGAAGAACTTTAAAAGGATTTTTAAAATCAAATAAATATTGAGGAAAATTAAAAGAAGAAAAACATGAGAAATCCAAGAAAATTATGAAAGGAAAGTCAGTGAATTTGAAATAGAAAACCAAAAACTTTTAAAAAAAATAATAATGCCTTGAAAAGTAGAATTGGGCAAAGGGAAGCTAAGGATGTTCTAATATACCAAGCAATCATACAACAAAATCAAAAGAATGAAAAAGTAGAAGATAAAGTGAAATATCTCATCAGAAAAAAAATAACTTATCTAGAACAGATTGAGAAGAAATAATATGAGAATAAGTGGACTACCTGAAAATTTTTTAACAGTAGCTTTTTTATTTTCAAAATATGTGCAAAGAAAGTTTTCAATATTTACCCTTGCAAAACCTTGTGTTCCAAATTTTTCTACCTTCCTTACCCCTACTCAATTCCCCTAGTCAGCAAGTAATCCAATAAGTGTTAAACATGTGCAGTTCTTCTGTACATATTTCCACATTTATCATTCTGCACAAGAAAAATCAGACCAAAAAGGAAAAAAGGCAAGCAAACCACAAGAAAGGTAAAAATACTGTGTTGTGATCCACATTCAATCCCCATGACCCCCTTTCTGGATACAGATGCATCACAAGTCTGTTGGGATTGGCCTGAATCACCCACTGGTGAAAAAAAGCCACGTCTGTCAATCATCACATAATCTTGTTTCTGTGTACCATGTTTTCTCGGTTTGGCTCACTTCATTCAGCATCAGTTCATGTAAGTCTTTCCAGACCTCTCTGAAATCATCCTGTTGGTCATTTCTTATAGAAAAATAATATTCCATAACATTCACATACCATAATTTATTCAGCCATTCTCCAGTTGATGGGCATCCACTCAATTTCCAGTTTCTTGTCACCATGAAAAGGGCTGCCACAATTTTTTTTTTTGCACATGTGAGTCCCTTTCCCTCTTTTAAGATCTCTTTGAGATGTAATCCCAATAGAAACACGGCTGGGTCAAACAGTAGGTACAGTTTGATATCCCTTTGAGGATAGTTCCACATTGCTGTCCAAAATGGTTGGATCCACTCACAGTTCCACCAACAATGCAGTTTTCCCACATTCTCTCCAACATTCATTATTATCTTTTCCTGTCATTTTAGCCAATCTGAGACGTGTGAGGTAGTACCTCAGAGTTGTCTTAATTTCCATTTTTTAATCAATAGTGATTTAGTCCATTTTTTCATCTGACTAGAAAATGACTTTAATTTCATCTGAAAATTCTCCATTTATATCTTTTGTCCATTTATCAATTGGAGAATGACTTGTATTCTTATAAATTCAAGTCAATTATCTAAATATTTTAGAAATGAGGCCTTTATCGGAACCCTTGGATAGAATTGCCCCCCCCTCCAGTTTTCTGCTTCCCGTCTAATCTTAGCTACATTGGTTTTGTTTTTATAAAAACTTATTAATTTATAATAATCAAAATTATCCAGTAAATTATGATTAAAAAAGAATCTTGACACACTGTTGCAAAAAATTATCAGAGAAAATTGCCCTGAACTTCTAAGACAAAAAAGGAAACCAAAAATAGAAAAAAATGAACTGATCACCATTTGAGAGATCCCAGGAGAAAAACTTAGAGGAATATCATAGCCAAGTTTCAGAGTTCTCAGTTAAGGAGGATATTGGAAGCAACAAGAACAATTTAAATATCAGTAATGCAATAAGGATTATATAAGACTTAGCACCTACTACATGTCTTGTAATATTATAATCTGGGGATTATAAAGATTATAAAGGACTGGGATTTTTGCCAAGGGTGATTTGGAAGCAGCAAAGTTAAATTATGATCCTGAATTTAAAAAAGAAAAAAAATTAGGACATTTAACAAACTGAAAGATCTTTAGGTTTCTCTGACAAAACAACAGAATTTAAGAGAAAATTCTACATATAACATCCAAGAGAAATATAAGGTAAATTTAAGACCAATTATAAGGACTGAGATTAAATTGTTTACTTCATATAATGAAAGTATTAGCCATACTCTTATTGTCTATTGTCATTATTTAGATCGTTTGAAAGAAGGGCTTACACTGAGCTGAGTGTGATGGGGGGATTCCAAAAAATTAAAACTGTGTAAGGAGAAATTAGAGAGATTAGGAACATATAAATGATGTATAAAAGGAAATAAATATACAACCAAAGCTAGAAGGGTGAGTAGTTCTAGACTCTTATTTTATCAAAATTGGGATAAAGAGGACATTGTGTGTGTGTGTGTATGTATAAAAGTCTAATTCAGATAGAAATAAGAGAACAAAATAGGAGGGCAAGGTAATGAATAGATATAAATCAGAAGAGTGAAGAGAAATAGAATACAGTGAGAAGCATCATGAGGAAAAAATAGGAAGGAGAAAAGTACACAATTGTGTATCTTAGAATGTGAATGGAGTGAATTTACTCATTAAACAGAAAGGGATAGCAAATTAAAAATTTAAATTCAACAATATATTGCCTTAAGGAAACATAAAAATGAGAATTATAAAGATAAAACTTGTGTAAAAAAGGCAGGAATAGTAATCATGATCTTAGACAAAATTAAAGTTAAAACGTATTTAATCAAAATTGAAAAAGAGAAATTTCACTGTCAGCACTGTTATTCAATTTTCTTTTAGAATTTAAATACCTAATTTAAATTTTACCTAAGTATATACTTGCCAAAATAGACATGGGGAATAATATGAACATAAATGAAACAATCTGTATACAAATAAACTTAGATATAGTAATATTTATTGTTTATATATATCCAAAGCCAGTATAATTTTTAAATGGCAATTTTACCCAATTAATCATCTTTATTCAATGTCATCTCAGTTAAGTTACTAAAAAATTATTTTAGTGAGTCAGAAAAAATAAGTTTATTTGGAAAAACGAAAAGTTAGGAACTTCAAAGAAACCAGGAAAAAAGATGTAAAGTACATTCATCAGTTTAGACCTTACACTATAAAGGAGATCATTGTTAAAGTGATTATTTCAAATTGAAATTTACTTGTTTCAGACCTTTGTAGCTAAGAATGGGAGGAATGCAAAAAATTGAGAACAGAAAAAAAAAACCAAAACTTTGATAGACATTCTCTCAGTATGTAATTGGATTGAAACATTGGTGTAATTCAGGAAATGTTAAGCTGGTTGATTTAGAAAAGCATGGACCTATGAAAGAAGTTGATATCCACCTTCAGAGACACAGATGACCGGTAGCATAGTATGGTCTTGTGTATATGTTTATGATTGTATAAATATGCATGCATGTTTTTAGATATCTATGTATAAGTACATATATCCACACTTGTAGCCTTCTTTAGGGTGAGTATAGACGGGGAGAAAGGAAATAGGAAGGGCACAGCAGAGAACAAAAGAAAACCAATAAGGAAGCAAAGGAAAGCGGGGAAGCTTTGAAAATAATGTATAATACTGATTGCATAAGTTTTCCTGAAATGAAAATATATTCTTTTATATTGAATCCTCTCTTATGATCTGCCATGTTTCCTTTTCTCATTTTGTATTTAAGTTTCAAATTTCAAATTTCAAAATAAAATTCAAAATTTCAAAATAAATGTACTTCGTTTTGTAAAGTAACAGTATGACATAGTGATTAGAATCCTTTGATGTCCATTTTTTGTTTGTTCATAAAAACAAGGGATGGACGAGTGGATAAAGTGCTTTACTCTTATAGAGAAAAAATTGGTGAAAGTCTCTCCTCCATGCATTGGATAGACACTGGACTGATGGAATAACATGGAGCATCAAGCATAGTTGGGTAATAGCATTATTGGAGGGAAATCCAAATTGGTGAAATCACAGATCTATTTGAATATAGCAACAATAACAAGTAATACATTATCTTTCTTGATTCTCAAAGTAACTCCGTGAGGTATATGTATTAATATCTCCATTTTACAGATGAGAAAGTTGACACTTAAGGGAATCTTAATGATTGCCTATCACTACTAAGTTCCAGAGACTGGATTTGAACCTATTTGAACCTATGTCACTTCTAGTTCTATATCTACTACTACTTTTTCATGTTATTTCCAATTCAGTTAGATGTGGTATGATATCTTCCTTCTTGAATTTTTAGACATTTAATTTTTTCCTCTTTTCTGGCACCTCTTGTTCTCCATGATTTGCCATAAACATGCAAATTTACTTTATAAGCTGGAGTAATTCAATAAATATAAGGTAGAGTTTTTTGTTATTTATTTTCAAGGTTGAGTAGCTTTCTTGAAGGCTCTGGTGGAATTAACAGTAAAAGGGAAGATAGTACAAGAGTAAATACATTGCAGTTCTTTTTCTTCAAATGGAAAAAGGAGATAATAGTAATATGTTTATTTGCTTGTTACAGATTGGAAAAACAGGTCCAAAACAAAAGAATCAACTTCAGAAGTGGGCTTAACTATGGATAAATCATTACAGGAAAGAACTCCAAGTCACGGTCATCAGGATTCCATATTGAAGGAAGCTTGTAATTATGATATCGAGACATTTTCCCAAGATAATGAATGCAAGGAACTTTTTGGCTGTGATTCAAACTTTCAGCATCATGAAACACATTTTGAAGAGAGGGCATATGAATACAGTGAATGTGGGAAAGCATTCCTCCAAGAAAAACATCTTAATGAACATCAGAGAATTTCTACTATTGAGAAACTTCATAAATGTAATGAGTGTGGGAAAGCTTTTAGCTATAGCTCTTCCCTTTCTTTCCACCAGAGAATTCACACTGGAGAAAAACCTCATGAATGTAATGAATGTGGAGAGACCTTTAGATGGAGCTCGCAACTGACTTACCACCAGAGAATTCATACTGGAGAAAAACCTTATCAGTGTAATGAATGTGGGAAGACCTTTATCCAGAGAACCCAGCTTACTTCCCATCAGAGAATTCATACGGGAGGAAAGCCATATGAATGTAATGAATGTGGGAAAGCTTTTAGATATAGCTCATCCCTTACCTACCACCAGAGAATTCATACTGGAGAAAAACCTTTTGAATGTAATGAATGTGGACAGGCCTTCAGGTCAAATACACAACTTAATTCTCATCAGAGAATTCATACTGGAGAAAAACCTTATCAGTGTAATGAATGTGGGAAGACCTTCATCCAGAGCACACAGCTTACTTTCCATCAGAGAATTCACACTGGTGAGAAACCTTATGAATGTAATGAATGTGGCAAAGCCTTTATTCAGAGTACACATCTTACTTATCACCAGAGAATTCATACTGGGGAAAAACCTTATGAATGTAACGAATGTGGGAAAGCTTTTAGCTCAAGTTCATCCCTTACTTACCATCAGAGAATTCATACCGGAGAAAAGCCTTTTGAATGTCATGAATGTGGACAAGCCTTCAGGTCAAATTCACACCTTACTTCCCATCAGAGAATTCATACTGGAGAAAAACCTTATGAGTGTCATGAATGTGGGCAAGCCTTCAGGTCAAATACACAGCTCATTTCCCATCAGAGAATTCATACTGGAGAAAGACCTTATGAATGTAATGAATGTGGGAAAGCCTTTAATCAGAGCACACAGCTTACTTTCCACCAGCGAATTCACACTGGAGAGAAACCTTATGAATGTAATGAATGTGGGAAGGCCTTTATTCAGAGCACACAACTTACATACCACCAGAGAATTCATACTGGAGAAAAACCTTATCTGTGTAATGAATGTGGGAAAGTTTTCAGGCACAACTCATCCCTAATTTACCACAAAAGGAGTCATAGTGGAGAAAAACCTTATTAATATAATAATAACTGTGGTCAAGCCCTTAGATGAAACACACTTTTAGTGTCAGCAAAAAATTCTTACTGGAGAGAAACCTCTAGTTTTTTGAAAGGCTTTTTTAACTGAGGCACGAAACATCGAAAATTTCATATTGCAGCAAAAAATTATAATGGTGAAAAGGTCTTTAGACAGAAGCACGTTATTGAATATCATGCAATTCATATTAGAGAGAACTCCTTTATAGGAGTTGTCTTATTCTATAAAATGTCTCTTCCTAATTATTAGAATTCATATTGGAGAAACCAATATGGGAGGACCTTTAGCTAAAAGATACTCTTTCATAATTAAAGCATGTGGTATAGTAGAAACTATACCAAAGGATTAATATTGTGAACTTCACTGAACGCTGGTGAATTTATATTTGTCAGAAGCCCTATAAACAAAATCACATAATCTCAAAAGTTAGAAGGGACTCAAACATTTAATCCAACCCATATTGGATAAAGCATGCCTTAAGACAATACACACCACAAATTGTCATTCAGCTCCTACTAGATTTCCACTAAAGTAAAATCCCACTATTTTCCAAGGCAGCTCATTTGATAGTGGGAGAACTCTAATTATTAGGAAATTATCATGTTCCCCTGAATTTTCTTTTTGATAAACATCACCACTTCCTTCAATATCTTCATCACCCTTCTCTAGACACATTTTACCCATTTCCTTCCTAAAATTGAACATAATATTCCGGTTTTGTACAAGACTATCACCTCTGTTTCTGAAAGGCATCTCTCTCTCAAAGTAGCTGAAGCTCTTAATCCAATGTGGTGCCCATTGGCTGAACCATAATTCTTTTATCTTCATCTGAGGGAGCTAGTTTTCATTTCTTTTTCTTGGTCAAAT
Source organism: Sminthopsis crassicaudata (assembly GCF_048593235.1). Lineage (NCBI taxonomy): Eukaryota > Metazoa > Chordata > Mammalia > Dasyuromorphia > Dasyuridae > Sminthopsis > Sminthopsis crassicaudata. Next base: position 654,716,219 of record NC_133619.1, read on the forward strand.
AAAGCAGATGTTTTCTAACAAACATTCTCATTGACAAAATTCAGTCCCCCAAACACTTAAACAAATTCAACGAATACAAATTTTTACTGAGAGTACTTGCCACTTTCCTCTTTTGTAATACAGCATTTGTTAACATAAAAGTGTGTTTTTACTTTTATAATTTAGTATAAACATGCCTTTGAATACCATCTTCATTCAAATTGTAGTCAGTATGCATTTAGTATGCATTTTGTTATTAGGCTATGCCTTGTCTGCATCACTTCCTATAATTCTTCCCACATTCCTCTGAATTTATATTAATCACATTCCATTACATTCAGATACCAATCACTTCAGCCATATCCCAATCTTTGGGCATATTTCATTTTTGCCAAAATTTTTGCGGTTACAAGTAAAAACATTTTTTGTACATGTGTCTTTTCTTAATGTTATTTCCTGTGAAGCATCAATGCAGTAAAGAGATTGATGGCAGCCACAAGAGTTTGACAGAATGACAAGTCACCCTGGAGTCTACATAAGCGAGTTCAGATCTGGATTCAGATACTAGCTGCATAAGCCTTGGTAACTCAGTCCTGACCACCTCAAAGAAAAACAGTTTGCTAGATTAAAGAGTATGAAAAATAATTTGTGATTCCAAATTGTTTCCCAGAATAGTACGTATTCTACATAGTACATAGCTACACCACCAGTCTTGTCTACCCATACGCCCTCTGCTATTGAATTTTATTCATCATTTACCCTCTGCCAGACTGGTAGCTCAAAATTGCACAGGCCATTCTACTTGCCTGGAATGAATGCTTTCCTTCTCTCACTAAAAATCCTTCCCTTTCTTCAAGGATCAGCTCAGGTACTACCTCCTAGGAGAAGCCTTTCCTGAACCTCCTGGTTGTTAGTATTCTCTCCCTCCAATTGTAATTATTTGCTCTGTACATGTTGTCTAGGTAGAATGTAAGTTCTGTGAGGGTAGAGACTTTTACTTTAGTATTCCCAAAACATGGCACAGTGCCTTGCACCTCTAGGTGCTTAATAAATTCCTTTGATTTCTTGAGACTTTCTTCCACTTCTGTGGTTCTATATTGTCTTCTTAAATTGTCCACATGGTAATTTGATAAGGCATCAATCTACAAACTAATTAGTACCATTATTACCATTATTTTTATTACAAAGTACAGCCCCCTTTGAATTCTCAATAAATCCTAGACATTTCTGCATTTGTAGAAATATTCAATGGAATTCCTTTTTCTATCATTTCCTGCTTTTGTTAATACTGTATAGAAATGCTGATAATTTTTTTGATTTTACATGTTTCTATTACTCATGTCTAGTTATTTAAATAAACCATCATGCATGTAAACAGTGATTTTCATTCCTTTTTAACTAATTTCGCTTATTTCAACTAAAATTTTCAGCATATTAAAAAGAAACATCTACCCTTGCTTTACCATAGTTATCACTCAAAAATTTTTCCAGTATTTTTCCACTACAAACAATTCTAGTTCTTGGTTTTAATTAAACTTTCAATTACATGTAAGGATCCTTTCATGACTATCTTTTGAAAAAGTTTGAAATATAAATATGTAACTATACATATTACAAGGCTTTTATGAGTTCAACTTTTTTCTCTTTATTTGATAAATTGTTCCTCTATGTTGAAGCATCAGTGGTATGAATTTAATTTTGTGAGTCAAATATTTTCAAAGGTGTATTGTCATATTGTCTGATAATATTTTATTAAAATTTTACCATCTTTCATCACTAAGTGTTAATAGAACTTTACTGTTTTCATCTCTAAACTATGAATTGAAGCCAGAGATCTAGAGACAAGAGTTTAGATATCAAGTGAAAGTTTATTCATTTTCATAACAAATGCAACTTATGAACCAGCTCTTCTGATAAGACCACCTATTACAGTAAAGTTATTTCATACACAAAGTGGAAAAGGGAGGGGAGAGTTGGGTTACAAAGCAGTCATTTCTGGGGCTCCAGCAGCTTCCCACAAGTATATTTGCTTGTTTCAGATGTTGAGGGGTCACCCTCACCCCACCTTATCCCCACTTCTACAATAAAGTAAAACAAAACATTTTTCTACATTCAAATTCCATCATTTTGAAGGCATTTTTCCTCCCATATCCTTCAAACTGTCTCAGATCTCTCAGAATTATTGCTAAGGACGGCTATATTCACAGTTGATCATTGAACAATATTGCAGTTACTGTGTACAATGTTACAATATTCACTGTGCTCAGCATTTCTTACAGCACAATCGTGTTCCAACTTGTTCAAGCTGTTGACCTGTTGATGGATATCACCTCAATCCCCATTCTTTGACACCACCCACTGGTCCTTTTCCTTGCTGAGTCCAAGGGTTTTTCTTTAGGGCAGAGTTACAAAATTGCCCATCAGAATGGCTGAGTCCACTCACAGCTCCATCTGCGCTGCATCCACTTGTCACTTTCCTTTTAGGTCACATTAGTGAAACTGACAGCTGTGAGGTGATAGCTGGGAGCTCTTACATGACTGTAAATAGCTGTGGTTTCTTCACTTGAAAATCACCAATTCTTTGATCATTTACAAACTAGGAACTAACTTGAACAAAATGTTCATACACTGCCTCTTATTTGGTAAATTCTTCCCTGATATGATAAAGATTTCAAGGTCGCCTAATTTGTTTCTGGTGTAAATCACGTATCATTTTCACCAGGTCTCAATACATTCTGTTGGGTGTTGGTCCATACCTAGTTTCTGGCCAAGAACGCATTTAACAAAAATTGCTGGGGAAAAAAAAAAATCACAAAACAATTGAGTTCCTGTCTCCAAATCTAGATCTTGTGTTTATTGAACATAGGATTACTATGATCATTTACTAGCCTGTATTATTCCACTGATCTACTATTATTGGACAGTACCAGATTGTTTTTAGGTGAATTATCATTGCCTTTCATTTTTTCCATAATTCCCTTAATTTCATTTAGAACAAACTATCTTTATAAGATGTTTTAGTAGTTTGAATAGAATGGTACTAAATAAGTCTATTAAGTTATTATTTGTTCCATCTATAGAGCAACTATTTTTCCATGTCAAAAGCAATTTTAGAAGCTACTGCCCTGAAAAGATCAATCCTTTATCATTCTCTTATATAATTTATAATTCTCTTCCATTACTGCTTAAGACATATTTTTCTCTGAACTTAGTGAACTGTGTTACTAATTACAGATTTATCCTTGCCTCAAGAAATTACTAGTTTTGGAAAAAAGTTTGGATTTAATGTTTTTGCTCAACCAAGCTAGTGGAATACCATCTTGCACTTGAACTCAGAAGAAGGGGGTCATTAATATCTCCCATTGATAAACTTGTAGTTGCCTGTACTTCAAGTCTTAATCATGTTGGTTGGCTAATCCTATGACGTCATCTACACTTATTCTGTACTGCAAAAGAGGAATTGCATACACATGACAGGTCCAAATACATTAAATGTGTTCCAAATGTTTAAAGTGTATCAATATTTGACTTGCACAAGAAAATTCAGAAAAAAAGGGGAAGAAAACTAGGAACTTTTTGATCATCACATTGCTAAAACCAAAGACTTGCATTTGATCACCACAATCTTGCTATTACTGTGTATAATATTCTGTCTTTTCCAGGCTTTTCTGAAATCCTGCCAATCATTTTGCATAGAAAATTGCATACACAACTTTTATTTAGAGGTATAGTTTTAAGGAAAAGTTAAAAATAAATTAAAAATAAGAATGTGAAGGACCTGACCTCAGCCACTTAATACTTCCTGGCTGTGTGACCCTGGACAAATCAATTCACCCCAATTGCCTCAGGAGAAAAATATGATAAGCCACTTTTACTATGGATTATAAGCAAAAAATTTTCAATAAGTATTGTTGCACCATCCTAACATCTTTTATTATAACCGTCCTTAATATGAAAATCAAATTTACAGAAAGTGGTTTTGGGTGGGAGGAGGGGAGAGACCTTCCTTTCAAGGTTGACCAGAGGATGTGTTAAGATTCAAGGGACAGGCAAAACCTTAAGGAGCTTGATCCTCAGTCGGGCTCATTCTAACAGAGTACTTATGGTTCTTACATATCCAATAAGTGCTCCCAGTTAGAATGTGCAAGGCTGGGCTGTCCTGATAATTGCTGTGGTTACCTGAAATAGGGCCCTTCATCCCAAATGAGAGCACTTAAAAACCTAAGTAATGGGGGGCAGCTAGCCGACCCAGTGGGGTTTTCTAATATGTCTCAATGAAGAGCTTGCCCACACAATATTGTGACAAGAAATATTGATGCAACTGGTGGGAAGCTTAATCCTCAACCTGGCTCTTCCCAACAGAGACCCAGTAAATGCCCCGAGATAGGGTGACCAATGCTGGGTGGCCCTGTGGATTCAAATTCTTGTCCCAAGTGAGATTTAATGTCCCCAATGAGGAGTCGAATTAGGGAATATTGTGCTTGCCAGTGTCTACTCCAATGAACTTGAATTATATTCCAAAGAAAACTAGGATTCAGTTCAAAATCATACAAACCAACTTATTCCTCAGTTGGGCTCATCCTAACAGAGAACACTTATGCTTCTTATATATCCAATAAGTGCTTTGCATTAGGATGTGCAAGGCTGAGTTGTCCTGATAATTACTGTGCCAAAGACCACAATAAATGCTTAATTAGGCATTGAGTGAAGGTTTTTGAGTGGGAAAATGGCTGAAAATTTCCTGAGACACCAATGACATTCACTAAGAGGGGGTGTGTGGGAGGGGATGGACGGACTTGTTCCTCAGCCTGGTTCATACCATCTGAGTGCACTTACCTGTCTCAAAAAACGAATGCTCTCAGGAAGAGCAAACTAGCTTACTCTGATAACATATTGTCATCCAAAGTCCTTTTATACCTAAGACCCAAATAAAAAGGCTCCAAGTTAGGGAATTGGAGTTTCCTAGTACACCAAAATGTTCTTGGATGGTATACACATTGAGCTCAGTCCTCAACCTGGAGGTGGAGGGGAAGAAAGCTTGTTCCACACCTTTCTCACCCCAGAGAGCACTTATCTTGCCATATAGCCAATAAATGCCCTCACTTAGGGTGGGCCAGAAGTGACTTGTCCTCTGGAATTGCAAGAGGGGAGATACAAGAGGAAGAAAAAATGTCAAGTAGCTGGATCCTCAGACTCTCTCATCCCAACTTAGACCCACTTGTTTGTCACAAAAACTCAATAAATGCCCTTAAGTTTAATTCAAATTAGGATATACTGTGCTTTGTCAGTGTCATCTGATCACTAACACCTAAGTCACCACAATGAAAATTTCCAAAGAAAACCAGGATTCAGTTCAGAGTCATAAAGAAAAACCAATGTTGATCCTCAGTCAGGCTCTTCCCAACAGGCCACTTAGAATGTTCAATGCTCTGTGGTCCTTTACGACTTGCAGCATGGTCATCAATGAAGCAGGTGTCCTGCATTTTGGAAAGGAGGGTAGGGAGTGGGGTCCTTTCAAAGCTTTTCTCAAAGCTGACCAGCTTTGCACAACAAATACCCACTAAGTTATAATAGGATTAGACTGGGTTGTCCAAGACTTGATGGTCTGATTCTTCCTGATGACCCAAATAATGCAGTTAGATTTCCAATGTAAGCAAGTAAAACGTTATGCAATTATTCCAATGTAAGCAGGTAAAAGCAACTGCTGGGAAGCTTAGTTCTCCACTGGCTCATCCCAACAGAGAGCACTTATCTTCTGTAAAAATTCAATAAATGCTAGAGTTAGGATGTGCCCGAAGAGATTCTGAGTCTACCAGCTAAGTACCATGTCTTTAGCCATATAAAATACTGTCCAGTTCTGTCATTTACAAGGCAAGTATTGTAGTATGGTATTTGGGATATATCCAGGAAATTAGTTTTTGGGGGTGAATATTAAAGTTAGAGAACCAGGATTCAGTTCAAAGGAAAAATACTTCAACTTGGCTCATCCTAAGAGATATAATTTTTACTTATGCTCTAAGTGTTCTTAGAATGTTAGGATGGGTTGTGCTCTGAAAGAGGACGAGATAATGTCATACAGTATGGAATATTGGACTATTACGAGGTGGTTTTAATATGAAGTCATACAATGGCCAATTACAACTGGATTATAACCATGTTCTCTCCCAAGCTTGACTAGAACATTTTGGAACAAAAACAATTGTGGGAACTGTCCCCAAACTGCTTCAAACCAATTCAATTTTTTCTGATAGATTTCTTTCTCTAGTGTCTGCTTGAAAAGCAGATGGCAACTTGGACTGGGAAGCTATATTACAATGAGCAGGATTTCTTCTAAAGACAAAACAAAGCTTCCATAGTTTGGTGCTCGGCCTGGCTCCTCCCAACTGAGAGCACTTATCTACTTCAAATATCAAATAAGGGCTCTGAGTTAGGATGTGCAAGACTGGATTATTACTGCTTAAGTGTTTTCTAGTAGAATTTGCAAAGACCCAAATTTCTATGAAGTTTCCTAAGGGGGGGGGGGGAACATCACAAGAAATGTTTCCAACCTAGATCTCTGATGTGGGTAAAATCAAGCTGGGAAGGTAATTGAGAATGGAAGAGAAATCTAAATGATTAGATTCAAAAATTTGGGTATAATGAGCTCAAAGCAAACTGGTAAAGAAACCTGTTGTATGTCTTAATCTCTCTGCACTTCATCTAACCTGACAGTGCTATCCATATCCATAATATTCTGCTTGTGATTCTAGCCTACTTCTTAACCATTTGATTGGATCATTCCCCATGAACATTGTGTCATAGACTATTTCCTCTAAATTTTTTCCATCAAACTTTTTAAACAGCATTTTTTAAAATGCTATTTTAAGCTTTCCTGCATCTGTAAAAAGATTTTTTTAATGTCCAACTGATCCTATTTTGGCATTTTCTCCCAAATGCTGGACTGCTTTGCCATTTCTCTCCCTAACTGATGTTTCCCCATGGTCACAAAGCTTGTAAATCTAAGACTGAATATAAACTCTTCTTGATTCCAAACCAGTGTGTTCTAATGCCACCTAGTGGCCTCCTGGACCAGACTTGCTTTTGATTATTCCCTCTGGCCCTAACTTTCAACCTTCTATCTAGTTCCCTACTGATGATGAAGAGATGCCAGCTCATCCATCTTATTTTCAGAATTAAAATTGTAGGAAAAACCATCTTGATTTCTCCTTGAAAAATCCCGATAACTCACTTTAAGATGGTGATATATTGATCATAAAATTATATTGATCAAATCTGATGGCAACTTTTTAGCTCCCAGGTATTGGAAGTCTTGTATGTACAATATAATTCATATTTTTTACTTTTTACTTTTTACACAACCAATCTAATCAATCTTGATTAAAACCTGTAACCAGGCTAGTATGAATGCCTTTAAAGCTCTTTTAACTTGAGTACTATAAGGCAGAACAAATCTACCCACTCACACTTAAGAGATATCATCATGCGTTGGAACTCGGAACATGAGGCTTAGAGGGGAATTCTTTAGTATTCTTACAAGGTACTAAGACAGTGGAATTGATAGAGACCATTATTGTCTATTTAATAGAAAATAATTATCTATTTAACATGCTTCAGCCCACTTGGAGACAAAGACAGACTCATTTTTTGTTAGCTGGAGACATTTGGAAGAGAGGTTGAAGCTGACAGAGACAAGAACTCTTTGAAACCAAGGAGAGAGATAGTCCTGAGGAAGCTAATCAGGTACAAGAAAATAAAGAATTTGGAATTAATTTCTGGCTGCATTTGAGGCGATTATTACTCTGAACTGAAACTAAGGCTACTCCTAGAAGCCCCAAGAAAACTGCTCCCATTCCAGGAATCCAGGCCAACTTCAGTCCTGAGGTAGACTGCATAAGGACAGGGGTGTCCAGGAAAAGGGGTGGGGGGAAGGACCTTCCTTTCAGGATTGACCAGACAGTATAGGCAAGTGTAGCTTGATCCTCAGTCGGGCGCCTCCTAATAGAGATCAAAGCTGGGTGGTCCTGATAATTACTGCATCCCTGCCATCTGAAATGGCAATCCTCTGCGTTTGGAAAGATCTCTGCATGTTGGAAGCAAGGAACCCGGGCTTTTTGTCAGACTTTATATCCCAACTGAGAACAGTTATTACCAAGACATAATACAAGCTCTAAGTTAGACATTGAGAGTCAAGGTTTTGGTAGCAGAACAGCCAAGAGTTCCTGAAAAGAAAGGGGGAGAGGGAAGGAGCCTGTTGTTTCGGCTGCTTCATCACAACTGAGAGCACTTATCTGTCTCAAAGTGAAAATGAGAAGCTATTGAAAAACATGTTGAAAGACATGAGAACTTATGATCCTCAGACTCCCAACTAACACTTTTCCAAATTAGGCTCCAAATTAGGGAACTGGGGTTTTAGAATACATCTAAATGAACTTTTCCAGATGGCACACAGGCACGGTATTGTGAGGTCAGTTCTCAATCTGTCTCACCCCAACAGAGAGCACTTATCTTTTCAAATATCCAATAAATGTCCTCAGTTAGGGTGTCAGAAGAGACCATATTCGGCTTCAAAGACTACAAAACTAGGGTTGTCCTCTGGAAATTACTGCTTGTCAGTATGAACAAATCAGTGAATGGAGGTCGTGAAAAGAGGATTTGACTCATTCTCAAGAGCCAAACTAAATGCTCATTCCAACTGAATATTTACTTTAAGATTCACTTCAAACTAAACTTCAAACAAGTACAGCTTGATCCTCAGTCGGGCTCATCCGAACAGAGAGCACTTATTCTTACATGGCCAATAAGTGCTCCCCGTCGGGATGTGCAAGGCTGGGTTGTCCTTATAACTGTGCCGATGTCACCTGAAATGGCAGCCACATTCCTGCCTCGGGAACCTGAGAAACGTCCCTCCAAGCAAGCATCAATCAGGAGGCCTTAGGGGGCACAGCACTGGGTGGCCCAGACTTTGTCCCACTATGCCATGCATGGGCAAACCTTAGACAAAGACATAGGCTATCTGCATTGGAGAAGGAGCTCCCCATTCTGAGAAGTCAGCTTCCTTTGACAGGAGAGGAAACAAAGCCCAACCTTCCCTGCCTAGACCATCCCAAGGCTGTGTGAAGAAAATGAAATGAGGAAATGTTAGGTTTACGAGGTGCTGAGTCACTTGAATGGCTAGAGACAATTATTTAATTCAGCATGATTAATGTGATCCTACAAGGAGATGCTATGGATCAGAAATTGAAACAAGGTACTGAGGCGGGGGGCAGCTACATGGAGCAGTGGATAGAGCACCAGCCTTGACAGGAGAGTCAAGATTCATTCCCACTTCTACCTTTGTGCTAGCTGGAGACAATCAGACAAGAGCTCTCAGGAGAGAGGAAGGCCTCCAGAAAACTAGCCCCAAGTCAGGCAAAGGAGAACCTGAAGAGCAAAGTAGGAGGTGGAAAGGAGCAAGGATAGAGCTGACCCCCAGGAACCTTCCCACTACCCTTCACTCTTGCCCAGGTTCTTGGCATCCAGTGGGCCTCCCATTTACACCTGTGCCCATCCTGTTCCTCCTTTCCAGCTCGCTTTTTAAAAAGTTTTAAATTTAAAAAAAATTTTTTAAATTTAAAAAGGTTCCTAGATAGGGAATTGAGGCTTTCTAATACATCTAAATGAACTTTCCCAGAGAGCCCAGTCCTCAACCTGTCTCACCCAACATCCAACAATCCAATAAATGTCCTCACTTAGGGTGTGTCAGAAGAGACTTGTTCTATGGAATAGTAAGAGGGGAGATACAAGGAAAAGTATATCAGGTAGATTGATTCGCAAGACTCCCTCTTCAAGGCAGAGCTCTTATGTATCACAAAAAAACAAATAAGTGCCCTGAAGTTAAGATGGCCAAGGCTGGGTGGTCCTGTGGATTCAAATTTAGATATACAAGTTAGATATACACATCTACACACAAATTAGATATACAAATTAGATATACACAAAAATGCCCAAGTATTTCAATACATGCGGATTCTTGACTGTCATATCCCAACTGAGAGCACTTATTCCCAAGACCAAAAGTAAATGCTCCAAGTTAGGAATTGAGAGTCAAGATTTTCTTATACCAAAATGAGAACACTCAGACCATCCAACTCCAACGTCAATTGGCTCCTTCTGAGTAGTCTTGTACATTCACAAAAGGCACAAGTGTCTTCAGGAGCTTGATCCTCAGTCAGACTCATCCTAACAGAGAGCACTTATGAGTCTTAGATATCCAATAAGTGCTCTGCATTAGGATGTGCAAGGCTGGGTGGTGCTGATCAATTAGACAATTGCCATTATCATCTGAAAGAGATCCCTTGCATTGTGTAATTTTACCAAGACCAAAATACAATTTTTTTTACCAAATACACCTCTCGACAATACATTTTTACAAAATACAATTTTTTACCAGGACCAAAATACAAAAAGTTAGGCATTGAGGTTCTTAGAGAAATTCCTGAAAATTTCCTGAAATACCAAGAATTTGTTCTCCATCTTGGAACCAAGAAGCAAGACTGATTCTTAGTCCTTTTCCCACTCCCCCAAACAGCAATCTGATCATGATGTGTAAAAATGTAATAAAAAAATGTAAAAAAATACATTACTGTTAATGTTGGACTTGGAAACAATGACCTTCAGTGTCAGATGCTGTGCTGAGCTCTAGGAGCTTGATCCTCAGCCGGGCTCATCCTAACAGAGAGCACTTATGACTCTGACATATCCCATAAGTGCGCTAAGTTAGGATGTGCAAGGCTGGGTTGTCATGTGCCATTGTCATCTGAAGCAGAGGTCCCCTGCATTTTGCAAAGGTGCTCTGCATCTTGGAACCAACGCTGATTCTTAGACTTATCCCGACTGAGAGAACCCAAGTAAGGCACTGAGTCAAGGTCTTGTTAAAACAGCCCAAAGTTCCTGAAAAGAAAGAAAGGTTCTTGAGCACCTGGCATGCATTGTCTGAGGGATGGGAAGCTTGTTCCTCAGCCTGGCTCATCCCAGAGCCCTTAGCTTTCTCAACTAGCTTATGCTTTTGACAGTAACTTGTCATTGTCATCTTTTGCTTATTGTTGCTTATTACTACAAAGAACCAAAATAAGACTGCAAGAAGCTCAGTCCTCAACCTGGCTCACCCGAACAGAGAGCACTTATCTTCCCAAATATCCAATAAATGCCCTCAATTAGGGTGTGTCAGAAGAGACAAGGAGACATGACAGTTCTCAGGTAGTTTGATCCTCAAGATCCCTCATCCCAGCTCTGAGCCTTTCCTTAATAAATACCCTGAAGATAGGATGACCAAGTCTGGGTCGTCCTGTGGATTCAAATTCAAAAATGCTCCCATTTAGGAATCCATTCAAATTGGGAAATATTGTGCTTGTCAGTGTCATCTGCTAAGAAACACCTAAAAATAGAGATCACAATGAACTTATGACTGCCTCAGCTGAGAGCAGTTTGTCATAAAAACCCAATATATGCCCTGAGTTAGCATGATCAAGGCTGGGTGGTCCTGTGGATTCAAAAACAGGGAAAGACCTTAAGCATATTGGCAGCTAATTCTGAAGAACTGCAAGAGGGGATAAGGAAGAGAAACTCAAAATTAAATAAAACCTTAAAAACCTTAAAAGGTTCAGAGGCATGTCAGGTAGCTTGATCCTCAATCCTATTTCCCAACTGAAAGCATTTATTTATCACAAAAACTCAATAAATGCTGAGTTAGGATGATCAGGCTGGGAGGGACAAATTCTTGTCCCAACTGAGTTAGGATGATCAAGGCTGGGCAGTCCTGTGGATTCTTCTTCCAACTATTAAGACAAATGCTCCAATTTAGGAATGCAGTCAATTAGGGAATATTGTACTTGTCAGGGCCATCAACACAAATCCCACAAACTACAATTGAAGATGACCACAACGACCTTGAATTATATTCAAAAGAAAACCAGGAAACTAAATTATCACTCTTTGCTGGTGATATGATAGTATAAAAAACCAGAGATTCTACCAAAAAGCTATTAGAAATAATCCACATCTTTAGTAAAGTTGTAGGATACAAAATAAACTCATAAGTCATCAGCATTCTTATATATCACTAACAAAATGCAACAAGAATTCCATCTAAATTAACTACCAATAGTATACGTTTAGGAATCTAAACCAAGGGAAAATCAGAAACTAAGCAAAACTACAAACACTTTGCACACAAATGAAGTCTGATCTAACCAATGCTCTTGGATAAAATGAGCAAATAAAAATGAAAATTCTACCTAAATTTTAGTGATACCAATCAGACTCCCAGAACTAGGGGCCGCTAGGTGGTGCAGTGGATAAAGCACCAGCCCTGAATTCAGGAGGACTGAGTTCAAATCTGGTCTCAGACACTTAACACTTCCTGGCTGTGTGACCCTGGGCAAGTCACTTAACCTCAATTACCTCAGCAAAAAATAGTTTACCTTCAGACCTGTGGAAGAGGAATGAATTTATGACCAAAGAACTAGATTATTAGTCACAACAAAAGGAAACCAGGATTCAAAGTCATACAGGCAAACCAATGTCTTGATCCTCAGTCAGGCTCATCCTAACAGAGAGCACTTATGATTCTTACATATCCAATAAGTGCTCAGAGTTAGAATGTGCAAGGCTGGGTGGTCCTTTACTGCTTGCATGGTCAATGAAGCTGGTGTCCAGCATTTTGGAAATGGGGGGTGCGGGGAGATCTTTTAAGCTTGACCAACTTTGCACAAATAGCCAGATAGTTATGATGCGGCCAGACTGGGTTGGAAACATTTGATGGGCTGATTCTTCCTGATGATCCAAAATAAAACTGCTTCCAGTTAGATTTCCTATGTAAGAAATTGCTAAGCAAATATACAGATTATGCAACAAAATATAGAAGCAACTGCTGGGAAGCTTAGTTCTCCACTGGCTCATCCCAACAGAGAGCACTTATCTTCTGAAGAGAATAAATGCTCGGAGTTAGGATGTGCCTGAAGAGATTCTGAGTCTACCAGCTAAGTATCATCTATCAATAAAATGTCTTTGCTCATACAAAATATTAGAAGATATGTATGCAGTTCTTTAATTCTGCAAGGCTAGTTCGTATTTGGGTTTCTAACCAAAATCAGGGCAATTTTAAACCAAGATTTAGTTAAAAAGCAGAAAGAAACCAAATGTCTCTGGGATACTGATCCTCAGCTTGGCCCATCCTAACAGAGAGCACGTATGGTTCTTATAAATCCTATAAGTGCTCCGAGTTAGGATGTGCAATGCTGGGCTGTGCTCTGAAAATTACTGCTTACTAATCAGTATCACCCAAGTAAGCCTTCACAGGCTGATTCTTCCTCAGACTATTCTATCCCAATGGAGAGCACTTATGTTCCTCAAAGCAACAAATGCTACCAATTAGGATGAGCTAGAAGAGGGCAGCTAGGGGGCGCAGTGGATAAAGCACCAGCCTTGAATTCAGGAGTTCGAATCTGGTCTCAGACACTTAACACTTCCGAACTGTGTGACCCTGGGCAAGTCACTTAACCCCAGCCTCAGGGGGGAAAAAAGGATGAGCTAGAAGAGGTTTGTTCTAACATGAGGTCATTGGTCACACAAAGGCCAATTATAACTAGGTTCTTTCTGAAGCTTGTCCAGCACATTTTGGAACAAATGCAACTGTGGTGGGAACAGTCCTCAGACTGCTTCATCCCAATTCAGAACACTTATCTGTTCTATAAATGTGGGGTTAGGATGAACAAGGCCGAGTGGTGCTCAAAAAACCAATACCAGAGCTCAGAGGCCACATTCACTGAAAAATCCTAGCAATTTTCTTTCAGATGAATTTTTCCTTCAAAAACCAAATGCCAACCTGGCCTTGCCACGTAATCGTCTCTAGGCATCAAAATCCACTAACTCAAGAATGAGATTAAATATTATGAATAAATTATCATAAAATTATTATAAATTATATAAAATTTATAAAATTAAAATCTTGAAAGTTATCCAAATTTTGGATAGGTTGGTCCTCAGCCTGGCTCATCCTAACTGAAGAGCTCTTATCTTCCTCAAATATCCAATAAGAGCTCTGAGTTAGGATATGCAAGGTTGGGTTGTCCACAAGTTGATCCAAAGACTGGTTTACTAAAATCCCTTATATATCCTGAGAAATCATGGTTCAAAATTAGATTATGCTGTGAAAATTTCTCAGTATCAACATAGGATTATCAATAGTAACCTAAATTCTAAGCATTAACATAACAAATTGCCACCTGACTCCTCATAGCCTGAGAGCACTTATTCAAGACTCAAATATGCTCCAACTCCTATGGAAAATATTACATATTACATCTTCCTGCCTTCCCCTTCAAAGCTGTTTTTTGTGTATAGCTTCATGTTCCAAAACACGTACGGCTCCAGTCCCAAATTATTTGTCTTTGCTAAAAATTGCATCCCTGACCTTGCACCAGATGATGAAAATTAACTAATATTTCATATCAATTAGCTAATATTTACTCCCCTATTCAGGGAACAAGGTGACTCCTTCCCACGAACTCAGTAACCCTGGGAGCTCCGTTGCCATAGATATAAGCAGAGGAATTGGAGGCAAAATCTGTCCACTAAAGTACCAAATATTGGTTCAGAAAGAGCTAAACTCATGTCATCTTACATGTTTATCAAAGCAGATACTAAAGACTAAAGGCTTTATAGGACTCAGGATTTTATCGAGGCCATTTTGCTCTTTTTCCAAATCTTATATGGAAGAGTTACTGGTTACGGAGTCCAGAAAAAACCGGCAAATCATTTCTTTCTCCTCCATTCCAGGAACATTGGAGCAGAGTTGGGGAAGCCACCAATATTCAAGCTGAAGTCTGACCTGAGAAAGTCCCTTGAAAAAGGAAAAAAGAGAAAGTGGAGAGGCTCTCAGGGATGGAAAGCTTTTAGAAGGGCAATTGTGGAGGATTAGGGAAAGTGAGGAGGTCTACGATTTACCTGGGTCCCTTCTGGGGTAGCTCCCATTCTCTTTCGAAGCTGCAGAGGGAGTGTACTCTGTTCCCATTGCAGAGGCCTGCTAGGAGAGATCTGAATGCGGAAACCAGGAATCCATTTTATAACCCTTCCTTCCATTCTCCTTAGCCCAGCCCTCCCCAGCCCCCACCCATCTCCCACCCCACCCAAAGAGTTTCAACTGCTAGGACCCAGTCTTCAGTCACTGTTCCCCTCCCCCATGTTTCGGAGCCTCTTTAGATATAAGCTATAAGATTTACAAAGCATTTTAAATATATAACCTCATTTGTGAGGGAGGTGCTATTGGTATTCCTATTTTAGAGATGAGAAGATTCGGGATCCAAAAAATTGATAAATTTAAAAGACAAGATCTTAGAATCCCAAGTCTGTTCCTAAACATGGATCTACTCAAGGGCTTCTATTCAATCTGCAATGAAGCCTAGACCTTTTGGGTATTCCTGAACACAGAATGCTCAGGGGGTTCCATGTAAAGCCTGGAAAGTATCCATCCTGGCCCTCACCCTCAGACTGCTGGGAATCTCAAAACTAAGCCAAATTCAACAATCACCATTTTATTCCCCAAATATTGGGGAGTAGGGTGAGGGAAATAATGGGGAATAGAGCCTCTAGGAAGGAAGGAGATGGGGAAGAAGGAAGTAGAGCTCTTTAAAGCTTACTAAAAGCTTTACAAAGAGTTTTTTATTTGACTCTTACAACCACCGAGGGAGATTGATGATATTAGTAACCCTATTTTATTTTATTATTATTATTTGCTGAAGCAATTAGGGTTAAGTGACTTGCCCAGGGTCACACAGCTAGAGTATTGTGTCTGAGGTCAAATTTGAACTCAGGTCCTCCTGACTTCAGGGCTAGTGCTCTATCCACTGTGCCACCTAGCTGCCCCTAGTAACCTAATTTTATAATTGAGTAAACTGAGGCACACAGAAATGGAATGACTTGTTCAGAGTCACTCAGCTAGGAAGTGTCAGGGGCAGGATTTGAACTCTGGCCATTCCTACTCCTTCCACTGAGTCTGAACATGCTGGTTTGGGTCCTAAAAACCTCTAACCTCAACCACAAACTGCCTGCTAGAGACTACAGACTCTTTTGAAAATTTATAAATTTATGAGTGAGAAAAAGAATGGGCATAAAATGGAAAACGAAAGAGAAAACCAGAGGGAGAATTGGCAAAAAAAAAAAAAAAAAAAAAAAAGAGGGAAAAAGCTCTCAGACACTTGGACATGAGTTTTCTCTTTCCCTCCTCCCCCCTCCTGCCTCCCCAACAATTCCAAACCATCTTTGGCACCTACTTTGTCCTAACCCAGGCTCTTCCAGGAGACTAAGTGAACTGATCCTGACCCTAGATCAGTTTTTTCCCTTTTGTTTTTATATCTCTAGAGCCTGGCTGCCATCAGAGCCAACTCCCTAGTTTTCTGGATGAGGAAAGTAGGCAGCCTGTGATTAACTTGTCCACCTGAGCATGGTGGGGAAATAAAAAATCTCTTCTGTTTTCGATTGGCTAACTGGTGGATAACTTAAATTCTGGAGTTCTGAGTCCAGTAAGGCTAAAACCACACCATGTCTGACAAGAGAAAGAAATGGCGAGTCACTCCAGTATCTTTCCCAAGAAATCCCCAAATGGGAATGAAAGGGCTGAAGAGAAACACAAAAGCTTCCCTGCCCATTAGTATTTCCCTCAAGCCTGTAACTTGTCATTGTACTTCTCGCCTGGAGTAGATGGGGAAACTCAATTTCACAATTAATAATAAATGATATGCCGAGCCATACAACGGTCTATATTGCACTACTTTACCTCTCCAAGGACTAGGGGCACATAAATTAGTCATTCAAGTATTTATTACGTTTCCTTGGTTTCCTTCAAGTCCCAATTAAATCCTATCTTCTATAGGAAAACTTTGCCAGAGAGTCCTCATTTTAGTGCCTTCCCTCTATTATTTCCTATTTATTCTGCATATAACTTGTGTGTATTCACCCTCCCCTCATTTGTATGTGTGTGTATATATATATATTTGTTGTCTTCCATTAGATTGTGAAAGTGTGTATATGTGTATGTATATGTATTATTATTAAAGAAACATAAGCATAAAGTATGTGAAGACTGGAAAGTGTGTGGGGGAGATTATGAAGAGCTTAGAGGAATTATGAAGGCATGACAAAGAATTTTACATTTGATTCTGGAGGTGCTGGGGAGCCACTGGAGTTTACTGAGTAGAGGGGAGGACATGATCAACCCTTTGCTTTAAGAAAATCACTTCGGCACTCAATGGAGGATGGACTGAAGTGAGGGATTTGTGGCTGGTAGAACAACTAGTGGGCCATTCAGTGGTCAAAGATCGAGGAGCTGTATAAGGTTGGTGGCAGTATCGGGGGAGGGTATCAAGCCTTGGAAATCGATCAACTATTATTAGTGAAGACCTGAGGGGTAACACCTGGTGAGTCCCCTAAGGAAATAAGGGAAGAAAGATAGTGAATTCCATTTTGGAAGTTGAATTAATTTAAAATGGATTTCTGCTTCTAGAAGTTGAAAGGGAAGTTGGAAATGCAAAGAGTGGGCATTAGCAGAGAGGTTCAATAGGATAAACAGATTTGTGAGTCATTAGCATAGAGATAATAGTTAAATCACAAGGAGCTGATGAAAATCGCTTAATGAAGCACTTTGAAAGGAGGAGAAAAGAAGCCCCAGGACAAAAAGTTACTAGATGACCTGGGTGAAGATCAAGTTAATGAGATTAAGGAGCAGTCAGATTGGGAGAAAGTGAACCTGGAGAAAGTGATGATCCAAAAACCTAAAGAAAAGAAAGTTAATAAGGAGAAGAGATCTACAGAACGAGTTTAGAAGGCCTCCAAACTCGGGGGCCTCAAGCACAATGTTAATTGAGTCAAGGTTCAGTCATCTGCATATGAGTTTGCTTTGGAGAAAGCTACAGAGCTGGCACAAAGAATCAGTTTAATTCTGTCCCAGCCTGCCCGTAGATTTTCAAGAATTTACTGACCCAGATCCCCAGTCTCAGACTTTCCAACACCTCCAACATTCTGCACAAAAATGTTGCATCAATAGCACCTTCATGATCCCAGAATCCTGGAAGTCGGGGTCCTCAATCAGCTTGTATATCCCTCGCTTATAGCTAATAAATCACCACCTCCTTCTCTAATAAGGAAGATTTTATGTTACAATCTTCTGTTTCTTCCCATATTGTCACACAGTCATCTTGGATCTCCCAACTCTTCATCCAAATCCTGCCATTTACTTAGTTACTTCAGGGCTCAGTCCCAGGCCCTTTTTATTCATATGGTCACTAAACAAGTCTTTATTAAGCATAGTGTACAGACACTATACTAGGTTGCCAGACAAAAATAAGACATTCCCTGCTTTAAGGAATTTAGATTTTTATTGGTAGAAAACAAGTATTTGGGGGAAAAACTGTAGATGTGAATGTGTGTGAGCACACACACAAAGTGATTTCCATGTCCAGGATGGAATTGGTCTGGCTGGTAATAGCTCCTGTTCCTTGTAAGGGCAGAGAAGAGGAATGCCCTCAGCTCCACCACCTCCAAGCACTATCCAAGTTTTATCTGCAGTGCCCAGGAATTGTGATCAGTCAGTGCAAGGCTCCATTAGGCTGCAAAGTCCCTGAGATCAGGGACTGTCCAGCCCTTTCTCACTCTTTGCCCCAGTTAGCCATTCTGTTAGATGCTGGAAACAGAAAAAAAGAGCAAAAGACTCAAGGAGCTCCCAATCCATGGGGGTAACCACAAGAAAGCTAAAGGGCACAAGAGCCACAGAGGGAAAGCCACTGGGGATGAGAAGATCCGGGAGATAGAGTTTTGATTGGGACCCCAGTTTGGCTGTACAGAGTTAGAAATACCCTGGGGGTCACCCAGTAGGGCTTATCTTTTATGCATTTCTTGGTGCTTTCACTCTATTCATTCCCTCCCACACATTCAAGAATCCTATCTATGCAAATGAATCACAAATCTCTCTATCCAGCCCTTGCACCATAGCTGCCCAGCTCAACCTCCCACAGGGGATGTTTCCAAATTGTCTTAAATAAACTTATCTAAAATGTGGAATAAATTCTTCCCCCAGTTCTCTCCTCTGAACTTTTCTCTTTTAATCCATCAGCATTGATTGCCCTAGCACAGTGCTAAATTCTGAGGATAAGCAAGACAGTCCCTGACCTTAAAAGGCTTGTGATTAAATGGGAGAATTTTTTTTTTTTTTGAGGCTGGGGTTAAGTGACTTGCCCAGCGTCACACAGCTAGGAAGTGTCAAGTGTCTGAGACCAGATTTGAACTGGGGTCCTCCTGAGTTCAGGGCTGGTGCTCTATGCACTGCACCACCCAGCTACCCCCTTAAATGGGAGAATTAATAAGCAAACAAGCATATTTGATATAGATGTATAGGAGAAATAGAAAAGTTATCATAGGGAAAGTCCTAGAAATAAGAGAGTTTACCCCACCATTCTCCTAATCACATAGACTTTCCTGTTCCCCACACATAACTCCATCTCCAAACCTCATCCTAGCTGGTCCCATGTTCCACGAATGCACTCCTTCCTCTCCTCTGGGTCTCTAGTTTTTGTTCAAGGCTAGCTGCAATGTGACTTTCCATATGAAGCCTTTCCTGTTTCCTCCAGATGCTACCGCATTCCAATTCCACTCCCCAACAAAATCTCTTCTTCATTTTCTATCTGCATGTGTTTGTTTTGTTCCCTTCATTAAAAGGTAATCTCTGTGAGCTAAAGTTTTCACTTTGTATCCCCATAGAATTTTGTTCATGGTGTTTTCCTGATAAAGATATTGAAATGGGTTTCTCCTTTTTTTTTTCTCTCCAGCAGGTCGCCATTTTATAGATGAGGAATTGTGGTAAATAGGGTTAACTGACTTATCTGGAGTAGTACAGCTAGTAAGAATCTGAGGCAGAATTGGAACTCAGATCTTTTGATCTGAGTACTAGAGCACAGCTATTCACAGTCCAGATGAACAGATAGGAGGTCCCACTGATTGATATTTCATCCTTTGGCCTTACTTCCCAAATACAATTAGTTTTTTGTTTTGTTTTGTTTTTGTGGAGGCAATTCAGGTTAAGTGACTTGCCCAGGGTCACACAGCTAGGCAGTGTTAAGTGTCTGAGTCATATTTGAATTCAGGACCTCCTGACTTCAGGGCTGGTGCTCTATCCACTGCATCACCTAGCTGCCTCCCAAATCCAATTAGTTGCCAAATCCTGACCACCACATCAGAACAAAGGCCTTAGAAGGGCTTCTGTTGTGCATTGATTTCTTTTTTAAAAAGGGAACCAAAAATGGAAAGGGAGGGGATGAGAAGCATGAAGGGTGGGGAAGTTAAGAATAGGGAGGGAAAGGATGCTTAGGAAAAGTCATCCCACTAAACTTTGTATGGGAGGGAGGGTCAGGTGACATTTGAGCCCCCTTTCATCTGAAATGGTCAAAGTGGGGGATAATATCCATATACACTCATGCACACAGAGCTAGTTACCGAAATATATTTCACTCAACTGGGAAATAGGAGGAAAAGGGGAAAGGGGGTAATTAGAGAAAAGGTATATTAAGGGAGGGATTAATTCTAAACAAAATTAAGAATGTACAAAAAATTTTGAAATCTTTCTGTAGTGCCAAAGAATGGGAAATTCTCTGAGTGAACATATTATGGTATATAAATGTGATGGAATACTGTTTTGTCTTAAGAAATGATGAAAGGAGATTTTGAGACAAACTTGTGAGAGTTGTAAAAATGGATGTAAAGGGAAGTGACTAGAACATTTTATGCAATAACAATAATATTGTAAAGATCAACAACTTTGTAAGACTTAGCAATTCTGATCAATGTGATGACTAACATAATTACAGAGGATTCCTGGTGAAACCTGCTACCGACTTCCTGATAAGAGAAGCAATAAGACTCAGAATGCAGGATGAGACTTTTTTGGGGGGACTTTGCCAATGCAGGAATTTATTTTGCTTGTACATCTGTGTAATAGGAATTGAATTCTTTCTTTTTCAATGGACTAGGAGGGAGAAAGATAGATTTCTTCCTGAATAAAAGATAAAATCTGCCTTTTACATTTGTACACGAATGTGATAATTATTGCACAGTAAGAAATTGTGACAGGTAGGAAGTCCTAGTACATAGAAGGCCAGTCTTCAAATCTGCAAAGTAAACATTCAGGTCCTACCCTGACATATTCAAGCTGTGTGACCATAGGAACGTCACTTATCCTTTTAGTGGTAAGACCTGAAATTGTGGATAAGTTGTTGATCTACACAGGGACAAAAGGTTCACACATCTAGAAGTGCTAGCTCAAGTATAGGTCTGAATCAAAAAAAAGGAATTGTGAATGTCAGGTATTCAAAAAAGGATCAGAAAATGTCTGTGAACTCATTGAGTTTAAGTGAACATAATTAGGAGAACAGCACAAAAAAAGGAAAATAACAGTGGAAATGAAAAGACCAAAAAATGGTGGTATTGTAATTGTAATGATTTATCTTTGAAATTAGTTCAGGAGAATTGGGGAATGAAGCTTGCATTTCCTTCCAAGGGAATCTGAGGAGTTGTGGGAACAGCGTGTTGCAGACATTTTCAAATGTAATCACTATATTATTTCTCTGATTTTGACTTTTTTATAACAGTAGATTAATGTTTGACATAAGAACAAAATGTATCAATAAAAGACCTTAAAAACAAAAAGATCTTTTATTAATTCTTTGATGAGGGAAGGATTAATGTTTGACATAAGAACAAAATGTATCAATAAAAAGTCTTTTAAAAGATCTCTTATTATTTCTTTGATTTTGATTTCCTTTTTTATAAGTAATGGATTAATATTTTACGTAAGAACAAAATGTGTCAATAAAAAATCTTAAAAACAAAACAGATCTCTCCTGTCTGTAGGTTTCTCTCCATTGCAACTAACCTTAGTTTTGACCTCTCAACAGAGACAGCTGGAGGAGAGAGCACTAGAGCTAGAGTGGATTTGCTATAATGGGCAGATAAATTTGGCTGTGGATCCTTACTAGCTGTGGGAGCCTAGGCAAGTGGGTAGTCTGTTTCATCACGAATCCTCTGGAATCATGTCTGGCCATCTCATTGATCAAAGTTTCTAAGTCTTTTAAAGTTGCTGATCTTTGTAATGTTGTTGTTATTGCATAAAATATTCTGGATCTAATCACTTGTATATATCAATTCATAAAAGTTCTCACAAGTTTGTCTGAAACCCTCCCTTTCATCATATATAAAATAGGGATGATGTAATAGTAATACCTACATCTTAGGACTGTAGTGAAGGTCAAATGAGTTAATACTTGTTGAATGCTTTGGAAGTCTAATGCTGCATTGATATCTGAATATTTTAAGGAGCTATATGACTGTTAGGTCTTATCAATATATTTCACTTAAATAATTTCCAACAATTTCCAAGTTAATAATAATTGTTATTGTCTATTGTTCAATCTTAAACTTCATGATCCTATTTCAAGTTATCTTGACAAAGACATAGAGTGGCTGCTATTTTCTCCTTCAGCTCATTGTATAGATAAGAAAACTAAGGCAAACAGAATTAAATGACCTGCCCAGGATCACATAGCTAATAAGTATCTGAGGCCAGATTAGAATTCTGGAAGAATCTTCCTGACTCCAGGCTATGACTCTATCCACTTTGCCACTTAGCTACCATAATAATTATTTTGCTTTGTTTTCAGGAAAAAGTTACCAATTTGGTTCTGCCAAATAGGAGCATCAGAGGTCTAGATGAATTTAACCAGCAGAGACATGTCCATGTGGCTGGGCTTTGTCAAGATCACAGCCCTCCTTAAGAGGAAGGGACCTTGGAACTAGTCTGCAATGAGTGACCCAGGCATCTTATCTTCCTTCCAACCACTCCCAAAGGCATTCTTCCCCAAGAGCCTCTCTTAACTCCCCATGGCTTCCTTCTTCCTTTCTGGACTGTGGCTCCCCACTGTTCAGCCCCCATATCCAGCCTCAATCAGGGTTGCTTACAAGCAAAAGTCCAATTCAAGCCCTTAAGCCTCTCAACCTCCTTCACTCCCAAGATATTCTCAGCCATGGTCCTCAACAGTGTCAAGAATAAAGAAGACTCTCTTAGGGGACAGAGGAAAAGGGAGCGAGGTTTGCATTGTAGTGACTGATTTTTGTCCAAGAAAACAGATAATCCCAAATGCCTCTTCTCTGAAAATGGTAGGGGAAGAAACTCAAACATTTGTCTTGAAATGCATTAAGAACCTTAAATAAATAACCTTATAGAAATAAACAATTTTATGCTGTTCTCTGAGTGAGCAGGAATAATACAAGGATTCAGAATCGGTTGGATGTTAGGACTCAAAGATTCGTGAATGGTTCAACATCAGAAATTAACCAGAAATGTAGATTGGTCCTGTGCTTTTCCATGTCGTCATCAATGATTCTGATAAATGCTTAGATGGCTAATCCACCCAATTTGTTAATTGTCACCAAGCTGGAGGTTTAATACAGTATCCAAAAGAATCTCAAGAGTCTAGAGCATTGGGTTGAATATAATATGGAAAAATGTAAGATTTAATAGTTGAGCACTTAGAAGTCATGGTAGGAAGACTGTTACTTTTGTGATAGGCCATGTCTTAAGTAAAATTTCTAAGAGACACAATTTCTGGGTATTCAAATGATTGACTAGTCTAGCCAATAATCAGTAAGTTTTTGTCCACTAGTTTTTCATTAACCAAAAACACCAAGGAACAATCCTGTATAAATCCAGATCTGTCATCTTAGCAAATTACTGAGAACTCCCCTAATAAGCTAAACCATTGGTGAACACTTTAGACATGGAGTACTTCATGGTCAAGGACTGGGAGTCAGCCAAGTAATAAAGCTTGGCCATGAGGTTTGGGTTCTCTCTAGTTTTATTTTTCCTTCATGAGCTAGACTGCCCCAAACTCTAATGAAAAGAGCAAGGACACAGGTTCATACCCCTACAAGTAAACCCCAATTGAATGGGCTTTTGCCCAACCTGCCAAGCAGTTGCCTTGAGAAGACAACTCATGACATTTTAGCTAAAATGAGTAGGGGAAGGGGTTTCTCTTGAAGCTACTGTTGAGATGGTCTTTTGACTGAGAAAATGATGTAACTAATATTAATCCCTTGGAGTAATCATGACTTCTGCTGGGGTTTTTTTTTGTATATTGAACCAGCCCTGCTTTCTTGCTATAAATCCCATTTAGTTATAGTGTATTATTCTTGTATTAAGTTGCTGTAATCTCTTTGCTAATATTTTATTTAAATTTTCGCATCATTTTCTTTCTATTTTGGTTCTTATTGGTTTAGGTATGAGCATTAAGTCTGCGTATGTATCTCTCAGTTTCAAATGTGTTTCTTGTAAACATATGATTCTGCTATCCACTTCCACTCTAAAGGAGTTCATCCCATTCATATGACACCTAAGTTTACTCTGTTCCCTGCCATCTTTCCCCTGTTCATACTTTTCTCTCTCCTTTTTTACTCTTTTCCTTCTCACCAGTGTTTTGTTTCTGACCCTCCCCACTTCCCTCAATTTGTCCTCCCTTTTTATTAGTATCCCCTCTTTTCTTACTCTCTCCAATTGTGCTCTCCCTTTTATGCCCTCTTTCCCTTTCCCCTCCTGATCCTCTATAAGGTGAAACACATTTCTATACCAATCTAAGTCTGTAATTTCTTTTGGCAACCAAATGATGAGATTAAGGTTCAAACAATGCTCCTCTCCCTTCCTTCTTTCCCTCTACTGTAATAGATCTAATCATGTGATGTAATTTGTTCCATTTTTACTTCCTCTTTTCTCTTCTTTCAGTGCAATTCTTTATCATCACATTAAAACCAACAACCACAACCTTTGTCTATGTATACTGCTTTTTAAAGAATTTTTAAAAATTTTATTATAGTTTTTATTTACCAGATATGTGCATTTTACAGCATTTACAATTGCCAAACCTTTTGTTCCAATCCCCCCCTCCATAGCAGGTTGACCAATACATGTTAAATGTTAAAGTATAAATTAAATACAATGTTATGTATACTGCTTGTAACTGCCCTGACAAGGATGCAGTTACAAGTATCATCTTCCCATAGAGACAGTCTTTAAAAACATTTTTCTTTCCTGTTTACCTTTTAATGCTTCTCTTGGGTCTTATATTTGAAAATAAGAATTTTCTGTTTATTCTGATCTTTTCATCATGGATCACAACATAGCATTTTCACTTGTTGTGGTTTGCTTGCATTTTGTCTTCTTTCTCATTTTTTTACTGCATAAATATGTACACATATTGGAATTAACATATTTTAAAGCATGTTTAACATGCCATCTAGGAGAAAGGGGAGAAAAATTTGGAAAACAAAGTTTTGCCAGGGTCAATCCAGTACACACACACACAAACACACAAAAATCTTGCCACAAAAGATGAAACTAAAAAAAAAAAACCTGAGAAAAATGTGAACAGAAAGAGAATGTTATATTGTGGTCCACACTCACTTTATCACTGAACAATTGGAACTGGTTTGAATCATCTCATTGTATGTAAGATGTATGGAGAGTAATTTTACAGGAAGACATCAGAAGTGGAAGGACTAGAACAGGACTTCTGTAGAAAGTAGGACTTGAGTTGACTCAAATTTGAGAGCCTTTCCAGCAAGGAAGGCATTGAAAAAGTGCTGTTTACACGTAGATACGCATGTATGGACATATACATATTTACTTCTGCTTAAGTACACATACACAGAATATAGTATTGAACTGGTTCAACAAGAGGTAGAAATAGTAGTCTATGTATGTATGTAGTAGTGTATGGATGACAGCCTTTAAAAAAAGTGAGGGATGGAGGATTAAAGGTTAGAATGAGGAAGAACAAGGTTGAGGTCACAAGACAAAACCTGGATTTAAAGGATATTCAAAGTTCATAAAAGTGGAAATAGAAACTTGTTGAGTAAGATTAAGCATATGTGTAGTTGATAGAGTGAAGGAGGTAATGAACTATCAATATATGTCTTTATATTCCCTTATATGAAATCAGTGGAGATAGAAAGGCCACATTGCCAGATGTAGTTCAGTATTTGGGAGGCTCCAAAGGAAAGTGTAGGAAAAGCACATATTAGACTGACTACCAAACTGAAGATCTACAAGAGCTGTCCTGCTGAGTTGATTGTTGTATGCCCTTGAAACTTGTACCGCCCTTATGCCTGGAGCCGAATTGCTTCCATTTGAATAGGAAGATTTCACTTGGCAGGGTAAAATACCAGATACTGAGATCCTTTCTCCAACTAAACAGCCCAGCATGCCAGTTAAACTGCAGACAACAAAAAAACTCTTTTAGCTAGCCACATTGTTCTAATGCCAAATGTATGACTGCCTCCCACCAAAAAACCCCAGAACTGACAGGGCAAGTGCTTACAAGGTGATCAGAAAAGGAAATTTTTAAAGGTATTTTTAAAATTCCTTGAAAAAAAGAGAAAAGGACAACCAACCAATAAGCTAAAAACTGAATTTAGAGAAGGATGGTACCCTGTTCATTGATTCACTTCACTTATTCCAAACTTCAATAGCCCTTTAAGCTTCTCATTGTTCTCTATACCTTTAGGTGAGAAACTTTTGGATTAAGATAAGGATTAGAGGTCTATTATTTTAATGTTATATTTGAGGGCAAAAGAGCAAGGATTACAACCTACTCAGCAAAACTGGGTATAATTCTTCAGGAAGAAAATTATTCAAAATATTTAGCAAAATATAGGGCTTTCAAGCATTCAAAAATTAACAGAACTGAATAGTAAACTCAAATTACCTCATATAAAGAGGTAAGAAGCTTCTACAGTGGAGAGATAAATGAGGGAGAAGGGGAAGCAAGTAAATCTTACTCTTCAATGTGTAGAGATCTAACTTTATAGAAGGGTATGGGTTGAGTGGGGCATTAGGAATTGATGGTAGATATTGGTTCTATTGAATTAAAATCTGCAAGTTCATAGGCCCATTTTGATACTCTTGATACAATACAATGGATAATTTCTCTGGATACATTTTTGGTTGCAGAACTAGTTCTTAGGTAAGATTCTAGAAACTTATTGCATTTGCCAATAAGTTCTGTACAATTCTAGCTCCAACTTCTTGCAAAATTTTATCACAATGCTATTAAATATCAAGCTGGATTTAAACTCATGAATCTACTGTGTCACCTAGCTGCCCCTGGACTAGACTACTTTGTGATTATTCCCTAGTTTAACTCAGTTGAATTGAACCTCAGTTCTTTCTCTGCTAATTACTGTGGTTCAAAAGGCGTCTTTCTCCACCAAGTGCTATGATTTTAATTGATTTCTTAATTTAAGACTACCAATGACCTATTTTATTTAAATACATTGGGAATGCTATCTTAACATTCATCCCACTCCCCAAAACGGGAAACTGATCATGGTATAAAGAAAGGAACAAGCAAACAAAAGGACTGATGTGTAAATATGTTTTTAAAAAAGTACCATTAATGTTAATTCTGCAGTGGCAAGGAATTGGAAACAATGACCATCAACGTCAGATGCTGTGCTGAGCTCTAGAAGATTGATCCTCAGTCGGGCTCATCCTAACAGAGAGCACTTATGACTCTGACATATCCCATAAGTGCGCTGTTAGGATGTGCAAGGCTGAGTTGTCATGTGCCATTGTCATCTGAAGTAGAGGTCCCCTGCATTTTGCAAAGGTGCTCTGCATCTTGAAACCAAGGCTGATTCTTAGACTTTCATATCCCAACTGAGAGCACTTATTAGCCAAGACCAAAATAAATGCTCTTAAGTTAGGCATTGAGAGTCAAGTCTTGTTAGAAGATCCGGAAATTCCTGAAAAGAAACAATCAAGAATGGGGAGGGAGGTTGTTCTTGACCACCTGACATGCAGTGTCTGAGATGGGGAGGGAGGTTGTTCAGCTGACTCAACTGAAAACCCTTAGCTGTCTCAAAAAAACCAAATTCTGATAGTAACATATCAGTGTCATTTGAAGTAGAAGTTCAACAGAGAACACTTATGTTCCCAAAGATCCAATAAATGCCCTCAGTTAGGATGTGTCAGAAGAGACTTGTCCTCTGGAATTCTAAGAGGGGAAATACAAGGAAGAGAAAATTTTGTCTACCTGACATACACTGAGGAAGATGGGGAAATTGTTCAACAGGCTAGCTCATCCCAGCTGTCTCAACTAGCCTATACTTTTGACAGTAACATGTGTCATATGACAGTTAGGTGGTGCAGTGGATAGAGGACCAGCCTTGAATTCAGGAGTTCAAATCTGGTCTCAGAGACTCCCTAGCTGTGTGGCCCTGGGCAAGTCACTTAACCCCAGCCTCAAAAAAAAAAAAAAAGCCAAGAAAAAAATCTGTTACTCCCAAGACCCAAAATAATTCTGCAAGTTAGGCAATTGGGGGTTTTCTAATACAGTATTGTGAGAAGCTCAGTCTTCAACCTGTCTCACCCTAACAGAGAGCACTTATCTTTCAAATATCCAATAAATGCCCTCAGTTAGGATGTGTCAGAAGAGACTTGTCCTCTGGAATTCTAAGAGGGGAAATACAAGGAAGAGAAAATTTTGTCTACCTGACATACACTGAGGAAGATGGGGAAATTGTTCAACAGGCTAGCTCATCCCAGCTGTCTCAACCAGCCTATGCTTCTGACAGTAACATGTGTCATATGACAGTTAGGTGGTGCAGTGGATAGAGGACCAGCCTTGAATTCAGGAGTTCAAATCTGGTCTCGGAGACTCCCTAGCTGTGTGACCCTGGGCAAGTCACTTAACCCCAGCCTCAAAAAAAAAAAGCCAAGAAAAAAATCTGTTACTCCCAAGACCCAAAATAATTCTGCAAGTTAGGCAATTGGGGGTTTTCTAATACAGTATTGTGAGAAGCTCAGTCTTCAACCTGTCTCACCCCAACAGAGAGCACTTATCTTTCAAATATCCAATAAATGCCCTCAGTTAAGGTGTGTCAGAAGAGACAAGAAAAACTCAAATCGTTAAGATTCAATCTCAACTAAATTAAAGATTTAATTAATAATTAATAACTAAATAATTTAAGATTAAATTAAGATTTAAACAGTTCAGAGGCATGTCAGGTAGCTTGATCCTCAGACTCCTTCATCCCAACTTATTATTTGTCACAAAACCCCAATAAATGCCCTGAAGTGAAGATGACCAAGGCTGGGTGGATTCAAATTCCTTGTGAAGACATGGCTTTACAGGGAGCCTATTAGTTGATGTCTTCCAGGTTTCCCAAATAATCCACATAAAACTTCAACAGCTCATTTCTAATCTCATGTTGTAATTTGGCTTCTGCTCCCACTGGGGAATCTGATGTGGAAGGAGTTATTCTTCTATTTGAAGTAGACAAATCCTCAGAACTTTCCTTTCTGTCCTCAGGACTGTCCTTCCTGGCAGGTACATGTGGTAGTTAAATGAGCTCACCAAAGCAAAGTGGTAAAGAAAGAACCTTTAATGCCCGAAATCCCTAACCATACTTTGCTTTGGATCCCAATATAATCCACAACCATCTTGGACTTCTGGACCCCCGGACATGACTCAGACCTACTTCTTACCATTTGATTACTGTTTCTACTGACATGACCTGTTCCTGTCTCCTTGTTCATAGAAACTGGCCAGCCCAGGCTTGTAATTGGATTACTTCAAGCCAGCTTCACCTTTCCTATTTCCTTTTACCAATTATCTTCTTGAGGGTGAAGCAAGACTCGCCCAAACTCTTGCAAATAAATTTCTCACTTCCCAAAACAGCAATCTGATCATAGTAGGAAAAAAAAATCAAGGACTGAAACAGAGAAACTGTCAAAGTGTAATAACTGTAGTGTCAAGGAAATGGAAAATGCATGGCACTGTGCTGAGCTCTAGAAAATGTACTGTAGCAAGAATGTGAGCTTGCTCCTCAGTCAGGCTTATATCCTAACAGAGCACCCAGACCAAAAATAAATGCCTGCCTAACATCTTAATTTGACTTGCAATGTATATGGATGGGCCAAACTAAGTTTCTCACTGCATTTGGAAACACTTGATTGTTCCCCAGACTGAGATTACCATTGTCTTCTGAAGTAGAGAGGTCACCTATATTTTGCCTAAGTTTTTACCAAGACCAAAATAAAGGCTGTTAAGCCCTGAGTGAAGGTTATTAGAACAGCTAAAAATTTCTGAAAACTTCCTGAAACACCAAAAATGTGACTGGCTTCTTCACCAGCTGGCACTTACTGTCTGGGTGGATTGGGAGCTTGTTTCTCCTGTCTGGCTAATCCCAATTTAGACACCTTATCTGTCAACTAGCTTATTGAAAGGAGCCCTTATCTGTCTCAACTAGCTTATTGAAACTTGAGAGCCCTTATCTGTCTCAAAAAGGAAATTAATTCTAGGAATTTGGGTTTTCTAATACATGAGCAACTTGTACAGACATTGTACGCATTAAAATTGTGAGCTCAGTCCTCAACCCCAACAGATAGCACTTACCTTTCCAAATATCCAATAAATGTACTCAGTTAGGATGTGTCAGACGAGATTTATCCTGTCTCTGGTCTGGAGATAAAGGATAAAATGATGAGAATTCAACGTTTGCCATGACAAATGTCCAGGTAGCTTGATCCTCAGACTTCCCTAGAGAACTAGTTCTTTTTTTGGGGGGGGGACATTCCAAAGTTTGAGAACCAGGATTCAGCTTAAAGCTCTTGGTCCTCAGGTTGGCTCATCCTAACAGAGCCCATATGGTTCAAGACATGCAAGGATGGACTGTGCTGCTTAGTAATCAGTATTATCTGTAATAAGAATCCCTCATGGGCTGATTCTTCCTCATATTATATATATATATATATATATATATATACTAAAATGAGCCTGGCAAACTGCTTTTGTGAGAATGTTAGAATTGCATTGAGAAAGCTCTAGGCCATTGTATGGCCAATGACCTCTTCTAACTCATCCTGAGGGCATCCAATGATACTTGAAGATGATAAATGTTCAATATAAGGAACACTGGCCATTGCAAATACTGAGTGAATCAAAAGTTATCAATACAAATGATTATAAAACAAGCCTAGAAGGACTTAAATGAACTTATTCTGATTCTTAAAACAGCATGACCTTATCAGATTGCTTGCTGTCTTGGGAACACGGGAGGTAAAGAGAAAATTACATGGTTTCTAGTGGGTTTTCAGTTTAAGACAACTCTGAGGCTTTAAGCAGGTCCTCCTGACTCAAAGCTAAGCATAACTAAGGGAGCAAAATGAAAAGATGCCAATGGTTTAACTAGAATACTGTTTTACATAAAAAATAAGTCAAATTCCAGAAAAAGGAAATTTGTGGCTAGGAGGATGTCAAGCAGGAGAAATGCAAACTGCCTGAGGGAAGCTTGGTCCTTAGTTTTGCTCATCCCACCTGACAGCACAAGTAATGTGCAAATCAATAAATCTTTAATATTTAAATTTAAATACAGAGTCAGGATGTACCAAATTAGATAGTCCTCAGCTTGGAGGACTCAAAAAGGGTTCTACCCCAACGGAGAGCAATTATTTCAAATCATCCCAATTCATTTGTATCAAAAACCCACATCCCCCCACCCTCCCAAAAAATGCGGATTTAGGAGGAGCAAAGCCTCTGAAATTTGCATTTTGGGAGCTGGAAAAAAATCATCCAAATTCCTCTAAATTCCTCCATTGAGCATTTCCCAATAAACAAGCAATAAATAAGAAAGCTCTGTTGAAAAATGAACCATGTTTAGCTTCAAAGGCTATACAAAGACTTAGCCAGTATTTTATTGAATTGTGCGTTTCTGTGAAAATCAGGATTCAGTTCAAAGTCAAAGACAAACCAAATGATCCTCCCAATTATCCTCAGTCAGGCTCATCCTAAAAAGAATGTGACTGGGTTCTTGACCAGTTGTCATGGGAACTGTCTGGGAACTGGGTGTGGGGGGAAGGGGGAGTAGCTTGTTCCTCAATCTGGCTCATCCCAGATGATCCCAGGTAAGAGCTCTTAGCTCAGCCTAATGCTTCAATAAGGATGAGCCAAAATTAAAAGGAGTCGAAGATAGGGAATTGGGGTTTTCTAATACATCTAAAAGAGGGGCTTGCCAGAAGGTATACACATTCACAGTATTGTGAGCTGCTCAGTCCTAAATCTGATTCACTCCAACAGAGCACTTATCTTTCTAAATATCCAATAAATGCTCTCTTAGGGTGTGTCAGAAAAGACTTAAATTAAAAAAAAACAATTTATAATTCAAAAGCATGTCAGGTAGCTTGATCCTCAGTCTCCTCCTTCCCAACTCAAGAGCACTTATTTGTCACAAAACCCCAATAAATGCCCCGGAGTTAGGATGATCAAGGCTGGGTAGTCCTGTGGATTCAAATTCTCGTTCCAACAGAACCTATTATTTAAGACAAAAATGC
Organism: Sminthopsis crassicaudata; assembly: GCF_048593235.1. NCBI lineage: Eukaryota > Metazoa > Chordata > Mammalia > Dasyuromorphia > Dasyuridae > Sminthopsis > Sminthopsis crassicaudata. Next base: position 654,748,656 of record NC_133619.1, read on the forward strand.
TCCAATTTAGGAATCCAGTCAATTAGGGAATCTTGTGCTTCTCAGTGTCATCTCATCACAAAACCTAAAAAACAATGACTTTAAATTACATTCAAAAGAAAACCAGAATTCAATAAAAACTCAGAGGGCAAACCACTGTCTTGATGCTCAGTCAGGCTCATCCTAACAGAGGGCACTTAGGCTTCTTATATATCCAATAAGTGCTCAGAGTTAGAATGTGCAAGGCTGAGTGGTCCAAGTGTAGTCATCTATGAAGCAACTGTCCTGAATTTTGGAAAGCTTGACCACCTTTGCACAACAATACCCACAAATATTATGATGGAGCCAGACTTAGTTGTCCTCTGAACATCTGCAAAACTTGATGGGCTGATTCCTCCTGGTGACCCAAAATAGATTTCCTATGTAAGAAATTACCAAGCAGATATACACATTATGCAATAAAATATAGAAGCAACTGCTGGGAAGCTTAGTCCTCCACTGGCTCATCCCAACAGAGAGCACTTATCTTCTAAAAATATTTAATAAATGCTAGGAGTTAGGATGTGCCTGAAGAGATTCTGAGTCTACCAACTAAGTATCATAAACCATCAACAAGATATCTTTGGCCATACAAAATATTGGAAGGTATTTGTGCAGTTCTATCATTCTGCAAGGCTAGTATTTGGGATGTTTAACCACAATCAAGACAAGAACTAATTTTTGGGGGAGGAATTCAAGTTTTGAACCAGGACTCAGGAGGCAGAATTTCTCTTGGAGACTGATCCTTAGCTTGGCTCATCCTAACAGAGAGCACGTATGGTTCTTATAAATCCTATAAGTGCTCCGAGTTAGGATGTGCAAAGCTGGGCTGTGTTCTGAAATTTACTGCTTACTAATCAGTATCAAAGTAATATAAAAATAAAAAATAATAAAAAATAAAAAGTAATATAAAAATAAAAATAAAAAAAATAAGTATCATTTGTAAGTAGAATTCCTCATGGGCTGATTCTTCCTCAGATGATTCCTACCCAATTGAGGACTTTTCCTCCAACAACCCAATTAACTAGAAGAGGTTGTTCTAACATTAATTCATTGGCCATTCAACGGACATTTAGTTCATGACTAGATTCTTCCTCAAATTTAACCAGCAAAAGCATTTGTGCCAACTCAGATCACAATAAATGCCATATTCACTGAAAAATCCTTTTGAATTAAATTTAATTTAATTTTAACTAATTTTTAAATTTATTAATTTCCATTAATACCCTTGGTGCTCAGCCTTGTTTACCCTCACTGAGAGCACTTATCGTCCTCAAATATCTAATAAGGGCTGAGTAAGGATGTGCAAAGCTGGGTTATCCTCAAGTTGGTCCAAAGAGTGCCTTCCTAAAAACCACTTACACATCCCAAGAAATGGTTATTCTGTGAAAATTTCTCAGTATCAACACAATAGTATAAAGTTAGTACTGATTTAGTATTTATAAATACCCTGCCAGCTGACGATTCCATTCAAGTTTGCTTATGGGACTGCTTATATAACCCTTCTTATATAACCAGGCCTTGTAGCCAAGTACTGGTAAGCTCCCCTTTATTCAGGGAAAGTATGGGACATCTTCCTTCAAAGGCAGTCATTTTAGGAGCTTGTGGCCAGGCGTATAATCCATACCTCTAGTAGCCTTTGTTCCCCCGTCCCAAAAAGCAAACACTCCATTTATAACTCAGAAAAGTGGACATAATAAATCCTTCCCAAGCCAATGACCCTTCATTGGTATAGATATAAGCCGAGGGATTGTGGAGGAAAGTCTTTGATTAGCTTGGAACTTCCTCCATTAAGTACTAACTATTAATTCAGAGTTAAACTCAAGTAATTTTACATAGTTTATCAGAACAGACTTGGGACTAAGGAAAAGACTTCTCAGGGCTCAGGATTCCATCAAGGACAGTTCTGCCATATGCTATTACTATTTTGTTGTCTTCTAAACCTAGCCTTTAAGGGGGCAGCTAGATGGTGCAGTGGGACAGAGCACCAGCCCTGAATTCAGGAGGACCCAAGTTCAAGTCTGGTCTCAGACACTTCCTAGCTGTGTGACCCTGGGCAAGTCACTTAACCCCAGCCTCAAAAAATAAAAAATAAACATCGCCTTTTATATGGAACAGTTAAAAAATTACTAGAAATGGAGTTCAGGAAAAACTCAGTCCTGCAAAAAATTTTATGATAAGGAAAAGTCAGGAAGTCTAAGATTTACCTGTGTCTCTTCTGGGGTAGCTCCCACTCTCTTCTGAAGCTGCAGGTGAAGTCTTTTCAGTTACAATTCCAAAGGCCAGCTAGGGGAGATAAGAATACAGAAAGCAGGAATCCATTTTATAACCCTTCCTTCCATTCTACTTAGCCCAGCCCTCCTCAGCCCCCACCCATCTCCCACCCCACCCAAAGAGTTTCAACTGCTAGGACCCAGTCTTCAATCACTTAATGGAAAGTATAACTTATTAAAAGCTTTACAAGTAATTTTTTATTTGATTCTTACAATAACCCAGGGAGACTTTTAGTAACCCAATTTTATAGTTGAGTAACTGAGCTACACAGAAATGGAATGACTTGCTCAGAGTCACTCACCTAGAAGTATCCGGGGTAGGATTTGAACTCTGGTCTTTCTCACTCCTTCCAATGAGTCTGAACATGCTGGTTTGGGTCTTAAAAATCTCAGTGACCTCAACCACAAAATGCTTGCTGAGAGACTACAGAGTCTTTTGAAAACTTATAGATTGATGAGTGAGAAAAAGAATGGGCATAGAAAATGGAAAGTGAAAGAGAACACCAGAGGGAGAATTGGCAAAAAAAAAAAAAAAAAGGGAAAAAGCTCTCAGACACTTGGACATGAGTTTTCTCTCTCCCTCCTCCCCCCTCCTGCCTCCCCAACAATTCCAAGCCATCTTTGACACCTACTTTGCCCTAACCCAGGCTCTTCCAGGAGACTAAGTGAATTGATCCTGATCCTAGATCAGTTTTTTCCCTTTTGTTTTTATATCTCTAGAGCCTGGCTGCCATCAGAGCCAACTCCCTAGTTTTCTGGATGAGGAAACTGAGGCAGACTGTGATTAACTTATCCACCTGAGCATGGTGGGCAAAAAAAAAATAAAAAAATTCTCTTCTGTTTTTGAGTGGCTGGCTGGTGGATAACTTAAATTCTGGAGTTCTGAGTCCAGTAAGGCTAAAACCATACCATGTCTGAGAAGAGAAAGAAATGGCGAGTCACTCCAGTATCTTTGCCAAGAAATCCCCAAATGGGGTCAGACAAAGTCACACAGGAATGAAAGGGCTGAAGAGAAACACAAAACCTCTGCCCATTAGTATTTCCCTCAAGCCTGTATCTTGCTATTGTACTTCTCACCTGGAGTAGATGGGGAAACTCAATTTCACAACTAATAATAAAAGGCATACCCAATCTTATAGCTGATAAATCTCTGAGGGCCTTTTGCCCAATTCCCTGTCTATACTGCACGACCTTGCCTCTCAAAATGACTGGGGGTTCATTCATTCATTCAGTAAGTATTTATTCAGCTTCCTTCCTTTCCTTCAAGTCTCATTTCAGACTGAAGAGAAGAGGGATTTGTGGCTGGCAGAACTAGTAGGCCATTCAGTGGTCAAAGATGGAGCAGCTGCGTTAGGGTACTAGCAGTATCTGGGGAGGGTGGCAAGCCTTGGCAATCGATCAACTAAGAATCATAACAGTGAAGACCTGAGGAGTAACACCTGATGTGTCCCCTACAGAAATAGGGGAAGAAAGATAGTGAAATTTCATTTTGGACATGTTGAATTTAAGATGGATTTCCTGTTCAAGTAGTTAGAAGGAGAGTTGGAAAGTCAGAGTGGACATTAGCAGAGAGATTCAATGGGATAAATAGATTAAGTAGGATAAATAAATAAATAATAAAAAAGATAAATAGATCTATTAGCATAGAGATAATAGTTAACTCTCTGGGAGCTGATAAAATCAACCTAGGAAAGCCTTTTAGAAGAAGAAAAGAAGCCCCAGGACAAACCCCTAAAGTTACTAGTTGACCTAGATGCAGATCAAGTAAATGAGATTAAGGAGCAGTCAGATTGGGAGAAAGAGAACTTGGAGAAAGTGGTGATCCAAAAACCTAAAGAGAAGAAAGTTATTAGGAGAAGAGATCTACAGAATCTAAATTTTGGAGAGATCTAGACGGTCCCCAAACACTGGGGCCTCAAGACAAGACATAATGCCATTTGAGTCGTTTCAGTCGTCCGCATGCGACTTTGCTTTGGAGGAAGCTACAGAGCTGGCACAAAGAATCAGTTTAATTCTGTCCTAGCTGGACCATTGATTCTCAGGAATTTACTGACCCAGATCCCCAGTCTCAGATTTTGCAACACCTCCAACATTCTGCACAAAAATATTGCATCCCAGAATCTGGAAGATGGGGACATCAATCAGCTAGTGTATCCCTAGATTTACAGCTAGTAAATCACCACCTCTTTCTCTAATAGGGAAGATTCTACGTTACAATCGCCAACTTCTTCCCCTATTATCACACAGTCATCTAGATCAATAATTCTATGTTCAGTCCCATTTAACTGTTGCTCCATTGTATCCCCTGAAACTCAGCATTCAAACTTTTCTACTTCTGACATTGTCTCTAATATGTCCTATAGAATAATCAGGTAATCTCACAGTGGAGCAATCCAGCAAAACCTGAAGTACCTCATCTCAATTTGTCCCCTAATGCTGGAAGACTATCCTTTTACAACTCTTCATCGATTATCTTACTCTTCTCAGCACCACTTCCAAACTTTTTCTCTTCAAATGCCCATAGCAGGGGCAGGGGACAGGCTCCCCCAAAATATTAAGGTTATCTGTCATAGACTTCATCTCCCCTATTCAGCATTACAAAACCCTCTCCATCCTCACCCACCTGCCTCTCTTCAACCATGAGGAAGAGGGTCTTGCCAGGTCATACTTGTATTCTCAATATCATCCACTCCTGCCTCCTATGGCCAATTTTTCCATTCATACTTCTTTCATCTTCAATCTCTTTCTGTTAATTGCTATATCCCTACTTACATATATTCTCAAAGTTTAAACACTCTCACTTAATCTTGTTATCCCTGAAAAATAGTGTTCTCCTCATGCTCCGTCACTCATTGCCTCTCATTTCACTTTCCACTAATAAACCCCTGACTTCTGACCCAGTCACTAGAGTGAAATTTCTCTCTCCTAAATGAATTCTCATAACTGCTAAATCCAATTTTTCTAGTCCTTATCTCCTTTAACTTTCTGGAGCTTTTGATGTTGTAGATTACTCCTTCCTCTCAGAAACTTTCTCTTCTGATTCTCTTATTCTCTATCCGGTTGCTCCATCCAGGGTTCTCTCTGACCCCCCCAAATCCTGCTTTGTACTTATTTACTTCAGTGCTCAAGCTCAGGCCCTTTTTATTCATATGGTCACTAAACAAGCCTTTATTAAGCATAGTGTACAGACACTCTACTAGTTTGCAAGACAAAAATAAGACATTCCCTGCTTTCAAGGAATTTAGATTTTATTGTTGAAAACAACAAATATTCGGGGGAAAATGGTAGATGTGAGTGTGTGGGAGCACACATGGTCATACAAAGTGATTTTCATGTACAGGATGGGTCAATAATTTCTAATAATTTCCAACAATTTTCAAGTTAATAACAATTGTTGTCTGTTATTCAATTTTATACTTCCTGATCCTATTTCAAGTTATCTTGACAACAACGTAGAGTGGTAGCTATTTTCTCCTTCAGCTCATTGTATAGATAAGAAAACTAAGGCAAACAGAATTAAATGACCTGCCCAGGATCACATAGCTAATAAGTATCTGAGGCCAGATTAGAATTCTGGAAGAATCTTCCTGACTCCAGGCTATGACTCTATGCACTTTGCCACTTAGCTACCATAATAATTATTTTGCTGTTACCAAATAGTTACCAACTTGGTTCAACCATAGCATCTCCTAGGTCTAGATGAATTTAACCAGCAGAGACATGTCCATGTGGCTGGGCTTTGTCAAGATCACAGCCCTCCTTAAGAGGAAGGGACCTTGGAACTAGTCTGCAATGAGTGACCCAGGCATCTTATCTTCCTTCCAACCACTCCCAAAGGCATTCTTCCCCAAGAGCCTCTCTTAACTCCCCATGGCTCCCTTCTTCCTTTCTGGACTGTGGCTCCCCACCGTTCAGCCCCCATATCCAGCCTCAATCAGGGTTGCTTACAAGCAAAAGTCCAACTCAAGCCTCTCAACCTCCTTCACTCCCAAGATATTCTCAGCCATGGTCCTCAACAGTGTCAAGAATAAAGAAGACTCTCTTAGGGGACAGAGGAAAAGGGAGCGAGGTTTGCATTGTAGTGACTGATTTTTGTCCAAGAAAACAGATAATCCCAAATGCCTCTTCTCTGAAAATGGTAGGTGAAGAAACTCAAACATTTGTCTTCAAATGCATTAAGAACCTAACCTTAAATAACCTGTATACTTTAAGCTGTCCCCTGAGTGAGCAGGAATAATGCAAGAAGGATTCAGAATTAATTGGATGATAAGGCTCAAAGATTCGTGAATGGTTCTATGTCAGAAATTAACCAGAAATGTAGACTGGTCCTGTGCTTTTCCATGTCCTCATCAATGATTCTGGTAAATGCTTAGATGGCTAATCTACCCTATTTGTTGATTGTCACCAAGCTGGAGGTTTAATACAGTATCCAAAAGAATCTCAATAGTCTAGAGCATTGGACTGAATATAATAGGATGAAAGTTAATATGGAAAAAATGTAAGATTTTATAGTTGAGAACAAAAATTCAACTTCACAAGTAGAAAATTAAGGGGGTTTGTTTGGATGGCAATTGTTCTCAAAAAGAATCTGACCGTTTTAGTCGATTCTCAGCTTTATAAAAGGAGGCAGTGTGATAATGATGGAAATCTTGATTTCTTGACCTCTCTGCAGTCTTGGACACTGTTAATGAAGGTCTCCTGCTTCATTATCTTTCCTCTCAGAAATTAATCTCTTCTGCTTTTCATTTTACCTATCTGACTACTTCTCAACCTCTCTGGCTAGACAGGAAGCCAGATCTAATCATTAGTGCTCCTCAGGATTCTGTCTGGGGTCCTTTTTTCTTCTGTACTATTTCATTTGGTGATCTCCACAACTCCAGAGCAAATTTAATTAATTTAGAGATGAATTTATCTCTATGCAGATGATTCTCAAGTTTACCTTTCCTGCCCCAATCTCTTTACAATTTCACATGTCCATCTTTCAGACATTTTCAACAGCAAGTCCAATAGACATATTAAGCTCAAGAAGTCCAAAACAGAACTCAAGCAAGATTATATGATGATTAATTCTGATGGGCATGGCTCTTTTCAACAATGACAAGATTGTGACCATTCCAATGGTCTAGTGATGGAGACAGCCTTTGGCACCCAGAGAGAGGATTGTGGGAAAGGAGTGGATTAGCATTTTCATTCTTTTTGTTATTTGCTTTCATACATATATTGGATTTAACATATTTTTAACTTGCCAGCTAGGGGAGATTGTGAGGAGGAGAGGGAATTTGGAACAGAAGATTTTGCAAGGGTCAAAGTTGAAAAATTATCACTGTATACGTTTTGAAAATAAAAAAGCTTTTAAAAAAAAAAAAAAAAAGAAAGAAAGACAACTCATTATCTTTTCCCCTAAACTCTTCCCCCCTCCCACTTTTCTTATTACAATAGACAACATCCTCCCATTTCCTTAGGCTCACAAATTGGATTCCTCACCACCACTTACCCCCGGCTTCTTTCATTCTAATTCTAAAGTTGCTAATTATGGAAATGGTTAGGCACTAGAAGTCTGGAGCACCCCACCCTAGGGATTTAAAAGAAGTAAGATGCAAATATAAATCAGATATGAAACGGGTAGTTTATTCTCACCCAGAAAAAAGTATGCTGAGCCAAAAAGAAGCATAAAATGATTAGAATAGAATCTATTCTAGTTCACCCAATGTGGAAGTTAACATTCAAATCTTATTAGAATAATAGTACCCACAGAACTATAAACTGCTTCTGTGGAGATAACACTAATTATCTACATTCTTTAAGCTAGAAAAATGTATGTATTCAAGGTCAGGTTGAATTGTTCTGAGACCAACCTTTCCCTAGCCCTTCTTGAAAGTCAGCTGTGTAAAAACTGACCTTTATTGGGATGGATTTCATTATTCTTACTAGCTACTAAAGAATGCTACTTAAAAGAGATGTATAATTTTTAAGTTTCTAATCTATACTCCCAGTGGTAGGCTTACCCTACCAGCTTAATAAAGATTTTTTTTTTTTTTTTTTTTAATCAGAGGAGCTAGGTGGAGTATGTTATCTCTGTAGCATATCCTGGGAGTTCCTGCCTATTAACTAATTAAAAGATATTTTATCTTCTAAGTAGGGAGACTTGAGTCACCCAGGCCTAGAGGAATCAGTCACAAGACATCCACAAGGTTCTGAAGGGAAATGGGGGAGGAGAGGAGGGTGTCAAGATATCCCTGTACTTGACTTCAATTTGTCTCATTCTAAAGGGGAAAGGACACTAAAGATGTTATAGATGAATACTCCCCTTTTGTGTCCCCTTGTTGTTCAGTCCTGTAAGAATTTTCCTGATCTTATTTGGGGTTTTCTTAGCAAATACACTGGAGTAATTTGTCTCTTCCTTCTCCAGTTCTTTTTACAAATGAGGAAACCTGAGATTAAAATGATCCCACCTACAATAATAAAAACTGAGGCAGAGGTTTGAGCCAATGGCACTTTATTAAAGGGTCCATGGTTTCTTCTTAGGAAGTATACTGCAGCTCTTCCTCCTGATATGAGATACCATGTTCCCTTAGGGCTATACTTTTATAGAGTTACAGTTATGCAAAATATATAAAACAGCAATTTCGTTGGTGAGCATACAATACATAGGCAAAAATACCAGTAGGTTTATAAGTTGTATGAAGCTATCACACAATCCATGACCTAAGTGGTCATAAGATGGTCATGGTTATAAGATAGTCACTGGTTTCTATTGAATGAGTGAATGGTCTGGAGGCAAAAAAAAAAAAAAAAAAAAATGGGGGAATTTTCCATGCTGTTGTGATCTCCGCCTCCATGGGCTTGGCCACTATGATATCAAAAAAGCCCCCAACAACCAAAAAAAACTAACTAACAAACCCAAGGACGGAGGGCCTTTTGGTAGCTTTCTATATAATTTTATTTAGCTTAAGCGTGTGACCTCAGAATCTATAGCTCAGGAATCTGGAGTCTTTTTTATAGAACTTGGATATGATTCTGTCATATTGGTTGGTATTGATTGGAATAGAGTAGAAAACCAAATGAATTCTCTCATTCCCTCCAAAGCCACCTGTTTTTCTTTTGCTACACTCTAAATGCATGGAGGGCAGCCCACAGAAAAAACAACACCAAAAAGGGTCAGTTCCCTTCCTGAGGCTCAAAGACGACCTTAGAGAAGAGAGAAATGGGCCCAATTTATGACATACTAATTATGTTCTATTAGCTCATCATATCCTAAGTATACAATGAATGTCTGAGGTTATTCTCTCACTAACCAAGAATCATGAGGGAGAAGTATCTCCTAATAAAACATATCCTACAAAATATGAAAATTCAGTATCTATAGGGCATTTGATCAAGCACAGCAACCTGAGCATTTCTGCCTTACATATGAGTTCTGAAAATGTTCTGAGTCTATGAAAAAAGATTCAAGCAATTTTGACAAACCTTAGGGTCTCTTATGTATTCTCTAATCCTCTGGAGATCTCTCCTCTTAGGAATATGGGACTGAATGGTCTTCAGAGCAGCTTCTAGTGAATTTCCTTTTCTAATTCAGTTCACTTGCAGAGGTTCCCTTCTCTATTAAAAATTTCTGGTAAAAAAGATCTTAATATAATTCTAGTTTGCTATTAAAATACCTGAGTCAGGTGGTGAGAGCCAGCTTAAATCTTAATGGCACTAATATGAACTTCACTAAATCAAAAGATTTACATTTTAGGTTGGCAAATAACATTCAGAAAAATTAAAAAAAATTCTCAACTCAAAATTTTTATTTGGTATGTATAACTATTTAATTTTATTATAACCATTTATTAAAACTATTGCAAAAATACTAATTTATCAATTTTCTTTTAATTGCTTATCCCTTCCCTAAGAGGATGAGATTTTGTTAGGGAATTATAAATAGAACACTTTTTAAAAATGATGATGACCCCGACAGGCAAATGAATTCATTTAAAAGTTGCCAAAATAATTATGATTGCAGCAAAAAGTTCTGAGATAAGGACAAATGCATTGAGTGGTCAATTTCTTTCTTTCTTTTTTTCCCCTGAGGCTGGGGTTAAGTGACTTGCCCAGGGTCACCCAGCCAGGAAGTGTTAAGTGTCTGATTTGAACTCGGGTCCTCCTGACTTCAGGGCTGGTGCTCTACCTACCTGCCCCCAGTAGTCAATTTCAACACAGTGTACTAATGTTTTTGCCTTTCAAGACATGCTTAACACTCAAGTGGTAATAATAAACCCAAACAAATTTTTTTTCCATTTAGACAACACAAAATATTCTATCATTTTCCAAAACTAAAGATGTTTCTGCTAAATAATTAGTAAAACAACAATTTGATCTTATAAACTCTTCCATCAATACCCAATTATTCTCACATTAATTTTAGGAAGGACTAAAAATTTAGACTAATTAGGCCAAACCTTATGTTTGTATCTAATTGTAATAGCTCAGATATATTCCAGTATTAACCTTTGAAATAAAGATTTAATATTGTATTTATTTCTAAAATTAACTTGTCATGATTTTAAAAGAAAATAGGGACATCATATAGTAAGGAGAAAATGCTTCCCTAATTTCATGACAATTCCAGGCTGGAGTCATATAGATTCTTTGATGATCATATCTGGAATCAGACTTAGAATAATGTCAATTACAGTTTTAATAACATGAGTTTTAACAAGTTCCAATAATAATAACTTTATAGTTTTGAGTGGACTCAGTGACTAAAGATTACATATTCTTGATGTAGAAGAAAAGTTCAAAGTATTTAATTTTATATTTTTTTAAATTCCTAAAATAAGACATGTTCTTAGATAAACTCTAAATGGGTTTCTTCCTTTTAGATCTGCATCTAAAATGCCAAGATTTAACTGAAACTCAATATAAAATAGAATTATAAGAAGAATTAGTCTATTAGAAATACATAATTTACCTAAAACTTGAATTTTATTTTGTTTCATCATGAAGATCTGAATTGGAAAATTAATCTTTATCTCTCTTGATATTATTAAATAGATGATTCAAACAATTTTTATATGTAAGATTCTTATTCCAACTTTGGAAATTGTCTCATCTTCTACTAATCATATTATCATGATAAAAGAATGTTATAAGATTGTATCTTACAAACTAAATGACCTACCAATTATAAGGCTTCATGGTCTCTGATTCAAAATTCAAAATGATCTCTCACTATTCTAGCATGTATAACTAATCATCGATAGGATTCATATTCTTTTTCTTTGTGCTTGTTCACAACCCCAATTCCTTCAGCAAAAAAAAAAAAAAAAAAAAAAAAGAGCCAACTAATTGACTAATTAGCCAACTAATTAAAAATTAAAAGTTCCACAAGTTAGACTAGTGGCCACCATATAATTTACTACTACGGTGATGTCTGAAGTAACTTACTCTTGTTTTACCTATTATCCAATATGTGATACAGTGATACTCTTTTATGAACTAAAAAATTATACCTGGTGGTGGAAGTTCTGGGAAGACATGCCTTTAGTTATCCAGATCAAAGAAAACTGTTTAGCATTGTACTGCTGTTTCTACTTCTTCACTACAAGTTCATATGTAATGAATAGTTGGCTCAATAATGGCATTAAAAGATAGATGAGTTTCCAAAAAGATCCAAATGGCATTCACTTTATTATTCAAAAGTATCATTTCTTCACTTTGGTTGGGAGAAGCCCTAGTTCCTTAAATGGCAAAGCTTCAGTTTCATGATATCCTGTCCATAGGGCTGATTCCAAGGAACTTCACAAAAATCTCCTAGTAGGATTTTACCATGTTTTTCTCCCAACAGTAAGTCATTGACTATTATTTCTATTTTCTAGTTTTAAAAAATGCATAAATATATACCCTATTATTCTTATAATAGATATTTTTATAATAGTATTCAGATTGAAAAGAGGAAGAAGTTTGCTTTAGTAGTTTCTCTTAGCCTTCTTGCATTTAAAACATCACCAAGCATGTGAAAATAATTTAGTTAAATATCTTTAAAACTTATCAATCCTTTACTTTCAAACCCTAAATTTACACAAAAAGTGCAGATTCCAACTTTCTTTACCAATTTATCTACTCATCTTTAACTTTTCATATTTCTTTAACCAACACTATTGTTTCCTTCTTCAATTTACTTACTCTTTCTGTAATTCCTCCCACCTTTTTTTTTGATAATAGCTTTTTATTTTCAAAATATATACAAAGATAGTTGCCAACATTCACCTTGCAAAACCTTGTGATCCAATTTTTTTTCCCTCCCTTTCCCCAGTTCCCTTCCCCTAGATGGCAAGTGATTCAATATAGGTTAAACATGTGCATTTATCATGTTGCACAAGAAAAATCAGATCAAAAAGGAAAAAAAAGGAGAGAGAAAACAACAAGAAAATACAAAAAAGGTGAATATTATGTTGTATTTTCTGGATGTGGATAGTTCTTTCCATCACAAATCTATTGGAATTGACCTGAATCATCTCATTGTTGAAAAGAGCCAAGTCCATCACAGTTGATCATCACATAACTTCCTTAGTTGCTATGTACAATGATCTTCTGGCTCTGCTCACTTCACTCACATCAGTTCATGTAAATCTCTCCAGGTCTTTCTGAAATCATCCTGCTGATCGTTTCTTGTAGAACAATAAATAATATACCTTAACATTCATATACCATAACTTATTCAGCCATTCCTCAACTGATGGGCATGCACTCAGGTTCCAGTTCCTTGCCACTACAAAAAAGGCTGCTACAAATATTTTTGCACTTGTGGGTCTTTCCCCCTTTTTTATGATCTCTTTGGGATACAGATTCAGTAGAGGCACTACTGGATCAAAGGGCATGAAGAGTTTGATGACCCTTTGGGCATAGTTCCAAATTGCTTTCCAAAATGGTCAGATCAGTTCACAACTCCACCAACAATGTATGAGGGTCCCAGTTTTCCTATATCCCCTCCAAATTTATTAATTTCTTTTCCTGTCTTCTTAACCAATCTGAGAGGTGTGTAGTGGTGCCTCAGAGTTGTCTTAAACCTCTTTTTTTCATTTTTTAATGGTACAAATGCACAATTCATACCAATATCTTTAAGGGCTTTTAAGTAATCAGTGAGTTTTTTAAAAATTGTTTTATTTTTCTTTTGGTTATACATGTATAATTAACTTTTTTAATACACATTTCTTATTTTGTTTCTTATTTCTTTCTTTTTGCTGAAGCAAGTGGGGGTCAAGTGACTTGCCCAAGGTCACACAGCTAGGAAGTTTTAAGTGTCTGAGATTAGATTTGAACTCAGGTCCTCTTGACTTCAGAGCTGGTACTCTATTCACTGTGCCACCTACCTGCCCCCAGTACACATTTCTTTGTGAATTATATTGGGAGAGAAAAATGAGAACAAAAAAGAAAAAACACAAGAGAAAAGAAAAAAAAACAGAAAAAAGGGAACATAACATTTGTTGATTTATATTCAATCTCTATAGTTCTTTCTCAGGATGCAAATGGAGTTTTCTAAATAAAGTTTATTGAGATTGCCTTGGATCACTGAACCACTAAGAAGAATCAAGTCTTTCATAATTGATGATCACACATTCTTGCTGTTGTTGTGAACAAAGTAGTCCTGGGTCTGCTTGTTTCTAGGCAATCTTAGTTAGATTTATTCAGTTTTATTTTGTTTTGTTTATAAGTGACAGGTAAATAGGCTTAAACTCATTCAACACGACTCTCATCAGAGGATGTCACAGATTTTAGCAAGCTGGATGATTTTAAAGAAGAAATCATCTATTTCTTCAAAATGAACCTCTTTGATTCTGGAGAAAGCATTCATCTAGCTATTTTATCAATACACAAGGAATTGGTCCAAAGCCCAACTATGGCACAGGAATCAAAAGGAATTGCACTACTAAGAAAACTATAGAGATTGCACTTTTCTGAAGGACTCAGGATGTAATTTTTTCCCTATATTTCCTCTCAAATCACTCAAAATGAAGTTCATTTTTTTTATTCTTTAAATATATTGCAAGTTCTCCTTTTCTCTCTCAAGATTTCAATATTATATATATATTTCCCCCCTCCCTGAGTCTGGGGTTAAGTGACTTGCCCAGGGTCACACAGCTAAGAAGTGTTAAGTGTCTGAGACCAGATTTGAACTCTGGTCTTCCTGAATTCAGGGCTGGTGCTCTATCACTGCGCCCCCTAGCTGCCCCAACTTTAAATATTTTTAAGTCATAGACTCAATTTAATTTGATCTTTTCTAATAGAAGCACCCTCTATTAGATGTGCATACACTTAGTTTATTTCTCTATTTATCCTTTTTCAATGCATATTCCTGTTTAATTTTATCTTTAATAATTCTATCCTTAATTTTCTATAGCCTTATTGTACAATTTGGACTTATTTTCACTAACCAATTGATTTCAATGTGATTGTTTCTAATTTACCTAAACAATTAATTTTATAAAATAAAAAAAGTGTCAATCACATAAGAATTATTTGCACACAATCACAAAATAGTTTTCATACAAACCTTAGAAACCTGCAGAAATATGAATTGTCCATGAATAGACCGAGACAACACAATACAAATGACAATAGCAATTACATAAATATATTTATTCGGTGCAACATCAAAATACCAAAGAATTATTTTATAATCTAGAAAAAAATCATCTGAAGAAATAAAATATCAAGAATATCAAGGGCATCAATGAAACAAAATTCAAAGTCAGGGGTCTGGAAGAATGAAATTATGAAAATAAAAGAAAATGTCGCGAATGAAGAGAAAGTGAGATTTGATTGAACAGTGTGGGGCACGGGGCACTCAGCACCCACTTTTGGTTTACTACGGACGTGAACAGAAAACGGAAACAAGGCTCAGCAATAAGGATAAAAGTGAGTGGTGGTCTTGGAAAAATGTCAAAACTGTCGTGATGACCAGCTCGATAGAGGGGAAGGTTCACTGGTGCTTTTAGTGTTCTGATATAGGAAGGCGAGATAACTCGGTAATGCCCTATTAATGAGGCTAAAGTAACGCTTGAGGCAGAAGGTGCGGGCCGTATTTTTAATAGAAAGTTTGTATAAAATGGGCTGCAAATCTACAGTCGTTGCGCAGACCTCCCCGTGGGGTGCACGTGAAGCTCGGACAATCCACTGGAGCGCGGGTATTGGCAAGTTTTGGGAAGATCCCGAAGGTCCCGGGCGGGATAAGCTGGGGTCGTTCCTAGATTCCGCATTCCAGCCGCGGCGGAGAGCACAATTCCTGGGTTAGCCACGTTGTCCTAAAGCCCCCTGGTCAAAAGACTATGGGATGGAGCCCTCACACAGGGCGATCGCTCACAGGAGGGTCGGAAAAAGCGACACAAGGACACGCTCAAGGTCTCTCAGAAGAACCTCAGAACGGACTGCGTGACGTGGAAGACCCCGGCCCGGGGCCACCCAGCACAGACAGGATGCAGGGCTCTGTGAGCCAAGCAGAATTGAAGGAGCTCAAAAGAACGCCGGAAGCCCAGAGTTAAGAAATCCACCTTGAATGTGCATATGAAGTACTGGTGCCCACGGGCCGGCCATTCCGAGCCTACCCGTCTCCGCTCATCTGACAGTAACTTGACTCTAATATAGTGACGTCATTTTAGTCCTCTTCGAGAAAGAAGACCAACCAGCCAGAGAGCATCTCTACTCCCGGGACTACATTTCCCAGAAGGCAGCGGGGCTTGCCTCCCGTAAGATTTTTTTTCGGTCTGATAAGTGAGCCGAACGGGGCATGTGCGGCCGGAAGTGTCCCGGTTAAGACCGGAAGCTGTGTGCTGTCTCAGACTGTAGGCTGGGGCGGCCCCAGCTTGGTCCCTTCTCTGAGAGACCCCGGCCCCGCCCCCGGCCCCGCCCGCAGCCCTCCGGGCCCTCCTGCTAGGGATGGAGGCCCTGCCCTGTCCCGGGCCGGCTTCCGAGCCCCGGGGGGCAAGCGCGGGGAGTCGGGGGGCCGGGGTGGAGGGTCCTTCGGGGCTGGGGGCGGTGGAGGGGCCGGGACCGACTGCGGGTGAGGTGGCCTTGAGGAGCCTCCCCGAGAGGGCCTGGCCAGCCTGGGCCTGCCAGGTGAGGGGATGCCTGGGAGGGTGGGCTGAGCGTGGCGGAAGCAGGGGACGCGCCCCGCCCTCGGCCGTCATTGGCTCTTTCCCCGAGGCCCGTCTTTGCCCTTCTCGCGCTCCTTGCCCCGGACTTTTGCTGGTTCTGCATGAAACCGGGATAGTGCGTCAGGGGCCGGTCCATCCGGGGTCCCGAGAGGCCGGAGCGGACCCAAGCTTTATCAAACACGCATGTCGTCTCACCTTTTCTTTTAAAAACAAACTAAACCCCCAAACTTTTGCTTTTTCATCCTCTGCCCTTCCCAAAGCCTTCCTTGGCTGGATACCCTTCCCTGGAGGCCTAGGAAGGCGGGAAGTCGCTCGGAACCCCGGGGAAAAGTGTGAGAGAGCCCAGTGCCGGGTCTTTTGTGTTGTAGCAATTACACCTCCACGTGGCACGAGCTCATCGAAGTCTTCCTCGTTAGCCTCCTAATCGTACTTTTCCTTTCTGGGGCCCGAACAACCATTACCGAAGCCATCCCCCAGTCCGGGCATCCACTTCTGTCTCCAGTTTTTTGATACTACAGAAAGTGCGGCCCCAGATACTTTAGGTATTGGTCACTGATCGCCTTGGGGCGTATTCCAGCCGTGGGATTTCGGAGGCCTCTCAGTCCTGTTCCCTCCTGTTTGGGGACCTTTAGTCATCTTCAGATAAAAATCGCCTTCCAGAATGGTTGGGTCAATTCCCATTTCTACCAGCAAGGAATTAGTGCGCAGCTCCTCCATATCCTGTTTGGCTATTTCTACTTATTTATCCTATTAGTGACTTGGAACATTCTTTCATGTTCATATGCTCCTTAGTAGTTTGTGATTTTCTAGTTTGGGGGAACACGCATATACTTTGATCTTGTATGTCCCGGGAATAATTTTTGAGCTTATGTTTCCATTACTAATATTAGGCCCATGTTAGAGATATTTGATGTGAGTTTTTTCCTCATTTGATGTCTCCTCTATTTTGTTAGTTCAAAAAATTTTACATTTACCTATAATATCTCTTAAGTCCTAAAACATGGTCTGTTTAATGTTCTCATTCTGTAATTGTAAAATCTTTTACTCCTAGATTCTCCATTATTTTGCTTAGTTTTGTATTTTCCTTTTTGTGGTAGGTTTGCCCACTTTTTTTTTTTTCTTTCCTGAGGCTGGGGTTAAGTGACTTGCCCAGGGCCTCACAGCCAAGAAGTGTTAAGTGTCTGAGATCAGATTTGAACTCTGGTCCTCCCGAATTCAGGGCTGGTGCTCTATAAGTTTGCCCACTTTTGGAAAAAAAAAAAAAAACATTAATCATTTACTATTATTATGTTACCATCTATAGATTTTGCAATTCAGCTAACTTTTTCTTTCTGAATTTAGATCTTATGCATTTTGGTGCATATGTTTTGGGACTGATTTTCTATGGTTCCTTTAAACATATTTCCTTGTTTTTCTCTTGATAGTGTTAGCCATGTATTTCTTTGTTTTGCTTTTTAAATATTAAAAATGAGTTGGGAGAGACATAAGGTTATATTTCTTATAAGAAATTAGATTTTGATGAGTTAGAATAAACAATGAATTCATAGAGTTGGGTTTTAGTTATCATCCAAGTGCTGCATTCTTAGATTTTGGTGTGTGCTAAAATGACTGTGGAAAAGTTCTGTAGTTGGGAGAAGCAGATTTAAGGTAGGGGAAACTTCATGAGTAAGGACTTTGTTCAGAGGTAGTGTATGTAATGTGATGAAAAAACTCTACTACACTTTTGAGTTGGAAGATCTTGCTCAGAATCCCAATCATCTCTGTGTGACCACTCATAAGTCATTTGTAATTAGGGAAACTGAGTCAGGACAATAAAAGGGAATCCTAGCACAACAATTTAATATTACTGGGTCTCATTTTCTTAGCTTGACTAATGTATATAGTGCGGAAGGAGAGGGAAAAGGAAGATTGAATGTCCTTCCCTTCAGTCTTTCATGACATATCTGGGAATCTGCATGAAAGTGAGCTGGCTATAGAAAGCAGTAGTTGTTAGTCTACAGTAACAGGACAAATGCTGGGATTGATCTAGATTGTAAAGAGTTGTGAATAAAACATTTTCATTTCTAAGACTGAAATAGTTTGTCTGGTAATGAGAAGCAAAAAATGACTTGTCTGAAAGGAAATTTCTTGTCCAGTTATTTTTAAAAATTTGTGTCTGACTTTTTATGCCCCCACTAGGGGTTAATATTTGATTAGTTTGCCATTTCCTTCTCAAGTTTATTTTACAGATGAGCAAACTGAGATAAACAGGGAAAACTGACTTGCCTAAGTTTATAGCTAGTAAGTGTCTGGAACCAGATTTGAACTCAGGAAGAAGAGTCATCTTGACTTCATGCCCAGCACTTTACCTAGCTATCTCCCCTATTCCATCCCCATATAGTTTACAACCTTGTTTTTTCTGGACTTCCTTTCATTCTTCTTCTTCCCCTCTTTCATTCTTACTTGCTGCATATAGTTCAATTCTTACTAGGCTTTCTGTCCACCCTCCACGTAGCCACATACAGCCCTTGCGTCTCGAGGTAGCTAGAGTCCACAGCATGTTTACATAGAACAAATACAAAGTATATACTAGTTATTTCTGGCAAAGAGGACTACTATAGTCAAGAATATCAGTAATAGCTTCGTGCTTGAGGAAGAAATTCAGAAGGGAACAGACAAGCAAGGCAGTGTTATGGTGAAATCTTGATATATAATTGTGAGTAATATATATATATATTTAACACATATTACATGTGTAATATATAACAAATATGTATTTGTTACATACAAATACATATTATTTGCATTATACGTAACAAATATATATCAAAATATATTAACTCAGTTCACAATAAAAACTATCATATACATAGTAGAGATTCATGGTTTCCAAAGAAAAAGAACAGAAGTGTTTGTTCATTGCTGTCTGTCAAATCCACAGTAAGAAAAGAATCATTTTAAAGGTGATGGTTGACCTGAGTAAGAGTAAAGGAAACCGATAGTATTGGTCCAGTTGGCAGAAAGAGAACTTACAAGTATGTTATATAACCTTGGGAAGGTGGGACTATCCAGAAAAAAAGTATTGTCAGGAGTACCAGACAACACAGAGAGATTAAGAACAGTGAGAACAGAGAAAAAGTTAGCGGATTCAGCCAGAGAGAGAGCCTAGAGGATTATTTCAGAAGTCATAGGATCAGAAACCAATGAGTAGAGCTGAAGAATGGAGACAGTGGATCCTGTGAAGGCTTTTTCTAGGAGCCTTGGGAGAGCCAAGCCATGAATTTTGGCAGGATAGGAGATACTCTAACATTTGCCGGCAAGAAGGATAGAGAAAGGGTCTGTTGTCCCCATCATGTGCCAAACACCTGTCACATAGTAGCCTGGCAGCTTCATGCACATCTCTCCCTGAGGTGGAAAGAGACAGGAGGCCCCATGTGCCAGGCAAGCTGCCAAGCCACTCTGATTTTGTAACATACTTCCCGTGGCCCAGCTCAGTTAAGCAACAGAGTAAAGATTAGAAACCCCCCCCCCCATCTTTTCACCTTTTTTTTTTTTCCATGGAGATTGTTACTTTCTTTCTCTTCATAATGATACAATATTAGGTGCTCATTAGAAAAACCTGCTTGGTATTGGAGAATGATTACTATGCTACATAAACCAAATAAGACTAGAAATGTGATTGCTGCTGGGAGGTATGTTTATTATATTATTACTTTGAAAGTTGAAGAGTGAACTGCACCAATCAAACTCAATTTGGAAGCTAATGTTTGAACAGTGCAGTGAAACTACATATATATGGGTGAGCAGAAATGTATTTGATATTTCAGCAATCAATGACCTTCAAGGATGTCACTGTGGACTTCACCCAGGAGGAGTGGGATCACCTGGGCCCTGCTCAAAGGGACTTGTACAAGGATGTGATGCTGGAAAACTATCAAAACTTTATCTTCCTTGGTAAGGACTGTTTTCTCTCCATATCTGTGAGGGGGTTTTTACATTTACTTCATAGCTAGAAAGACTAAAGAAACTTACTGAGTTTAATTTCAGTTTTTCAAGATGTTCAAGAATATTTTGAGATGATTTTCTTTTCTTTATTTTTTCTTTTCTTTTCTTTTCTTTTCTTTCTTTTTTTTTTTTCTTTTTTTTTTTTTTGCTAAGGCAACTGGGGTTATGTGACTTGCCTAGGGTCACAAGATTAGGAAGTGTTAACTGTCTGAAGCCAGATTTGAACTCAGGTCTTCCTGACTTCAGGGCTGGTGCTCTATCCACTGTGCCACCTAGTTGCCTCCAGTTCAACATTATTTTGAAAGTGGAGTTATTCCTGATCTCTTTTGGTTAAAAGACAAAAGGATTTTCTGTTCCTAGATGAAAGTACTTTTTTTTGTTCAGTGGAAATCCATAGCATCATTGTCTTGATCGTGAGATTGATTTCCCCATTCTCTGTTCCCCTTAGGTGGATATTCTCTCCTAAAGCTCAGAGTCCAATACTAGTGATGGAATACATCAAATTAAATGATTTTCTTTATGAGCCAAAACTCCTTGGTTTTATTCCATACTTTCTGTGATGTCCTTCAGAGATGCATGGTTATCACCTCTGGACTTCCTAGGCTTCTCTCTTTCCCTGAAGATAAAGGGATTAGGATTGAATTCTGTATTGATCCTTCCTACCCAGCATTTTCCCATTTCTTTTCCCATGAGCAGGATTTCCAATTTGTAAACCAGAGGTGATTTCCCGACTAGAAATAGGTGAAGCACGATGGTTGATGTTGCTGAAAGAAGTTTCAAGAAACTTCTCTGCAGGTAAGTGAAATCAGGAGACAAGAATTTTGTCACCTATAACTAAGCAGTTGTGACCAGAACTTCTGATTTATTAAACAATGGCTGTCATTAATTACTTCTAATAATTTGTGATGGAATATCTGTGACATGAGTTCCCTTAATCATTTAACCTTCAATTTTAAATTATTTTCCATTTGAAATTAGAATTGCAAAAAGACTTTGAGATGATTTAGTCTAAGCCTCCCATTTTAGAGATCCAAACAGAAAAGGGTAGGAAAATGGCTTGGTCAGGATCTTATGACTAGAGAGAGTAGAACTGGATCCCAGGTTATCTTATTCCCAGATCTAATGTATACAATTGGGGGCATACATGATGGATCTTAACTGTTCTCTCTGTGAGACTCATTTTTAATTCTCCAGACGCTGTAGTATTTTATATTTCTTTGCCATATAGCAACATTGATAGAATGTTAAAAAGATAGACCTTTGCTTTCATGAGAAGTATGTATGCAATTTCTCAGAGGCAGGCTAGCTTGCTTTTCTCTTGTTGGACAGTAGGCCCAGTTTCTTCTATATTATATGTTCCAAATATATATACTGATGAACAAGATCCATAAACTGCCTATCCTTATGATATGGGCAGTTAAGCATTTTTCACTTACTTAGAGTGAATGATCACATTAGTTTAATGAGAGCTTCTTTCCGTGGAAGCCGTGACATTGTTCTGGAACATAATATAACCTATACAACATAATTGACAAAGAAGATGATACATAAGGGAATCCCCTCTAAATTTAGTTTCCAGGTTGGTAGATCTTTTCCATCACAGTGGGAAAGAATTTTTAACAAGCAGGTCTACTCGCTCTTTTATGTCTCACCTGATATTTATGATCAGAGGGTCATCCAACAAAGTCATTTCTTTAATTATACCTTTTTAGGATATCTTAAATGATTTTAATGGGAATTAGACTCTATTGAAAATTCCTTTATGGTGACATTTTGCTTAGCTCAATCAAATGTTTTTACATAATTAATATTAAGCACACAGGTAGGATCTTAAATTCTCCCTATCAGCAAATTTTAAAATGGTAAACATGTGATTCATTGTTGAGTATTCCTTAATTTTGCTTGTTTTATTTTAATACTCTTCTCAAGGACATCCTTGGTTAATGTATTGATGACTAATTAGAATTTTGTATAAATGGTAGAGGAATTAAGTCAGGCATTTGTAAAATTCCTACTATGTGCTGGGCAATGTGCAAAAACAATTTCTACTCTTAAGGAGTTCACAATCTAATGGGGAGACAGCATATAAACAATTATCCACAAACCAGATATATATATATATATATATGTAGTGTGTGTGATTACATATATACATATATAACTACATATACACACATACATATATAAACATATTCATTCCTACATATACAGAAGTAATCTTAGAGGTTAGGCACTAGTAGTAAGGGAGATTAGGAATGGCTTCTTGCAGAAGACGGAATTTTATCTGAGACTTGAAGGAAATCAGGAAGTGGAGTTAAGAATGGCGAGAATTCCAAGTTTTTATTTATTTGAAAAATAGAGTGGGGAGATGAACTGTCAAATGTGAGGGACAGCAAGGAAGTCAGTTACTGAATTGTAGAGTATACAAAAGGATGTAAGAAGACTGGATACATAGAAATGGAACAGATTATGAAGGGCTTCAAAGCCAAATAAGATTTTATATTTGATCTTGGAAGTAGTGAATATAGGGGAGTCATTGGAGTTTATTAAATGGAGTGACATGTCAGACGTGCACATTAAATCATGTTGAGAAGTTAAGTAGAAGATAGACTGAAATGGGGGTGAGCAAGCAGTAGGGAGAACTTTGAAGACCAACCAGAAGACATTTAGATGAATAGTTATTGATCTCTGAGTCAGCTTTTTTCAGTATTAGTAAGGTTTGGGATTTTCCTCATACCATTGGTAATCTCCTTTGAAATAGTGTATCATCTGTCCCTTTACACCCTCATATTTGTGTTACTTCTAGCAGTGTTCTGTAGATAAATTTGGTACATTCTGGCTGCTCTTCCTGTTCTTATTTGGTGCTATTTCTCATTCCCTTAAAAGCAGATTCATAACAGACATTAAGATTTAAATATTGTTATTTCACTGTCCTTGATAGTGAAAACATACCTTTTCTGCTGCTGTGACAGTTAATTTATATTGGTCAAATTTATTAAGTTATTATAACCTGTAGTATGATTTCAGTTGTGCATTTCACATGTTTTGATTTCTGATTTGTTTAAATTGTTAAAAATTTAGCATTTGATTTCCATACCATATCTTTTTTATCATTAATCTTTCCTTTCATTCTGATCTTAGTTTTAAGTTGATGGTATGATTGTTTGTTGTTGTTTGTTTATGTCCAACTCTTTGTAACCTGTTTGAGGTTTTCTTGGCAGAAATACTAGTTTTTCATTTCCTTCTCCAGCTTATTTTACAGATAAGCAACTGAAGCAGACAGGGTCAAGTAACTTGTCCAGGTTCATATAGCTAGTGAGTGTCTTGAGGCCAGATTTGAATTTAGGATGGTGAGTCTTCTTGGCTTTAGTACTTTATCCACTATCTACCTGCTCTGATATGATTGTATGCAAACAGCTAATTCAGGAATAGTGATAATAATATTATATAATAATAAAAATATTTTCCTGTCTACTAAAGATATGTTTTTGTTCAGTCATTTTTAGTTGTGTTTGACTCTTCATGATCCTATTTTGTGTTTGTTTTTTTGGCAAAGATAATGGAATGGTTTGCCATGTCCTTCTCCAGGTCATTTTACATAGGAGGAAATTGATGCAAACAGAGTTAAGTGACTTGCCCAGCATCACACAGCTAGTAAGTATCTGAGGCCAGATTTGAACTCAGGAAGATGAGACTTCCTGAGTTCTGTGCACTATGGCACCTGCCTGTCTTCCCCTCAAGTCCCAGCTCAAGTACCAGTCACCTGTGACACCTTTCCTGATCCCTTTTAATTGTTTGTGCCCTCCAAAAATGATTTTCTTTTTATTATGTTTGTATACAGTAGTTATTCATTTGTTTCTATACCTATGGTTCCTACACATAGACTGTTCTTTAATGGCAGTTTTATGACATTCAGACTGTTTTGAAACAAAAAACTGATAAAAGGTCAGTGAGTTTTAATTAATTTACCAGCCTTTCACTTTTCATTTCTTGATGCTCTCATCCATATGTTCCAACTTATTTTTTGCCATCCTTCCCAGTGCCCCTTTTTCAAGAACTAGTCCAGGAGCAGTATTTGGTGTTTCACCATAGTTTTGCTATCTTGTTGTATCATGGCAAAGCCATGAACAGAAGAATACTCAGTAAATGCCTATTGATCTTGATTGATCTTGAGAATAGTATTTTTTCCATATAGATTTTAGGCATTGACCTCAGTTTTGTTTTATAGAAGTGATATAGAAGTAATATT
Source organism: Sminthopsis crassicaudata (assembly GCF_048593235.1). Taxonomy (NCBI): domain Eukaryota; kingdom Metazoa; phylum Chordata; class Mammalia; order Dasyuromorphia; family Dasyuridae; genus Sminthopsis; species Sminthopsis crassicaudata. The sequence continues at coordinate 654,773,315 of NC_133619.1, forward strand.
ATAGAAGTAATATAGAAGAGTGATAGCTCTTTTTTTTTAATTAAAGCTTTTCATTTTCAAAATATATACATAGATAATTTTCTACATTCACCCCTACAAAAGCCTGTGTTCTAATTTTTTCCCCTCCTTTTTCTCATTCTCTCCCCCACCCCAGTCAGCAGGTGATCCAATGTATGTTGAACATGTGCAATCTCTCTATACACTTTTTCACAAATATTGTGTTGCACAAGAAAAATCAGATTAAAAAGAAAAAAATGAGAAAGAAAACAAACTGCAAGCAAATAACAACAAAAAGAGTGAAAAGAATATGTTGTGATCCACATTCAGTTCCCACTGTCCTCTCTCTGGTTGCAGATGGCTTTCTTCATCACAAAACCATTGGAACTGCTCTGAATTACCTCTATGTTATTTCTTCTTACAAGTTAGCCCCTCAAGGAGAAGAAAATAGTATAGCCTCTAAATATATTAAAATGTATTTATAAATTAAACCATCCCAGTTTTTTCATTTCTCATAAAAATGTTTCTATCTTGAGAAGGCCAACAAATAGTATAAAGGTGAAATAAATCTGCAAAAAAAAAAAAAAGGTTTCTTGATTATTCTATATCCCATTACTATTTCTTTGGACAATTTCAATTTGTCAATGCAATATTCAAAAGACATATGATATAGAGAATTGCACATAAATGCCAAATATGGTCTGAACAGTAGAAACTATAGTTAATTAGCTATTTTGTGTTGATCTGGTTAATCACTATGGGTCTCTTATTTCAATTTAACATTCAGTTAGATTTCGAGGCAATGTGGTATACTTGATAGAGAGTTGGTTAGGAAGCCAGGAAGACCCAGATTCTTGTCCTGCCTATGACACCTATAGATTTTGTGCCCTTGGAAGGTCAGTTAATCTCTCAGAGCTTTGAGGCAACTCTTGAGACACTAAACTTTATTGAAGACTCAGTTATTCACTAGTGGAGGAAGTTCCTGGAGGAGAGTAGTCTGTTCCAATAAAATTTCAAGACCAGCGCCTATCCCTAAAATTTTTAATTTGGAATTTTTTTCTAGGTCTTTACAAGCTGTTGAACTTGTAGTAAACTAAAACAGAGCAGATCATGTTCTCAAACCAGGCCTTCTTATCATGTAATGATGCAAATAATGTTTTAAACCTAAATCCAAAGCATTACACTTCATCTTCATTAAATTTTACTTTCTTTATTTACTTGTTTTTTAGCCCCACCCTGCTGAATTCATTGAAAATTTTTATAGATATATTTTATTTTTACATTGCCTTCATTTCCCAATATATCCCCTTCTCTCTCTCCTAGAGAGCCATCTTATAACAAAAGAGGGAGAGGGAAAGGAAAATGAAGAGAGAGAGAGAGAAATGTCAAGTTAACAAAACTAATCAGCACATTAGAGCTTCTGAATGAAACTGGGGGAAGTCTTATCACCATGTTGACTCCTGACATTACAAATTCATATTATTCAACCTCAACTGACCCCTTTTTTGCAGAAGGGCAGTCTTTTTATCCTCTATTTGATTTTATCTTTGATTCTCCACAGAAGCTATTCTAATCTTCTTTCCCCTTCTTAACCATTACACACCTTTTCCCTTTTCTTTCTCAGCTGAGGACCTTGCCTCAAATGCTTGTTCTTTATCTTTCCTCCTTTTCTCAGCCAAACTCTTTGGAAAAGTTGACCCTAGTTACTGCCTCCATTTACTTCTTTCTCTTTAACCCTTTGCAATTCAGCTTCTGCCTATATCACTGCCCATTCATAGTTATCCATAATCTCTTAGTTGCCAGATCATATGGTCTTTTCCTAGTCCTAGTGCTTTTTGACCCTATCTGCTGTATTTGATACTGTTGTATACCCTGTCCTCTAGAATGCTATCTCTTCTCTGAGATTTTGTGTCACTGGTCTTCCTTTATATATAGTTTCTACCAGTCTGACTGCTCCTTCTCAATCTCCTTTGCTGCCTAATCCACCAGTTAAATGTTATAGAGACATCTTAAACTCCTAAAATCAAATTAATTATCTTTTCCCATTTTCCTCTTCCGGAATTTGACTTTGTTGCATTTTGAACTTAGAGATGTTTAATTAAACATCTTAAAACTGAACTCATCTTTTCTCCTGAATCTTTCCCTCTTCCAGAGTTTTCATTGATCTGGTAAAGGAAGCACCATCCACCCACAGCCTCAGGTTTGCAATCTTGACAATGTCATGGATTCTGCATTACTGCACATATCTAAATAGTTTCCAAATCTTGCTGTTTGTGTTTTATATCTAATCCCTTCTTTCCATTCAGAGTGAATGGAAATCTTGGTCTAGGCCTGAATCACCTTTGATTTAGATTATGGTAATACTCTCCTAATTAGTATCCCTGCTTCAAGTATTTCACTACTCCATTCCATCCTACAAATTGAAGACAGAATGATTTTTTTAAAGTGAAGATCTGATCATGTGACGCCTTTGCTAAATCAACTCCAGTAACTTCTATCAATTTCCAATGGCCTCTAGGAGAAAATATAAATTCCTTTATGTAGATTTAATCCTTTACTTTCTGGACCCAACCCGTCTTTCTAGTCTCACTGAATGTTGTCCAGTTAAACTGGTCTTCTTTTTGTTCCTCCTACAAAACTCTCTGTATTCTGTTTTCATGCCTTTGTAGTGGCTACCCTAATGTCTAGCGTATACGCTTTTCCTCATAGAATCTTTCTCCTTCTTTAAGACATTTCAGGTACTTTCTGAATGAAACATTTTCTTTGCACAACAGTCCTTTCTCTCTCAAATTATGTTTAACTACTTTTATAGTACATATATTTATATATGTACTTATCTCTCCCTTTAAAGTGTAAGATTTTTTAAAGTATGGATTATTTCTTTCATTTTAATTGTAGCTCCAACACCCATATAAGTGCCTAACATATTGTATGTACTTAATAAGTTCTTGGTGATTGAACCAAATCCAACATTATATGTAGAGATATACACCCAACATATCTATAGAAAAATAGGAGAAAGATACAGTCTTTTATCTTTTCTTTGGTCTCAAGCTTGGTCATTATTATGATTTTTTTTTGTTGTTGTTGTTCTTTCTATTTACATTGATATAGTTGTGTATATTGCTTTTCTGAGTTTTAATATACTTCTCGGTATTCTTCATATTCACTGTTTGACAGCAGTGGATTAATAGCTAGCATTTATAAAATGCTCCAATGTTTGTAAAGAATATTATATATATTATCTCAATTGATCCTTGCAAGAGCTTTTTGCGTTAGTTAAAAAAAAAATTTTTAAACTTTATTTTCAATACACATTGCTTTATGAATCATATTAGGAGAGAAAAATTAGACTAAAAGGGAAAAACCATGGGAGAGATTAGAAAAAAGAAAAGAGAATTGAACATAGTATGTGTTGATTTCCATTCAGTGTCCATAGATCTTTTTCTAGATGCAGATTGCATTTTCTATCCAGTCTATTGGGATTGCTTTGGATTTTGAGTTACTTAATATACACATTTAACAGATAAGGGAAGTGATTTATCCACAGTTTCAGTAAGTGTGTGAAATGAGATTTGAATTCAGATCTTTCTGATTCCAGCCTACTGTGTAACCAGTTCACTGTTTGAAATACTTAAAACATTCCATTAAATTCCTATATTATAGGTTAGCCATTCCCCAACCAATGGGCATTTTTTTTCCAGTTCTTTTGATACTACAGAAAATAGTGCTATAAAATTTGCAGCTTTGGTATTATGCTGAGAAAGTGACTGATGTAGCCATAGTTTTTGATCTTTGACATTCCACTATATTTCATCTACTACAGCTAAATCAAGACCAAAAGAAAAAAACAATGTGTCATATCAACCAAAATATTTACAACAGGACTTTTTGTAGTAATAAAGAAGTGGAAACAAAACAAATTTGAACTCGGGTCCTCCTGAATTCAAGGCTGGTGCTCTATCCACTGCACCACCTAGCTGCCCCTCAGTTCAAAGATCATAAATCTCAATAAGACTTCAAATGCAATATATTTAATTTATAGATGAGGGAACTGAGGCCCTGAGAGGTTAAGTAATTTGCCCAAATTCATACAAGTAGTAAGCTTCAAAGGTGGCATTTAAATTCATGTCCTCTGATTTT